>NC_090941.1:930361507-930664537 GCF_040938575.1 Ambystoma mexicanum
AAGGAGTGGAGAAGGATGGAAGAAAGAGTGAAAGGGAAAGCTTAGATAAGCTATACCTCACTAGGACAAACATAGATTCGCCCTGGATGAGTAGAAGATGGGAGGAGCTGGAGAGAAGTAAGGAGGGAGTGAAAAGAATAGGGGAAACACAAACCCATGAAACCACGCCACCCACATCTCCATCACGCCCTCCCACGTCACACCATACATGTTCAACCACCGCACGCTCACTGCACAGAATAAAGCTCGCGCCCTTCATGAACGAAATTACACCTTATGCATGTCGGCTTAGGGACCTCCCTAGTCGCAGGCAAGACAGACAAATAGACATACCCATATTGAACACAGGAAATGACGAAAAAAGGGGAAAGGAAGAAGAGGGAGGTAGGAGCAGAGGTAGTAAGGAAGAATTTGAAGTAGTAAAGGAAACGGGGGAAGAGGAGGGGTGTGAAGACTCAATATTATGGAGCGTAAAGGGTGACACAAGACAGAATTTAATGCCACTGTTGGAGAGAGGAGGGGTTAGACCACAGTATGTACCTTGGAAACACACGGATAAAGAAAATATAAAATGTAGGCTCCCATCACTAAGTGGAGGTGCGGGTAAGTGGATATATGAAATGGAAAAACACACCGCAGGACAGAAACTAGCAGTAGGAGATGTGAAGGGCCTGTTAATATCAATATTAGGGGATAGAGCGGATGATATTTGGAAAAGAGCGGGATTCCATGGGGTAACAATAACGAACACATCGCATGATGGGGCACCATTTGCAAACTGTAGACATGCGCTATGGCAGGCACTGAGAGTGCAGTACCCAGACACATCAGACATAGGAGCCATTACTTCCCGTAAGATGGGTGAAAATGAGGACCCTGTTGATTATATCCAGGATATTCAAGAGAAGTGGCGCATGGAAACTAGAGAGCAATGGGACAAAACACCAGCCATATTTTATCATATACTAGTACAAGGGCTCCCAGAAGGGGTTCAGAAACAACTAAAGAAAGTAGTGGGGATGGAAGCAAAACCATGGCCAGAAATACAACGGACTATAGTACATCACTGCAGGACATGGCAAGGAAAAATGAAACAAAAGGAAGAGGATAGGAAAACAGAAGAGGCCAAACTAGTACAGAAAAAACTTACTAAATACACAATGGAAGGGGCACTAATAACTACGCCCACACCAATGGCCCAAAGCCCAACGCAAGTAGTGGCTGCACAAGATCCTGCCCAAATAGCGCCTCCACAAGGTGTAATACAGCAAGTGCCGCCTCTGCAATTACACGCACCAAACATGGGAGGAGGGTACCCCATGCAAGGAATTGGGTATTATGGTTATAACAGAGGGAGAGGAGGGTTTATGAGGGGGAGAGGATACGGATATAATACCCAACAACAGGCTGGGGGACTTAGAAATTACTACCCCACAGGGCAACCCGTATACCAGGACAACACAGGGAGCTTCCCATGGCAAAGCAGGGAACCACCCGTGTGTTGGAGCTGCGGACTATTAGGACACATGTCACGTACATGTAGGGTCAGGCCAGGAACACCAGCATGGAATGAACAAGCACAACCTAGGACCTCACAAGAACAGCAGGGCATACAACAACAGCAGATGTCACAAAAAGGGAGTGACCCACAACAACAAACAACACAACAGCCACAAACCTATTCACTGCCACAACAACAAATAACACAACAACTGCCACCGCCACAACAACAAGTAGCGTTAATACAACCACCACCCCAACAAACGCAATTGGGTAGGGTGACGGTGTTGGGACACAACCCTTACACAGGGAATGGCCAATCATTGTACCCCCAATAGGCCAGCCCACAGACGGCCTTGGTGTGTCCCATCCTGTCAGTAACACCTAATAGTGCGGAGGAACCACGCATAGAGGTAACGATAGGTGACAAAAAATTATCATTTCTTGTTGACACCGGGGCAACCCGGTCTTGCATAAGGGAAGGTAAATTTAAAATGTCAGGTGAAGCCATGAACACCCAAGGATTTTCTGGGGCTAAGGGGTTGGTTCCATTTACTGATAACGTTCCATTATCTATTGGAGATTATGATCTGTCAGTCCCACTTTTGTATTATAGTGCCTCACCAGTAAATATACTGGGGAGAGACATAATGAACAGGTTGAATATGACGATCTCCTTTACAGAGGATGGCATAATTTGCTCTACTCCAGGGATTAACATGCTCGCAGCACGACAGATTTTGCAAGCATACTGTGGACAGACAGCGATTAGGGCGGAGCCAGTAGATGGCGAGCTATTCCAGTATGGCACAGACATGGCATTTGCATGGATGCCAGGGATAGAAGGGAAAATATGGAGGAGGCCAGCAGCCTATCTGTTCCGACCAGAAACACCAGTTAATGAACTGGAAGGGAAGGTGTTTGTAATAGACATTGAGAGCATTATTGCAACAGCTGATTATGTTGCTGTGCACGCCCAAGATAAAGAAGGGAGAGCATGGAGGGCGGTGATAGCACTAGCAGAAGGATGTAGGCTGACCCAGGTGTCAGATGAAGAGCTGTTCTCAGAAGAAAAGGAAGAAGATGAAATGGTGTTCATGATGAGTGTAGAAATATGGCTAAGAGTGGCTCACAAACAAGTAGCACAGAAAATTGCAATGGCACTTGAGGCACCCGCAGGCACCCCAGTACCATTTTTTTAAGGAGGATATGTCAAAGGTGCCCAAATCATTATGGACTATTAGCCCTTATGACGTGGGATGCATAAAAAGCATAGGGGGTGTAAGGATAAAACTGAAAAAAGGTGCCATACTACCAAGAGTGAAACAGTACCCATTGTCAAAAGAGGCAGATGAAGGCATATATGAAACCATAACGGCCCTTATAAACAATGGCATATTGGTCCCCTCAGAATCACCATGTAACACAGCTGTGTACCCGGTGCGCAAGGCTAAAGGGGGGTCTTGGCGCTTCATACAGGACCTCAGACCCTTGAACAACATAGTAGAAGCAGAGTATCCAGTAACAGCAAACCCGGCCACAATATTGTGTGGCATTCCAGCAGAAGCATCACGATTTACAGTGATTGACCTTAAAAATGCTTTTTTCTCAATACCATTACACCCAGACTCACAAGATTTGACAAGCTTCACTTACCGAAATACAAAGTGGAAACATACCAGGTTACCACAGGGGTATTGTGAATCACCCTCGATTTTCAATAGAGTAATACAGATGGATTTGGGTAACGTTGAGATGGAAAGCACAGTGTTACAATATGTGGATGACATAATAATTTGCAGTACAAACGAAAGTAAATGTAGAGAGGACTCCTTAAAGATGTTGACAATATTGGCTGAAAAGGGGTACAAGGTAGACATGGAAAAGATACAATACTGTCAGGAACAGGTACTTTACATTGGCCAACTGATATCCCAACATGGAAGAAGGATTGCACCACAAAGAGCACAGGCCATCTCAAGCACTCCCGTGCCACAGACTGTGAGAGAACTGCAGCAATTTCTGGGGCTGTGCAACTACTGTAGAGCATGGGTATTTGATTACAGCTCATACATAGGACCCCTGCTTGAGGGTTTGAAGGAAGCAAATAAAGGGGAGAAAAAGTTGGGATGGACTATGGAAATGAGGGAGGCATTTGACGAATTGAAAGACGCGATATCAACTGCTCCAGTACTGGCATCCCCAGACTATGAGCGACGCTTTTTTATATTTTCACATTGCGACTCAGCAGTGATGAAAGCAGTATTGGCACAAAAAACGAGCATGGGATATAAACCAGTAGCATTTTACAGCGGACACTTAGACCCTGTGATGTTAGGCCACTTCCCTTGTGAACAAGGTCTTGCTGCAGCTGCTTTTGCAGTAGAAAAAGCATCAGCAATAACTATGGGGTGTCCAACTACACTGTTTGTGGAACATGCACTATTTGCGATATTGAATAAACCTAAGTCCACACTAACGACACAGAGGGCATCAGGTTATGAGATTATTTTGTCTAAAGCTGAACTAGCAATTGTTAGATGTAGCACGGTTAACCCTGCAAGGTTCCTACCAGAAGTAATTGAAGAGGGAGATTACGCCCACGACTGCACCCAAATAACTAAAATGTACTCATGTACTAGAAAAGTTGAAGAAAACGCACTAGAGGGAGGTGAGCTTTTGTTTATTGATGGGTCATCAACTATTGATCAAGGAGATGGGATACGAAGGACTGGGGCAGCAGTAGTAAAAATGATGGAGGCGCCGGTGTGTGTGGCTATGAAGTGTGTACAATTACCACAGCACTACTCTGCTCAAGCCGCGGAACTGGTTGCACTAATATTGGCATTAAAGGAAAGTTTTAATAAAAGAGTAACCATATATTCCGACAGTGCATATGTTACATCCACTGTCCACTCAGGGTTATCAAAATGGAGAAGAAGAGGGTTTAGGAGAGCTGATGGCACTCCAGTGCAACATGCCCTCTTGTTGGCTGAATTAATTGAAGTAATAAACGACCCCCAAGAGCTAGCCCTAGTAAACTGCACCGCACACACCAATGGTGAAGACCAAGTCTCAAAAGGGAATGCAGCAGCAGACGCACATGCGAAATATGCTGCATACTTTGGTGAGATATGGAACCCCACAGACTCACAGAGAGGGAGAGGGAGGGGAATAGCTAGGGAGATGTTAATAAAAGAAGGGTACACCCATCTCCCAGCCACACAGATTATGGAACTACAAGCGGCTGCACCAATGGCCGAAAAAGAAGTATGGGTAAAAAGAGGATGTACAATGTCCCCAACCGATGCACTATGGCGCCAGGGTGGCACGGGGAAAGTTGTAATACCGTTGGCACTGTTAAATACCGCCCTGAGCCAATTACATCACCCTGCCCATACAGGCAAGGAAATAATCGCAGCACGAATTAGAGAAGATTGGTTTTGTCCTGAGTTAAACTCTCATGTGTCAAATTTTATCAGCAATTGCCTCACATGTCAACAGTTTACGGCCGGTCATACTCTAAAAGTGATAAGAGGTACCATACCCCGGCCAGAAGGACCTTTTCGGCACCTTCACATTGACTATGTTGATATGATCAACATATGTCAAGGTAATAGGTATATGATTGTAGTAGTATGCCCATTTTCTAGGTGGATTGAAGCAGGGCCCTGTTCACACCCTGATGCGTTTAGAGCAGCCAAATTCATAGTAAGGGAGGTCTTCCCCAGGTGGGGAGTGTGCGAGGTATTAAGATCAGACAACGGCCCACATTTCGCAAACGAAATGTTCCAACATATCACATCCCTGCTGAACATTAAACACAAATTTGCATGTGCATACCACCCACAGGCTAATGGCGTATGTGAACGCCTGAATGGCTTATTGAAGGAGGCAATTGCAAAAATACAACAAACAACAAAGAAAAGTTGGTTGTATTGCCTTCCGTTAGCTTTATTTGAACTTAGAAATAGGCCAGGGTCCGACCACCACCTCACCCCTCACAAAGTGGTTACTGGACGTCAAATGCGCCTTCCCCTAACCCCAACGTCAAGGGCATTCACCGACCACGAAAGTTCAGCGAGTGTGTTAGGTGATGAAATGTATCAATATGTGTCTTCTTTGATTACTAGTGTCGTGTTTGTGTCTCAACAGCTCGAGCGCACACGGGGCGGGTCTACCAGCAATCAAGAAAAAGGCGCAAGTACAGAATTGGGAAAGGAGAACTTGTGCAAACTTGCCAAAGGTGACCACGTGCTACTTCGCAATTTCAATAGAAAGTGGAACGAGAAGAGGTTCACTGGCCCCCATCTGGTAGAGGACGTATCAACAAGAGCAGTAAAACTAAAGGATAAGCGTGCCTGGAACCACCTACATGACGTAAAGATCTACAAACTGCAGACCCGCCCCATCGCCAACGACAGGTCCATTGGAAGAACAGCAACAACATCCCCGACAGCGGAAGAAAGTTCCACCACAGACAACGACCCAATTGTTCCCTCGGAGACGATAACTGACGAAGAAGGGGGTGATCCCCATACTGCCCACCCCATGGTCACACGCTCAAAGAGTAAAAATACTTCCGCCATCTGAGCGCAAACCCCCCCCATTGACTGCTAAGTACAGTTGTAACTAAAACTGGAGGACATTGCTTGCACCAATACACATGTAAACACGTGAATGTTCTCTTTTTTCTCTCGCACATACAGGAACTGCGTAATATTGTATTGTTAAGAAAAAGCTAATTAACAAGTTCAGTGTACAGGCGTAGATGGTACTCCCAGACGATAACTACCCAGAAGAATTGTCACACCAATTTGTATACGAAATAAAAAGGCCAACATACCTAAAAAGGAGAAGGGTACGTGTCTACTACACAGCCTTCCTCCTGGCCATAGAATATTGCATGCCCCACCTCCGCCCATACTTGCCGGTCCTTAGAGACCGATCACTTAGAGTAGCGTGGGAGCAGCTCTTCGCCTGGGCACTGAATGACTACTTGATAGGGAGAGCTTAAAGGAAACAAAACTAACATTTAATAACGAGCACTTTTAAGAATTTTTAGGCGGGCAACTTTAACGTCGCAAGAATACGCTGCCAGGACTGCAGCAAGGTAAGAGCAAAATGCCGGTGAGATTAGCATATGTAATAAAAATAATAGGGATTTTTATGATCACCGGGTTCTTGGCTGCCTCTGTCTGGCAGTACAGCTATGCTATCGATTTTATTGCTGCACCCAACCCTAATATACCCCCGTTCCCTGCTGCAACAGGTGTTACGTCAGGTGGTAATAGTAATTTTGCACCCAAGCAAAATAGAGTTAAACGCAGCACATACTCAGACAATAAAGGTATTGATAATTATGTACAAGATTCAGCACAAGTCACAAACAACTTATGGTACCAGCACATGACCCGCATTGGTAAGCAGACAACCGAGGACAGCTGTTACGTTTGCTCATTAATACCATACGCCATGAGCGCTTCACGAACATTTGTTGCCACAGAAATAGATGAAAAAACAGCACAGTGCATAATCTATTTGGCCCTGTTCCAAACGAAAGGAAGATTTCAAGGAACAGTAGTGCACATGACATGGAAAACACGAGACTCATACCCATATGAAAACAACTTCCTCAAGACCTATCTGAGTTATCACAAGACCACTTTACATGCTGAAGCATTCAGGTACATAACAAGTGGCCCTGCAAAAGGAGAAACAAAGAAGGTAACATTGCAGTATCTACCATGTGATTGGTACGCCACTGAAGTTCCGGGTAAACAAGGATGCTGGGAGAGGCCGCTACTGACGATAACAGGAAAGGTGTATCTGGGCAACAGCTGGGAGATAGGAGTGATTGGCAGCAACCTGGTAACAAAAGAAACTATCTCAACTATCGAGACACACAATCATCGATGTTGGACGACGTGGATCAAGTATGTACCAATGCTCACGTGGGTAGAAGAAGATGAAGACCCAATAACTATACTACCATTGACTGCGCCCAAAGTATGCTACCAGCATAAAGGAGAGGTGGACGTAGGATATAACACCAATTGTGCAAGCGTGATGGAGTTACCTGAGGGGGGAGCGGGAACAGCAGTAATAATGGACCATTATTGGGCCTGCGGAGAAAAGGCATATCATACACTGCCTCCCCTGTGGAATGGTGTGTGCACAATGGTACACGTCAATGTACCATCACTAGTGGTACCTAAGAAGCATGTCGATGTGGCGAAATTTCCTAAAATGGATGAAGGGGATAGGAGAAGAAAGAGATCTGCACCACTTCAGAAGGAGCAAGAGAACAGGACCAACAGCAATGATACTGTCCTAAATAGGAGAAAAAGACAAGGAGAGCCACTGACAGGAAATTACCTGTGGGGAAGGTCGGAAACGGAACTAACATCAATACCGCCAGAACACAGACTATTCAGCAGAGCAGCGATGTTCTTCTCCTCAATAATACATCCGGGACTGCAGGCATACGCAAACGCAAAATGGCTCCAAATAACCAGATGGGAACTAATGATGACCATCAATTCAACAGTAAATGGGTTCAACGCAATCAAAGAGGAGCTGCGAGCTGTAAGGATGGTAGCACTCCAGAACAGATATGTATTGGACCTTCTCACAGCAATGGAAGGAGGAGTTTGTGCAAAGATAGGACAATCTTGCTGCACGTTCATACCTGCCAACGATGCTGACAATGGTACACTGACAGAAGCAGTTTCACAATTGGCCCAGATGCACTCCAAAATGATGGACGAAAGTAACGGTGTAGACAAGGATAAGAGCTGGTTTTCACTATTATGGTCATGGATGCCATCTTGGCTGTCAGATGGACTGAAAATAATAGTGGGGTGTACTATTTTGGCTGGAGCTACCCTGATCATAATTAGATTTTGGAAGGCCCGGAAGGCACGCACGACTGACGAGTTGCTGGAAATGGTGGGAATGCACCCCTTAATGCCAGCAGATGACGGCCAGCATACAGGTGTGATAATACAAGAAAGGGAGAAGTTGCGCACCCAAATCATCACCAATCATCTAGACCCACCATCAGTGAAGATCGAGAACCCAAGGAACCCCAGGAGCTACATAGGAAGATGGGTATACTGTACTCCTGGAGGAACATGTGAATATATGTATTGGTCATTTGAAGATCATGTAAACCATTATGGACATCTCGGAGGGATAACTAAGATATGGAGGGTAAGAGGAGATAACGAGAAGGATATGTTTGTGGTCGACAAGTCGACCAGAGGGGGGACTGAAGTGGGAGAATGGAAGACCAGGCTCCCGTCCTTCACCTCTCGCGCTTGGCCTAGAGGGTCACGGCCCAGACACCCGCCGCGAGAAGAGTTTGTCCATTTACCAGACGACCAGGTACCCTGGTACAGGAACATACGGATGTGTCCACCTGCCTGCCCAGCAGCCCGCACTGGCCATGCCGACACCTGCGGCTCGGATCAGCTAGACTAAAAACCACACGTCGTTAGAGATGCCATGACGACCTAGACAACGGGAAGCACATCTGTACAAATATACACACTTAACATTTCCACACCAATCTACACGAAGAACATACTCAGTGCTCTGACGTAGGCGACAGGCATATTCACGGACGTGCATCTTTATTATTTTTACATAGGCTTTCAGAACGCAGAAACGCAAGACGCATCATGAACTCATCTATAACGCTTGCTCACGCTTCTCTTGAAACCCGTTACCACCATGAGAGGTATAATGGAAACACGATACTGGTCATGGAAATATATGCTATTATAACCTAAAAGCACCTATGCACCAAACAGACTACTTAAGCACCAGGCCCGAGTAGGCCTCAAACAAGAGCTCCCGTGGACATTAACAAAGCAAGAGTCAGGTTGCTGATCCTGCAGAAAGAACCCGGTGGAGCAACCAGCCAAGGTCGCAATGTTGCAAACCCACATCCAAGAACAAATCATCAAAGGCACGATGTTGCAACCTCGCACTCCACGCCTCAACGATAAAGGCACGCCGACAAATTAAACCAGACGCGCAGTAGAAAAAACAATATTAATTGTGCAGAATTCTGCCTCTTTCACGGTCCCTCCCCACGTGACCAAGCCGAACCTGACGAGATGCCAAAACCCAGGAGAGAAAAGGCGTCTGGGTCCCTCACTATGAGACACAGGCCGATACACTTGAAAGGCTCAATGGACATCTGCTACAGTGGGAGCGGTCAGCCTTCCACCTATGAATAAATCCTCATATTGTCTGCACGTACCCATATTGAAACATTGTTGCAAACACAGGTACACCGAGAGCTGGGAACAACGGTGGTCCCAGGCTGGGAAGCTCACGGATGCACCAATCAGAACATGGGGCTCTTATCTCAGACGTCAGTAATACTAGCCAATCCTCAGGAGTCTTCATGTAACAATTCTTATGTATCTAATTGTAGGGACAACCCAGATATACCACCTGACTACACCTTGTCCACTAATATCATTCTCTATATGTGTACTATACTAACCCTACCACTCGAGCAACCAATTAAGAGTGGCGATAGGTTTTTTGTTAACTTTCTGAAGTGACGCAAGTAGCGCGTCATAATGCAGTAAAAAGGGCCTGCGAGCCCCACGATTGTGTGTGTGTCAGGACGAACGCGTACGCTCCTTGACCCATCCCTGCCGTTTTGTCTAAATAAACAGCAGAGTCACCTTGCTCCTTGTGTGTGTCTCATACTCTATCTCGCCTGGGATATACGGGAGGAGTTGGGGCCTCCCTGCCCGGAGGTCTGCGGACGGCCCGGCCTACCCCGGCAGAATTTCCCCCCGACAACTGGGTGAACATTTAGGCTGCAGTGTGTGTTCCTGTGGGATTGGGGTAGCATGGGTTGGTTACTCTCCAAGCCAAACTGCTACCGAAAATAAAAGGTACCACTTCCTGTTGCCTGGCAAGTGACAGTGTGTAGTGTTCAGCACAACAAAAGGTTGTGCAGGTGGACTATACACATGCTGAACGGTACATAAAGGGAGCTGACCAACCATGTCAAGCACGTGGAATTGTGGACCTGGGATTCTATCTCTGTCTTGGTGGTTGGGTAGCCTTGTTCACCCTGTATAGTGCTGAGGACCACAGCTAGGATCTGTAAGGATATTTGGCGTGTTACAGCACAGAGTACAGCACTACTGCACAGGTATCAATTTTTTTTTGAAGCAGCACCACCACATGGGTGTGGTGCATTGCTATATGTGTTGCCAGATTAACATGGACATAAAAGTAAAGACAGGCTATTCAGTCAAAAACGATTTTAACATATAAAATGCAAATCTATTTTTACAGTTAAAAGCACACGTGCACATTCAAAAATGCACACTATTTTTCACCTGAAATGCCTATGGTGCAAGAGACACATTTGAAAATTAATAACTAACCTTATTAATAACTAACCTGACTAATAAAACTGCATTTAACATAACCCACTAATAAAAATGTGTCTCCACAGCAGAATTAGGCCTACTCTGAAAGCGAACTTTTAAACGCACATTCATTTTTTTTTTCTTTTTCTCTGCTGCTCTGTCTACATAACTACAGGGAGCAAAGGGCTCGAAGAAACAGGAAATCAGTTGGTTACAAATGGTTACTGTAGAAATGAGCCATTGTGTAGTGTGGGAGGAGATGAAATGATTAATTCTGATTGGAGCAGCGTCATAGCAAGTATCATGCTAGAGGCAGTGATTAGAGTTTTGCTGGGGGAGCTTGAGGAGAGGGGGAGGACAATCGGGATTTGGCAGAGCTGGGAGAACGACCTGTTTCCTGGCTGAAGATTTCCTGCTGCAAAAGCTGAGAATTCCAGGCAATAACCCCGGTTTGAGAACGAAAGACGCTTGTTTTCACTGGGGTTAATCTTCAAGGGAGCCAAATTCAGAAAGATAACAGCTGGAGAAAACTCATTCTGAACAGATAAGGTAATTACAGAAGTGTGGGGGCTGAGTGTGTACGAGAATATTTAGTCAGTGTGGAAGCGTAGCGGAGAGAGCCTTGTGATCGGTGTATTGGTGTGGCAACATTGTTTCCCTGCTCTAATGCTCTAAGGATTGCAAAGCAGCATTTTCCACAAAGTCTTTCACCAATTTCCACCGTAATTGAAAGGCTGCCTACTAAATCTCCTGTGGAAATGAAGAGTAGCTGTCTGTCGGTTGCCACGTGCATCCAGCTGTTTGTTCTCTCCTCAGTGCTGAAGTTAAGTGATACCGGCTTCTGACTTGCGCTTCCTCATAACAGGGTCTGACAGATTGCAGGGGTGATTGCGGGCTATAACTGATTTGAACGTTTTTTCAATCTAATTTCACAGGAAGCACTGGGTGAACATTTAGGCTGCAGTGTGTGTTCCTGTGGGATTGGGGTAGCATGGGTTGGTTACTCTCCAAGCCAAACTGCTACCGAAAATAAAAGGTACCACTTCCTGTTGCCTGGCAAGTGACAGTGTGTAGTGTTCAGCACAACAAAAGGTTGTGCAGGTGGACTATACACATGCTGCAGGAAATCAGAAAGATAACAGCTGGAGAAAACTCATGCTGAACAGATAAGGTAATTATAGAAGTGTGGGGGCTGAGTGTGTACGAGAATATTTAGTCAGTGTAGGAAAAGAGATTCCTGTGCTTTACTCACATGTTTAATGTTGCAAATTGAGTTCTTGTCTCCGCCACTCTCTTTTCAGTGTATCACAGACAATGCTGTTACTGTGCTATTTTATTTATTTCTGTAAAAAGTGAGATTGTGTTTAAATGCAACTTTTATAATACACAAAAATATTTGAAAGCAGACGGGTGGTGTGTTTTATATTTACCAATACATTGCTGATGATGTGGGGAGATGTTTAGACAGTGCAATTGTCATTTTCAAGGTAGCTAAACATCAAATTTGGTTGCAGCCGTGTGCACAATGTAATTCAGTATGAGCAATTATAACTAACTGTGTGTGTTGTAGTTTGTCGGAGGTCTATGAGTCGGCAAAAAGGGAGGCCTGGGACATAGTTCACTACCGTATATAAGATAGTGAAAATACCACATGATAGCTCGCTGCCGTAGATAAGACAGAGAGAAATTGCCCATGGTGGCACACTAAAAATGAAAATGTGGTGTTCTTGAAATGCAAGCCTGAGGTCTCTCTAGTGATTACACGAAAAATCTAAACAAAAATAAGGAGTTCTGGATATTGGGGCCACAAATAAAACAAGGGAATTATGCTCACCAAAATACCACCAACCACTCATACCAACCACGCATACCAAATACGCATGTCTGTGTGCTGAAATAATGCATGTCCACTGTATTATTGTTGTACATGGCCCAATCTGAATACAAGGAGTGATTGTTGCTAAGTTATTTTTCGGCAGTAAGAAAATACCGTCAGGCCCCAAATCTCCACAAAATACCCTAAATATTTATGGTGCGTTGGCCGGGAAAGTGATCATAGAGTACCTACTGGGCGTGGCAAGCGTGTCTCACACTGCCATTTGCACATTAAAGGGAACCCATTTTATAATAGCAGTGTGCCACAAAAAACGAATTTCAGAATGTCACAAAGGGAAACCACATTCTCAGACCTAGTGCAATATTTAGAGGCAAAGTTATTTGCACATGGGACTTGGTCGTCAAATAGCACGTTAGAATGGCGTGAACGCATTCAGGGTGAGGTGCAGAAAGAAAAACTAGACAATATTTTTGCAGAAGGCAGCATAATTCAGGTCTGCCTTACAAGATTATTGAATGCAGCCGATAAAAGTGCAGAGAAAGACTGTTTAATACGGCTATGCGGCAAAATATGGTTTATTTTGAATAAGTCCCTGCGAATGCAGGAGAATGATACTCAGCTAATTAACAGGTTAAAGACTGAATTAGATGGGGCAAGTAAAAATCAGGAAATGTTAAGAGCAGAATTGGATGTATGCCAAAAAGACATGCAATTAAAATGCAAAGACTTTGATGCTCAGTTATCCAAAAGCAAGAAACAATTTGAGGATAGTGAGCAAGAATTGGTACACTTAAAAGCCTTAGTGGACCACATTAGAAAGGATAAAGATGAGGTTGTTTCAGAAATGCAGATTTTACAAAAAGAACATTGTGAAAACGAATGTGATCTCCAGAGTGCAGAACAAGAAATGATTAAAATGATTCAAGAAAGAGACAAGAGAAATAAAGAGTTTAATGAATGCCAAATGCAAATGTGCGACATGCAGGAGGTGATTAATAAGATGAGTGATGAAAACAACTATTTGCAAAATGAAGCAAACAGACTCCTTTAAAAGTGTAAGGACTTAGAACAGCAAATGTGCATTCCCAGGTCCCAGGAGAGGCGGCAGGGTACCAAATTCAATGGAGTGGAGGTGAATTCTAGCTCTGCCCAAAGAGCTAGTGCTCCAGTGACTGGGCCGGTGACTGAACTTGGTTGCAGCGCCCTTGGGGGATTTGATACTCCCATTGGGGGCAGCCACCAATCTCATACACCTGAAAACAGGATTGAATCACAAAATAGTGCAATTCCATGCATTGCAACAAGTAGCCCCATAAAAATAATGAAATCCATTAAAGCCCTGATCAAACCATTTAAAAAGGGAGGTGAATGCTGCATTGAGGATCACTTAGAAGCGGTGCATGACATTTTTAAAGCACTCCAGATACCTAAGGAACAGTACAGACAATATTTTCATTTAACTTTAGATGCCCTGACAGCCAGCATCATAAGGGGATTAAATGAACAGCAGAACATGACCTGGTTGGAGTTTGAAAAATAAATTAGGCGTCATTTTCTCCTTTTCAGTCATTGCAGGAGGCAAAGAAAGTCGCTTACACAATCACTGCTGGACCTAATACATCCCCTCGCCAATTTTTACAAGACTTAAAAAGAGCATTTTCTCGCTTTGATGTATCTTTTGACTCAAATTCCAATGAGTTTAAAACTGAATACTTCTATGGGCTACAGAAAGACATCATATCCCAATTGGTCCATGAATTTGACCGTGACAAGTCCCTTGAATGGATTGTACATCAAAGCACAAAACTATATGAGGTACTCTATTGTCAGGGTAGAGAAAGTGATAAAATGAAAGATACTTGGCCTAAATCTAAAGAACCCTCAGCCACAGTAATGGAAATCAGGTCAGCCAAAATGTCCCTTGAGTATTTAGGGGACAGACCCCGGGTAGGATATCGGCCTGATATGGCAGGTATGAACAATAACCAGAGACAAAATCAAGATCAAAGAAATGATGGTCCCTACCAGTCATTGGGGACACAGAGCAGATTTGATCCCAACAACATGATATATGGTAATCAGGATAGGCCCCGATATGTGGATCGATTTACTGATAATGGAAATCAACCTAGGGGCCAGTACCCACAATCTGAGAGACAGGACATGAGGCAAAACGTGAACTACAATCCACGTCAATACAATGATTCCCCACCAGGGGACTATAATCACAGGATGGGTGCAACCCGCTCCCCTCCACAAATGAATCAAGAGTTCAGAAACCATCCCAACCGACATCAATCACATGAGAGGTATCAGAATAGATCCAATCAGGGGGAAAACAACCAATATCGACCTAGGCCACAGAAAGAGGATCCTAGAGAGATGGAAAGGTTCCAGTGCCTTGAGGCCCAAGTGAAAATGTTAGCTGAGCAAATAGGAAAGCTCTGTACAGTGCAAAAACAACCTTCCAAAGAAGGGGGCTGATGGCCACAGCAATGACCGGGGGGCTTCCGAAAAGTGACTAAGTACTCATGATAACTGCAGTGCCAAAATGACAGATTGCTCTGATATAATTTTGCATAACGACTCTGAGATGCCTAATGGATTAAAAGTGAAAAGGCCAGTAAATGAACTTGTGACAGAAAGTGCAAATACTTCTAAAAAAGAGGTACGGTTTAACCTAGAGCTAAATAAAACAGTAAAGATTTGTACAAATGAAAAAGAAACATTAGGAATTCCAAAAGAACAAAGGGACAGATTTAAGAAAAATGACTCATGCATGGGGAATACCAGTGAACAGGGAGTAAGTGGGGATACTGTAGCTCCTTCGTTGGGCAAGCAAAACAATGACCAAACACAGACAGAAAAAGGAAATACTCAAAAGGAGGGTACAAGTCAATCACCTGAAAAATTCTTTGAGCCACATATTTTTGAAGAGGCTGAAAGGGCTGGTATCACACTAAATGATCACAAATGCACAGAATTAAAAAATGACACATTGCTGAATGATGTTGTTACACATGTTCAGATGGAAGGTTGTAATGTGGTCTCTGATGTTACCCAGATGGATGGGCGAACAGTGGCCACACTCCAAAAAACCTCTGATCATGGAGAAATAAATAAAGTCTCTCGCGCAGAAATGGGTAAAAAGGAGGGAAAAATGTCTTTCCATTTACCAATGTGTTTAGCCAAAAGTGGAAAAAACCTGAGAAAGGTGAGCCCTGAAATCAGTAAGAATTCACATTTCTTATGTGTATTAGAGGAAGTTGAGGACACACATTATGCACCCATCACTCTAGAAGAAAAATGCCACACCTTTGCTATGATTGACACTGGCGCACAGGCCACAATTATGTCCAAGGAGCTGGTAAAGAGTATCAATGAAGGGAGACCCCCACAGAGTCAGATCACAGTGAAGGAAAATCAAGGCCCAGTGCATAACTTTAATGGGGAGGAGGTGCCCATCATAGGTGTAACTGAGGTTGACATAAAAATAGGAAAGCACAGAATGAAACAAGAGGTATTGATCACATCTATTTGTGAAATTCCATTTCTGATGGGGACAGATTGCCTGAAAAGATTGTCTCCTCTCATAGATGGGGTGAATGGAGTGCTGTGGTCCTTAACCAAAAAACCATTGAGGCCTAAGAAACTAAAATCACAAAACAGCAATATAAATGAATGTCACACCGTTGCCAAAACAAATGATGCTGTGGAGGTATATCTCCAGAATAGCTGCATACCTAGTGTCACTGTTATATTAATGTGTCAAGACAAAATGCAGAGCGACAATGAAAAACTACCTGTACAAATATACTTGGACCCAAGGAAAAATTGGCAGACTGCCATAGATGAGCACACAATACGTTTTTATTTAAAAGAGAAAACATGCAAACAGAATATTGCTCCTAAAACAGATTCAGAAAAACACATTACCACTCTGGCAGAAATACACATGGAAGATGAGCAACCATGGGTTCATGTTGGTATAAATGACTATTTTAAAACAATAAAAGCCACTTTAGCGCTTGGACATGAAAGGAGTTTCATTAATGAGAAATTGTTGCAAAAAATAATGGAGAAGGAAGAAATCCCGAGATTTAGGATTAAAAACCAATATGTTTCTGGGTTGGACAGTCCAGACTTTGAAAACCGAATTGCAGGCAGATGCATGCTTAAAATTAGCATTGGGCAGAAAACAATTTACCATAATGTATGGATAGTGAGTGGAGCACAAAATGATTTTTACATTGGCAATGACATCATGCACAGAATGTGTATGGTGTTAGATTTCCTTAATCAAAAAATATGGTCACGCCTAGGTGGTCCGGCACCTGAATTTGAAGACAAAAGAAGGGCTTATCATTGTGCAAAACTGGTTCCTTATGCAATCGAATTACAAATGAGGAAAGATACTATTATTCCTGCATTTACAAAACAGTTTGCAATGACACTGAAATGTAAAAATGGACAGCAGATGAAAGGCTCTGATGCATGTGTATGCCTGAATGAATCTATAAAACAGCAAGGCCTGTATTATGAATACATTCCATTGGTAGACATTGGTAAAGGATCTGTAAAAATTATGGTAAATAATAAAGGTTGTCAGGATATTCATTTAGAGGAAAACTCCCCATTAGGAATGGCCATACAAAAATCACATTATACGGCAGATTTAAATAACATGGTGATTGGAAATATTCCTGAAAAGTATGTAGATGCCAAGGGTGAGTTGCCAGAACACCTATACTCTCAGCTCAAAGGAATATTTAAAATTCATTCTGTGTATCCTTATGATTCAAATGAGACAGTGTGCTGCCATCAAGAGGATTGCATAATATTTAATTTAAATGAAAATGAAACAGAAAATCAGCCCATTGAAGTGGAAGCTGATATGCCAAAATATTTAAAAGTGGCAGCTTTACAAAAAGACAGAGCCACACAGTTAGAGGAAAGCGCCGAGATTCCCTTACCAGAAGATTTTCCAGAATTTTCCAAAATGGTAGAAGAGCAGATCTCCTTAGCGGATGCGTGTGAAAGCAATGAGGATAGGGACAATCTGAGGGAGATATTTATGGAGTTTAAGGATGTATTTGCAAAAGATGCTTATGATTGTGGTTTAACTGATTTACATGTGGCCACACTACCAGAAGGGTGTAGCAGAAATCCAGTGTTTGTACGCCAGTATAGACTACCGCTGGCATGTTTAGAATCATTGGCAGAGATTATTAAAAATTTGGAATCGTGGGGAATCATCAGGCCCATTCATAGCACATCCAATACACCTATTTTAGGTGTGTTAAAGCCAAATGGTCAATGGCGGCTACGTGTAGACTTGAGAGAGTTAAATAAAAGAGTACAAGTATCTAGATGGCCACTGCCATTCATTGATCAGGGGCTAGCTCAGGTACATGGTTCAAATGTATTTACCACATTAGATCTCACCTCTGGATATTGGTGCGTGCCATTGGCAGAGGAGATACAACATTTATTTTCCTTTACATTTGACAGGACTCAATATGCCTGGCTTAGAGCTCTGTTCGGGTACATCAATAGTGGGAGTGAATTTGGCATATTTTTGAGAAAGGCCATGCCGGATGCAGCGGAAAGAGGAACAATAGTTTATGTGGCCGATGTCCTGATAAAAAATGAAAGCCTGAAAAGCCATTTTGATGAAATAAGACATGTACTTGGCCAAATGCAGAAAGCAGGCGCCAAAATATCTTCGCAAAAAGCACAATGGTGCAAGAAAAAAGTGAACTTTCTAGGGCATGAAGTGACTGAACATGGGCTAAATCCACAAAAGAAGAAAATAGAGGCCATACAAAGATTAAAAGATCCTAAAAATGTGAAAGGAGTAAAAAGTTTATTAGGGATGACAGGCTATAACAGAAAGTTCATTGAAAATTATGCAGAAATCACTCAACCATTGACTAAACTGCTTAAACTGAATACTCCCTGGAAATGGGAAAAAGAGCAGTCTGATGCAGTGGCTAAATTAAAGGACTGTCTTGTAAAGGCACCATGTATACCCATTAAAGGACAGGGATTTCTTTATAGAAATAGGTTTTTCTGAACATTGTATGTCAGCAGTGTTATCACAAAAACACGATTTGAATCACAAAACCATTGCATATGCAAGTAAGGCATTTTCCCAAGTTGAAATGAAATTTAATAAATGTGAAAAGGCCCTATTAACCACTGTGTGGGCGCTACAACATTTCCGCCCCATTGTTCAGGAAGAAAAGTTGATTATTGAAACAAATCATCAACTTTTAGAGAGTAAAAGAATTAGATCAGGTAATCTAGCACAATCCAGAATCACTTCATGGACGCTGGCATTACAAGGTTTTCCCGTAGAACTGAGATATGGACAAAATAAAAAGAACCCAATTGCTCAAGGGTTAGCTGACTTAAATGACTGTGCAGCTGAACAAATACCAAATGAAATGGAAGTGGAAACTAGTTTGCAGGAATTTGAACAATCACCACACAAAGCTTTTGATGAAAAAACATGCAAGGATTTGCCAACTGTATATGTGGATGGTTGTGCTTTTCACATTGAAAATGACAGTAATAAACAATTAGTGGCAGGAGTAGGAACTGTCTGGTTGAAATGTGAAGGCGTCCCCAGTATAGGGATGAGGATTGGAGATAGGAGCAGTCAGGTGGCGGAATTGGCAGACATTTATAAAGCAATTGCTACTGCAATTGATAAAAAGTTCAGTGAAATTGTCCTGGTGACTGATTCTGACTATGCACGAATAGCTTTGTGGAGTATTTGCCTGGTTGGAAAGCAAGAGGCATGGTTACATACAACAAAAAGCCACTTAAACATGGAAAAATGATACAAGCCATAGACAAATTGGTGTCAGAGAATAATTTAACAATATACTGGAGAAAAAATTGCGGGCATTTAAAAACACCAGGAGAGGATAAGGAGGGAAATGATAAGGCAGACCACCTGGCTAAGATTGGGGCTTGATGCAGTGACACGTTCTAAAGCACCAAAGGAGGTAGATCAACCGGTGGTACAGTGGAGTCATGACACGCCAGACCAAGATTTGATTGAGGCACAAAAGAATGATCGAAAGTTTGGGAATCTATTATAATCATTTGATAGATCCTGAACAAAATTCTTTAACAGAAAATGATTGTATGGGAAAAGAAGAGTTGAGGGTGCAAATAAAGAACAAAACACGAATTAGATTACAGGATGGACTCATGATTAGAGAGTCCATAACAGGACAAATACAGTGGGTAGTACCCCTTTCATTCAGAGGACTAATGCTACACCATGCACATGATGCCATAACTGCAGGCCATAGAGGTTCACAAAAAACATTAGAAATACTAAAAGATTATGCTTACTGGCCACATATGTCCCAAGATGTGGAATTATATACTAGAGGATGTCTAGTATGCGCCCAATTTAAACCTGCTTCACCAATGCATAGAGCACCATTGATGAAAAGAGGCCTAACTCTCCCATGGTCAGATTTGCAAATAGAATATGTAGGTCCTTTAAAAAGGTCGAGCAGGGGAAACCGTTATATTTTGAGTGTGGTATGTTTGATGTCGAAGTGGATTAAATGCATTCCTGCACCAGATTGTAGTGCGCAAACAGCAGCCACATTGCTGGTGAACCATGTGTTCTCAAGGTTTGGGTTGCAACAAAGAATTGAGTCAGACAGAGGAAGTCATTTCACAAGTACTCTAATGAGTAAGGCATGGCAAATACTAGGTGTGAAAAGGAAACTACATATCGCATATCGGGCAGCGTCTTCAGGTACAGTTGAAAGAAGCAATAGGTCTGTTGTGGATATTTTAAAGAAATTTGTGGCAGAAGCAGGTTCCAGCTGGGATTTACGTTTACCATTGGTTTTGATGGCAATCAGATCAACTCCTGCCAGAGCAACAGGTGTTAGCCCCCATGAGGTCTTGACAGGTAGGAAAATGGTGTTACCACAACACCTACTATACAGAACACATGAGCAGACACTTGTGAGTGCATCCACAGTTCATGAATATATTGATGAACTGAGGAGGCATTTGCAACATGCATTTGCTTTTGTGCAGAGAAATCTGGAAAGAGCTGCTGACTTATTATGACAAAAATACATCAGTAAAGGAATACAGTGTAGGGGATCAGGTGTACAAGTTTCATTTTGGAAAAAGTAAACAGAAAAATTCTAAATTTCTAGCAGCCTGGCAGGGGCCATTTCGAATTATAGATAAGGTCTCTCCTGTAGTTTATAAAATTTTGAAAAATGAAGGTGAAACGGCAATAGAGCAGTTTGTCCATGTAAATCAAATCAAACCATGCCATCCCAGACATGAGATCAGGCAGCTTGAGCATGTAGAAACAGATAAAGTCCCTTGAACACAAAAAGAGAAAATAAATGGGTACAATCAGGAGGCAGTTACAAAGAAGTTAAAAAGTTGATTGTTATAATGGCACATAAACACTGTAATATATATAAAAATATATAATATAAAATAAATAAATAAATATATATAATGGAAGCTCATGGTTGGTGTGCAGAGAGAAAATGTATTAAATATTGAATGCTGTTTTATATGTGCTTGTTTTCTTTTTAACTTGTGTTTAATTTCAGAAAAAAAAAAATACGAAATATTTTTACCAAGCATGTTTGATTTTTGGCAAAAGGGTAAAGTTAGTATTGTGCTATGTACTTAATGTGTTTATTTTCTATTTGATTTAGAAAATCAACATTATTTGGTCGGAGGTTCAGGGATCAGAGCCCACAGGAGACGATGGAGACCTGGAGCCCACGTGGACGGATTCCGGGAAAGCCCCAAAGAGGGGTGAAGACCAAGGCTGCAAAGCGATCAGCATTGAAGATGATACCGATGATATGGTTAATGATGATGATATTTGGAGGGATCTTCAAGAATTCAGAAGCACAGGTTGTCATTGAACCTGGACCAGCATCTGGTATCGCGGTGGAAGAGGCACCAGGATTCATCATGAGTGATAGAAGGATGATTTTCCAAAATATATACATACCATTGAATCCTGAGATTTTGATTGAAAAACACTTGAACAATACCGGAATTAAGATTGAACAGACTAAAGAGTGGCTGGAAATAAGAAAAGAGGACACTAAGCAGTCAATAAGAGATATATTAATGCAATTGGAAAAAAACATTTGTGAATTCAGCAGACATTAAGAAGAAGAGAGGAAAGAGAGGTGCGGTGATGCTCGCGATATCATTGGTAATGTCTATAGTTGGAGCCATAATAGGTACCACAATATCAACAACCAATTCTATTTCGGTAGGAACACTGAGTACTAAAGCGCAACAACTGAGTATTGACCTAGAAATAATACAAAAAACATTAGATGGAATTAGAGGGGGACTGGATGAACAAGTAAGATTCATAAATGAAACTGCAATCATTCTAAATGAACAAGCGGATGTAATGCAACGGGCGACTAAAATAATACTTAAGCATGACAGAACTTTAAATGAAATATTGAACATAATGAGTCCTGTTGATAGACTATTAACGAATTATATGAGAGAAGTTCAAACTGCAGTTTCACAATTGATTCACAGACATATCCCCTTGTATTTTGTTTCGCAGGATATTATTCGTCAAATGATAGAAAGATTGACCAGGAGGGAAATTGATATAATACAGGTAAAAATTGCATTCGAAATGGGTAATCCAATGCCGTTATATGTGGACTTGGAAAGACTAGAAATCGGATTTTTGCTATGCATCCCATATGTAGCCCCTGAACTTATTTATCAATTGAAGTGGGTACACAACGTGGGATTTTGGAAAGAGGACAAATTTATTAAGATTAAGACTCCAGAAGTGGTGGCATTTCAGTCATGGGAACCTGAAGTTTATTTAATACCAAACCTGGAAACATGTGTAAAATTTAAAGAACAAAATTATATGTGTCCAGGTAAACCGTTTGTTCCTGATGCCACAGATGCTATTTGTGGTTTGAAATCTGACCCAAGTATATCAGAGGGATGTGAGGTGATTATTAGCAATATGGGGAGTGAAGAAATGGCACAGGCTAAGATGGTCAGAGGTAAATGGTTGGTCAGCACCTGTTTAAAGAACATGACGGTAGTACATTTAAACCATGGAACATACGTGGTTAAACAGATGAAATATAATGTTTTTTATTTACAGGTTCCAAAGGATACAATTGTGTCAACTGGGGGGTTAACATTGTTTCATGCAACAAATGATGTTTGGGAAAGCCAAGTGGAAAATATCGATTTTTTTAAAAGGGATACTTTTCCAATAGATCCGGATGTGGAATATTTATTGAATCACAAAGAAAGACATGTTATAAAAATGAATTTGAGAAAAAACAATACTACAATTAGTAATCTGGGGATAATAGAAGTGGAAAGATTTAATTGGGGAACATGGGGGGAACGCTCAATAGTGGGTTTGGCTGTCCTGGTGCTAATCATGGGTGGATGGTTGATTGTGCTATCAGTAAAAATGAAAATGTTACTGATTTTACTAGCTACGTCAGGAAGAGAAAGATATCCCAATACACATGCATTTTAAAAGAAAAAAAAGAACAAGTTGTTTTTAGGAATTGGCTTGGATCGTAGCCAAGTTCTAAAAACAAAAGGAGGGTACGTAAGGATATTTGGCGTGTTACAGCACAGAGTACAGCACTACTGCACAGGTAGCAATTTTTTTTTGATGCAGCACCACCACATGGGTGTGGTGCATTGCTATATGTGTTGCCAGATTAACATGGACATATAAGTAAAGACAGGCTATTCAGTCAAAAACGATTTTAACATATAAGATGCAAATCTATTTTTACAGTTAAAAGCACACGTGCACATTCAAAAATGCACACTATTTTTCACCTGAAATTCCTATGGTGCAAGAGACACAATTGAAAATTAATAACTAACCTTATTAATAACTAACCTGACTAATAAAACTGCATTTAACATAACCCACTAATAAAAATGTGTCTCCACTGCAGAATTAGGCCTACTCTGAAAGTGAACATTTAAACGCACATTCATTTTTTTTCTTTTTCTCTGCTGCTCTGTCCACATAACTACAGGGAGCAAAGGGCTCGAAGAAACAGGAAATCAGTTGGTTACAAATGGTTACTGTAGAATGAGCCATTGTGTAGTGAGGGAGGAGATGGAATGATTGATTCTGATTGGAGCAGCGTCATAGCAAGTATCATGCTAGAGGCAGTGATTAGAGTTTTGCTGGGGGAGCTTGAGGAGAGGGGGAGGACAATCGCGATTTGGCAGAGCTGGGAGAACGACCTGTTTCCTGGCTGAAGATTTCCTGCTGCAAAAGCTGAGAATTCCAGGCAATAACCCCGGTTTGAGAACGAAAGACGCTTGTTTTCACCGGGGTTAATCTTCAAGGGAGCCAAATTCAGAAAGATAACAGCTGGAGAAAACTCATGCTGAACAGATGAGGTAATTACAGAAGTGTGGGGGCTGAGTGTGTACGAGAATATTCAGTCAGTGTAGGAAAAGAGATTCCTGTGCTTTACTCACATGTTTAATGTTGCAAATTGAGTTCTTGTCTCCGCCACTCTCTTTTCAGTGTATCACAGACAATGCTGTTACTGTGCTATTTTATTTATTTCTGTAAAAGTGAGATCGTGTTTAAATGCAACTTTTATAATACACAAAAATATTTGAAAGCAGACGGGTGGTGTGTTTTATATTTACCAATACAGTGCTGATGATGTGGGGAGATGTTTAGACAGTGCAATTGTCATTTTCAAGGTAGCTAAACATCAAATTTGGTTGCAGCCGTGTGCACAATGTAATTCAGTATGAGCAATTATAACTAACTGTGTGTGTTGTAGTTTGTCGGAGGTCTATGAGTCGGCAAAAAGGGAGGCCCGGGACATAGTTCACTACCGTATATAAGATAGTGAAAATACCACATGATAGCTCGCTGCCGTAGATAAGACAGAGAGAAATTGCCCATGGTGGCACACTAAAAATGAAAATGTGGTGTTCTTGAAATGCAAGCCTGAGGTCTCTCTAGTGATTACACGAAAAATCTAAACAAAAATAAGGAGTTCTGGATATTGGGGCCACAAATAAAACAAGGGAATTATGCTCACCAAAATACCACCAACCACGCATACCAACCACGCATACCAAATACGCATGTCTGTGTGCTGAAATAATGCATGTCCACTGTATTATTGTTGTACATGGCCCAATCTGAATACAAGGAGTGATTGTTGCTAAGTAATTTTTCGGCGGTAAGAAAATACCGTCAGGCCCCAAATCTCCACAAAATACCCTACAGATCCTTACAACAACAACATGCTGGGAAAGGTGGCACCCAAGTCAAAGGGCCAAATAAAAGACAATCAGCCTGCAAAAACTGGGGGGCGGGGGTACTAACGCCCCCCTGGGTCAATTTCTGCTCTGCTCAACCCCCTATCCCCTGTCCCTCATGTTATGACCTGTGCAGTGACTGCAAACAATAAAACCAGCAACCAAGAGACCCATGGGTCCGAAGTACGAAAATGACTGATTATTTTCAGCCGACTGATAGCGATGTTACCAACGGTATTGCAGTTAAATGGTAAGTGACCTGAAAGGGTGGGGGAGAGGGGTAGTTAATGCAAAGTATCTTTCTATGAGCAACTATGGTGACATTGATAATAGCTCCCTATTGGCTCTATGTTACCCATTGCAAGGAGCAGCAGCTGCCTCTGTATCTCTCCCATGAGTTCAGAGTTAAGTGGAGCTACGAAACCCTTGGCAGATGCATCCGAGGGATTATTGCTCATGTGCACAAAGGGATTTGAATCCTTATCAGAAATCCAGGAAGTTTCAACTGCGGACACACCAACCAACTCAAAAGAAGGGCAGATAACTCTGCAGCGACTATCAAACACCCCAGTTCCTTTGCCCCACTGATATATCGGGTACAGAGGGAATTGCACCATGAGGACACCCCCTCTGTGCCCACAGATGGTGTGATTCACTTTGCCGTAAACATTTTACTCAAACTATGTGGTGTAATTTTGGAAGAAGTAAAAAAACAAGGGGTGGTTATAGCCACAATGGACAAAAGAATTCAGGACACAGGAACTGGTAACTTACCATCGACCCAGTACATCTTGGCCTCTGCCATTTCTCTCACCTCGGTGGGGAGAGGCTCCTCTATGGAGGTGCCAGTGGCCGTGTTGGAGGTGGAAGAACAAGTAGATGACATAATGGTGGTGTCACCACACAAGAATACAAAACAAAGGCTACTAGCAAAGCAGGCTAGGTTATAAAGGAGGGCCTGTGGTAACAATTTGCCAGTTATCACTGAGATACCTGACCCCATGGATTCTGCATGTATCACATCAGTCTCAGTACAGGCTGAGGCTATTAAAGACCCAGTTATTATGGAGCAAATGAGGAGAAAGACTAGCTGGTTGTTGAATGATGTGCAGAATGTAGTCCCCCATGTAAAATCTGATAAACGCTTATATACAGTGGTGGGACATGATGACGCCACTATTGGTCTTGTAATTACTTTACAGCACCTAGTGGTCTGCCCCGATAACCTGCAGCTCATGGTGCCACCATTAATCACCTCAAGCCCATATTCATCCTCGACCCGTCCCATGTCCCTACCTCTTCCCTTTTCCCATCCCTCTCCCTCCCCCTTAACAGAGAATGACCCTAAGTAATTTACTTTTGGCCTTGGACCTACTACTTTTACAGAGAAACCGACCAACAGATCTAATATTCTGAGTCTGTGCAACATTTTTCTTGCATTACGTGTACTTACAACTGCCGATTTCAGTTTTGTTGAGCCTGTGGACCCACAGGGTGGTCTTTTTGTACGGGTCACTGTTTAACTACTGTCGTGACTGCTCGTATTCATAGCCACCTGGGGTCTATCCAAAAGGCTGGGTTCATTGTTGATGATGCAATTCATGGTACTAGTAAGGAGGTTGGGCAGTTTGAGAGAATTTTTATGCCCCGTTCAAAAACCACCATGCCACCCTCAGAATTGGCTCTGGAGGATTCCACGGGTTTGGAATGGTTTTGAAAATGTCTGACTCGGCAGATGACCGAGACCAGATGATCCCTGAGGGAGTTAAGCTGGAACACCAGAGGTTTCTCCCACTTATTAGACCCCAGGGGCTCACATCGTTTTTTTTTATCACAGTTTGATGTCCTGTTTGTGTAGGAAACGTGACTTATGACAGGGATACAATTGGGGTGCTTTATTATGTATCAGCACACATCCACTAAAAGTGCAAAGGGCTGACCTTCTTGGGATATGGCAGTGGCAATTAAACAGTCAGTTTCTCTGTCAAGTGTAAAGACCATTCTGCGTACCCTGCATGTGTTAGACATAGATTTAGTGATAAAAACCTTCCCTGACACATTGATATGCTTGCTAATTAACATCTATGTCCCTCCCGACTTAGTACATCTCGAGGAGCTCCCTGGGATACTTGATGCAATGTTGACTGAATGGATGCTAGGGGATAAGCACACATTCATTCTCCTGGGCGGTGATTTTAATGTTGTCTGTATTGATTATGAACTATGTGCCAATTTAAATGTGTAAAATCCAAGTGTGCTATGATAAAATCGAGAGAATAAGAAGGAAAAGCAGTGGTTATATTTTCTTCATGAATGGGCACTTCTCATGTACAACGGCTGTACGGTGGGTGACAGCCCAGGCCACAGTACTTGGAGTATGGGCACTAAAGCTTCAACCCTAGACTACTTTTTTTTGGAGCAATACATACTCTGAGCGAGTAATATCCTTAGAATCCCAGCCGACAACATTAAGCGATCACCACGTGTGGATATTAACGATAGATCTGGGAAGCCCCATAGAAAGACAGTATGGGGGTGAGGGTCTGGTGGTGAATCGGGCAGAGGGGGTAGGATTTGCTGGACCCACGCAATCTTACCAAAAGTACTGAGGCAGTAAATGACGTGGTAAAATACGAGTTGGACAGGTTTGCACAGCTAGGGTTAAATGAGATGGGAAGCTATTTGAGGAATTTAGCACACCAAGCAGGTTCAAGCATAGTGCACAGTGTGGCCCTCCACGGAGCAGGGAAAAGTAAACCTTTTGATGTAATAATTAGAGATGTCAAGCGCCACATGAGATGCCATCTCATATACGGCAGGGGGTGGCTGAAGGAGAGTCGCATCCGTGAGGCGCCTCTTAGACATATTCAACTAGAATATAAGAAATGACTCTGGAGTAGGAGGCATTCAGAGGTAAATGCACAATGGCAGCAAATGGTTGCAGTGCTCTGAACAAACCAAATTAGACCAATTTGGCAAATATTGTCCCAGGCAACGGCAACACCAGGCACGCTGTGGTTAACCCTATAGCAGAGCCTGAATGTGTTCACTGTATAGGGTGCAAATACGCACCTGCAGGGGAGACAGACACAGGGGAAACAGTATCCGTTCCTTGGATTTTGTACCCTAGCTGGGTGGATATACATGAGGTTATATTGGGTACGAAAGGTTCTCGGGCGCGAGGCCCTAGTGGAGAGTCGAATGTGGGGCTGAAAGAACATCCCGATGCTTGGGCCACACTGTTAAAACGGCTGTGTGACAGAGTGTGTGCAGAGAGGAGAGTTCCTGCTTTATGGCAGCAGATATTTTTATTACCTGTATGCAAAAAAGGAGATCGCTTATGCCCAGAGAACTATAAGCTACTGTCTCTGCTTGATGTACTTGGGAAACGTTTTGGTCATTTTGCATTGCAGGCCCTGCAGCACTGGGCAGACGAAAACAGCATATTACATTGTACTCAGGCAGGCTTTTGACCAGGCTCGGCAACAACACACAATATCAGAGTGATGGACGCGCTGATTAGGGAAGCCGCCACCAAAGGTAACCCCGGCCTGTACGTAATATATGGGGACTTCCGTGCTGCATTCGACACTGTTTGTCACCCGTGACTATGGCAGAAATTGAGTAGTTATGGCTGCCCTGAATGGTTGATCTCAATCCTAAGACTTCACCAGAACAGCAGTGTGTGAATAAGACTTATAAGTGTGGGTCTATTGTCGGTGGCTGTGGAGATTAACTGGAGCGCCAGGAAAGAGTGTGTCTTGGATTCCCTGATATTTAATTTGCCTAGGGTTTGAAACATTGACATTCCTGTTTAGGAATAAGTTCCAGCAATGGGACTGGATAAACAACTAAACCCATTTAGCAACAGTACAAAACTACAAGTATCTTGAGAATATCGTGCATAGATATCTCAAGACCCAATATGATCGACTGAGATGTCCAAGCCCTGCGGTCCGCAGTTTTAGATTACGCCTTCGGACCAACCAGCTCTATGTACTGGCATTACAGAGGGGCCGCCTAGAAATCACTGTAGCAAATAGAACATGTAGTATGTGTATATTGGAATTCAATGTTGAGAGCCCTAGACACGTCTTGACAGCATGCCCAACGTGGGCATCCCTTTATATGACCATGCTGGCACAGTTTGTGGGGAACTATGATGCAATCAAGTCTGATTACCTTTGGGCCTGTTGTTTAAATACTGACTCAGGGAGGGTACACATGGCACTATTTAAAATCTGGGTATACTATGAGACACATTAAAGGGCTGGCCCATGTTATGTTATGCAGCACCATTACTGATGATTGATTAATTGACTGATTTTTTACATTGGTAGAAATGTCTGATATGTTTTAAATGTTCTAAATGTTCTAAATGTTCTAAATGTTTAAAATGTTCTAAATGCTTGTATGAATTATTTTGAATGATATATTCTCTCTGATTCATTTTTGTAACGGTTCGTACATTAATCAAAACAAATAAATAAATAATACTCTACAGGTTAAACACATTTCTGTAGATGTTCCACCAATATGCATGGGCAGATTTCTGCCCCCAATTGCCTGCTACTCTCTCCTGTTTTTATTCTGGCAAGTGCTTCTCTCCTCCACCCATGGTCAAACACAAAAGGACGCTGCCCGATACACTACAAAATTTCCCCAACTTTGACCACCCTGATGATTGTGGACTAAATTGTTCATGCATTCTTTTATTTATTTATTCATATTTGTTCAATTAATATATGCAAATAAAGAATAATAAAAAACTGCCAAAGAAGCAGGAAATACAAAACATGACTAAACAACAGGGTATATCGTTCCTATCCCATGGTCTGATCATCATGCCATCTCCTTCAAGTTGAACATCACCAAAGAACCACCCCGGCCAGTTGAACCACTCCAGCCAGCCTTTTGCAGGAGCTCCCGGCAGCTAACCAAGGAAAGGCTCCTGTCCTACCTCCAATCATCTGCCCTCCAGGCACCTTTTTCTAAGGACCCAGATTCCTTGGCCGCTACCTACAACACCATCATCACCAATGCGGTGGAAGCCATTGCTCCATTGACTCTCTGGAAAGCCAACCGGAATAAACATACTAACGCTTGGTTCTCCTCTGATCTCCTAGAAATTTGTGCCAGAAAGAGAGCCTCTCACTCTGCATGGATAGCCAAACCCTGTCACGCCACTGAAGCAGCATTCAGGTCCATAGGCAAAGAATATAAAAAAGCCATCATCACAGCCAAGAGAAATTCTTTCAATACGAGGCTATCCATCGCTAGCTCAGGGTCCAAAGGAATATTTCCTATTTTAGAGAGTTGGAATCACCAGCACCCTCTCCACCTTCCACCCACTTACAAAAATGCAGACTGGTATAGTAGTATCCAGTCTGCCATGCTTGACAAATTCAACCTACTACAAAGCAAAATCATTTCCCATCAACAGGCTTTAAGCCAACGAATCGCTGAATTCCACTGCATGACCTCCCATGAATCCCATCCTTTTTCCTTCAAAGAAATGAATGAACAGGAAGTCATTGCCCTACTCAAAACTATTAAGCTGTCCAAATATAAAGGGGAGGTCTGTCCTGCACATCTCATCAAAGATAGGGCCCCCACGTTAGCCCCTTTATTGACAGCTTTCATTGATGCCTCTTTCTCTTCAATGCTTGTCCTGGCATGTCTTAAGGAAGCCTGGGTATGCCTGCTTTTGAAGAAACTGGTACTGGACCATACCGTCCCTGAGAATTATAGACCCATTACCACAGTGCCCTTCCTTCTAAATATACTAGACAAGGCAGCTTATCTGCAGGTCCAGAACTTACTGGAGGCCAATAACCTTCTTGGTCTATGCCAGTCAGGCTTCCGCCCAAGACATGGGACCAAAACTGTGCTTCTAGGCCTTAAAAATCAAATTGATGATCTCAGAGATGCTGGCAAACTGGCTCTCCTCCTACTACTCGACCTATCGGTAGCTTTTGATCTGGTTGATCATAGCACCCGCTGCCACCACCTATCATCCACGGCCAACTTCTCCTCCAAGGCCACTGAATGGATTGCTTAATTTCTCCAGAGCAGAATCATAAAATTCTTTATGGACTAAGCATGCGCCAAACCAAACCAGATATTATCAAATGCGGCATCCCGGTTCCTACATTTCTCCCACCCTCTACAACCTTTTCATGAAGCCCTTATTCAAGTTCTTGGATGAGCGAGGTACATCATATACCAACTACACGGACGACACGCTTGTGCTCATCCCCCTCACCGGCGACTATGACACTGACTTGGAAAAACTAAATTCCATTTACTCCAAAATTCAAACATGGATGGCAGAAAACTGGCTCTGCCTCAACAGGGAAAAACTGAACTGCATCTTATTGGGGCCCGGCAACCCTAAAGAAACTGGACGGAAGATACAATTCTTTCACCATTGACATTATTCCTATCCCTGTGCTGCAGGCGGTCACAACTTTAGGGGTTTTCTTACACTCAAATCTCACCATGAGCAGACAAGTCAATGCGATTGCATCCACTTCGTCTTATCATGCTATATTGATCAATTCAGCCAGACCCTTCTTATCCAAAGAGAATTGCCTCACCATAGCAAGGGCTATAATTGGATGAAGGCTAGACTACTGCAATGCCCTCCTGGCTGGCACCTCCATAAAAAACATCAGAAAACTTCAGACCATACAGAATAATGCCTTCCCGGTGGCCACCGGCATATAAAAAAGGGAACATATCTCTGCCTCCAGTAAACAAGTTCACTGGCTTCCCATCAAGGAACGCATCACCTTCAACATTCTCGCCATCTCACACAAATGTCTCAACAACACTGCACCCCTATATTTTTCTCAGAGATTTGCTAAACCCAACTCGGATAGGCCTACTAGAACAGCGTACTCTAACATGGTCACTATTCCCAAAATATCCAGCTGGAGGCTCGAGCTTCCCCTTCATCACCGCGTCTCACTGGAAATCACTACATATACACATAAGGAGCATTGAGTGACACGCAGCTTTCAGGAAGGCCATAACAACGTGGCTTTTTGTATAAAAGGCCTTCTGGTGTTGATTGGCCGCCTTGCCGCTTCAACCTGCACACATGTACTGTAACCTTACTGTGTAGTTTTTTTTCGCTTACATTTTTACCTGTCTCTTGCTCATTATGCACAGGTTCTGCTCTCTGTAACCCATGAGCGATCTTCCATAAAGCTATAACTAAGACATTTGCTTGCAACAGTGCCTCGATGCCCGTGGGCTGTAGTGTGCTTTACAAATACAAAAAAAAAATCAACATAAAAAAATAAGAAATTGTATATTGGCATACTGGCATACACATACAAAAAGAAAAGAAGTACTAAAACTCCCACATACCCTTCCCCGTCAGGGTAATCAGGATCCTCAATATATGACTCTTAAGACTCCAATCACTCCTTTCCAGTGACTACGTTGGGCTTTTCCAATGGGAATCAGAGTGACAACATTTCATTAGCCAAACTGCCATGCCCCCTTTTCATTATAATGATAGCAATCACACCTGAAATAAAAGCAGAGCCTGACATGGTCCAATCAGAGGCACTGCATCGTACCCACCCCAAAACACTATATAATAAAGAGAAAAAAACACTGATGGTGCTGTTTTATCCACAATACATGCTTTCTCTTCTCAGTTGCAGAATATTGGCATCACCTATCAGAATAAGTTTGGCTTGTGGGCAAACGATTGTTTGTGCTTAATGTCACAACATAAGAAGAACAGTAAAGAATGCATATGGTACACAGGGGAAAACATAAAACTTCATTAGTGTTGTGTACAGTATGAATGTCCAATGTACTGCATTGCTATGCACAATAACTGACAATTGGCTGAGTCACAGAAGAATGTGCTCACGCATTACACAGGAGGTGTGTACTCAAGAGATATTAATGAACAGACAAAAGTGTCACTTTGTAATACTACCAATACACCGTGTTATTGTTTCAAAACGTGCATGTGGGCTTGCCAGCATCACAATAACATCACTACGAAGTGGCTTTAGTCAGAGGGGGTCACATCTTGGATGTGCTTATCATTCTGCTAGAATGTGTGAAATGACCCTACACCATAAATATGTTTCTTCACAAGCAGATAAACTCAGTGATGTACTGTAACAATGACGTGTATACTTACATTGAATGCTAGTAGAAAGACATTTCAATTAAAAAGGTTTGAGTCTATTTCTTTGCAAGAGAGAAAAAGCCAGATGCCACCAGACCTCAAGTGCCAGGCACCTTGCAGCGGAAGATTAACACATGACATAATACAGTCGCAGCCGGGTCTTCTTAGTTGTCACTACAGGACATCTACACTGTGACACAACACGCTCACTGACACATCACACATGGCATGGTGTGAGGAGGGGGCAGGCAGAAAGGATTGAGAACAGACCACATAATAAAAGTCGCTTTTATATGCTACTGCTGCTGGTCTCAGGATAAGCCCAGCCTATGTTTTCGATTCAGTAACTCAATAGTATTTTTTTCGAAAAACAAAAATGGCAGTGGTTATAAATGAGCAACTGGGATAACCTTCAGATTTCAAGAGGGTCCACAAAACCTGCCCAGTTGGGCATGCCATTCGGATTAACATATATACGCGTAAAGAAGCTTTTGTCCTATATTGTACTACTGTGCTTGTCTATGGGTAAACAAAAACAACAACATAAATTGCAAATAGGGTGAATTCAAAAAGGCATTGGATTACGTGAGATTCAAATCTATTTGCCATGGCTTTTCTCTCCTCAGAAGTGAGCGTCCAAACCACTTCACAAGTAATTCAATAATTGTAAAGATAGTTGAAGTCCACATATGATTTACCACATCCTGGAACCTCTTTATAGTTCTAATTTGTACACATTGGCAGCCCTCAATGCATGTAGCACCACACTGTGGAGAAAGCAGAGGGGTCCCAGTATTCATTTTGGGGATGGCAACGCAAACATAAATCAACAAGCGGTCCCTCAGTGGTACAAAGGGAGCTTCGTCTGTCAGCCTATCAATGACAAGTAGTGCATGCCATGTACAATAACTGAACATTGATATGATGATATGATATGATATGATAAGGCATTTGTAACGCGCCTATACACAAGTGTTTCAAGGCGCGACGAGGCGGGGGGGGAACAAGGGGAGACAGACAACGGTCTTACTAGGCCAGGTGTCATTCAGATCGCGCAAGTGCAAGGGTAGAGGGGAAGGGAAAAGTGCATGGGGGAAAGGGAGAGGGGAAAGTGCAGTACAGGGTTATAAGCATACAGCATACAGGATAAATAACAAGGGCCAGCTGGTGGCAAGTGCGAGGTAAGTGCAGACAAGTGCTGGGAAGGGGGGCTGTATGGATACAGACACAGTCCCGTAGTGCAGGGGTTGCCGTGGAGGCAGTGCAGGGGAGAGTGGCTGGGCCGAGAATGGTGAATGGCCCAGTTGCAGATTCAGTGCAGTTTCAGTAGTATTAGCAGGGGAGAGGGGGAGAGAAAGCGGAGGCAAAGAGGAAGGTTTTGAGGTGCTTCCGGAACCGGAGGTGGTTCTCCTCAAGCTTCAGGGAGGTAGGAAGGCTGTTCCAGAGGGAGGCCCCAGCAGTGGAAAGAGATCTGCCCCCAACTCGTTGTTTGGAGAAGCGGCTGACCCTGAGGGAGTTGGAGGCGGATGAGCGAAGAGCTCGAGAAGGAAGATGGCAAGGTTTGGTGAGGTTTTCATGACTACGATAAAAGTTATAGAGGAAACCCATTTTTCATGCAACTATGAATAAAGATTTGGGGCCTCATTACCCGGTAGGCGGTGAGCCATGGTGCTATTAGCGCCATGGCTCATGCCGGTAAAATACCGGCACCGCCTTGGCGGAAAGGGGATTTACCGCCCCATTCCAAGGTTGGAGGGGCGGTAAATCCCCCTTCCGCCATTGCCCTTCCCCATTCCCATTTCTGCCCCATAGGGCTCTATGGGAATGGGGAAGGCGCTAATTACGGCACCGCAATTTTGCGGTGCCGTAATTAGCTCCGAGGTCCCTTAGCGGGTTGGATTTTAACGCCTGCAAAAAGCAGGCGTTAAATCCCCCAACCCGCAAAGGGACCTCGTAGTAAGGTGGTAGGGATTTACCGGTACCGGTATTTTACCGGTACCGGTAAATCCCTACCGCCATCCGTGTAATGAGGCCCTTGGAGTACAAAACAGAAAGAGCACCTTTCAGTTGTTAGTAGTTTGTTACCATGTCATCATCACTCTAAAACAGTTGACCTGTCCTTGTTTTGTTGCCTTTGTATATTTTCTGAGGTTCCGTTCCATAAAGAAGTGAGCAAAGCTACCAGGGTGACAAATCCTCATTTTCAAATGCATTTTTTCACTACATGAAATTAACTCAACTATATCCGGAATCACAGATAGATTTGCGCCAAGTTTTCACTAAGTCCTGGCGTATGCACCCAAATAACTGCTTTCGTTAGCTTGGTGCATCTCCTTCCAGCATTTCTTTTACATTTGGCAACATGTGGCATGTTAGTAGTATATGGATTCAACGTAACCATTCACTGACTCAATGTATCACTTTGAGGCTCCTGATATGCCAGTAGATGTTTGCACACTCACAACAGATCAGCACCGTTGAATTTGGGACAACCAGATTGCAAGTTGAAAAACATGTGATTGGTTTGGGGCCTTGATTTGTTTCCAAATAGGTCTCTTGTTTTGGGGTCCTTTAGACAATGTTCTGAAAAGTGGTATAAATAGAGCATTGCCACCCCTTGTGAGTAGGCCAAGACAATGGGGTGCCACATAAGGGTGCAATTGGCCACCAAAATGACAAATAGAAGGTCATTTAGTTTCACAGGGCACATTGACCTGGTCGACATGCTGATATGCATGACGGCTGGCCGAAACAGGTGTCTATATATGTTATGGGTGATTCTGTGAGGCAGGCCCAGGTCTCAGAATTAAATTCAGCCATCTTGGACCAGCTAGCTTGGCCCATACTCACATTTCCGGTCTGGGAGCATCAACGTTATGTTTCACCAAGAAAGGACTCTTCTAATTGAAAGTCCACGTTAAATACAACTGCAGAGTTGCTATTGCCAACTCTTTAAAGCACATATAACTATTGGTGCTCCCAATTTGTGTTTATGTTTGGATTTGTTGTCAGATGTGTGGATGACAAACAGAGAGGGAAGTGCACTTGCCAGAATGTAAGGAGTTTGGTTTTGGAGCATTCTCATACCAGAGTGTTTTGACTGAAACAAAGGGCCTCATTACACGGTAGGCGGAGAACCATGGCGCTATTAGCGCCATGGTTCATGCTGGTAAAATACTGGCACCGCCTTGGTGGAAAGGGGAATTACCACGCCATTCCAAGGGTGGCGGGGCGGTAATTCCCCCTTCCACCATTGCCCTTCCCCATTCCCATTTTTGCCGCATAGGGCATAATGGGAATGGGGAAGGCGCTAATTATGGCACCGCAAATTGCGGTACCGTAATTAGCTACCTGGGTCCCTTTGCGGATTGGTTTTTAACGCCTGCAAAAAGCAGGCGTTAAATTCCCCAACCCGCAAAGGGACCTCGTAGTAAGGCGGTAAGGATTTACCTGTACCGGTAAAATACCGGTACCGGTAAACCCTTACCGCCTGCCGTGTAATGAGGCCCAAAATCTGCAGTTTATGGCAGCACAATCTGATTGAAAAAGCACTAAACTTAAATATGGATATCAAAGGTTCTGGTTGAGCATACACACCACAATGGGTCACATGATCTAGGATAAATACTATACAAGAAACAGAATTGTTCAGAATGTCAAAACAACATTATTAGTCCAGCTTTTCCTTGTCTTAAACTGTTTGCAAATAAATGTGCAACACCGTTTTATTTAATAAAATGAAAGTTGTTTCTCTGTGGAGCAATGCCATTTGATTTTATTAAACAGTTGGCAGGTGTAGCAAAGAATATGGGACCAGGATCATGAAAGCCACATTACCATTAAAGTGACTAAGGGCATATGAGAAGACAGAACTAAAAGAAATTACAGATGTGGGCATTTACAGCATTGAATAATCCATTAAAGCTATGATGTGTTCAGAGAGTAATGTGATTAATAATGTTCCCTATTTATGAAGAAGAATGTGACCCTTTATATGAGGCATAGAGATAACTCTTCAAAGTGTTTTAACAATATTGTATGACTAATTTGTACGAAACGTGGCAAAGCATAACTAATCAGATAAGGATGTCTCCAACATCTTCTTTGATAACATCAGGGAAAATGTATGCACACATGAAGAAGAAATGGGGCAAAGATAAACTAGGAAGTACAAACCATTTCCTTCTGAAGGTCGCATGTATACCTTTGCACGGAAATGCAATATTTATGCCGGCAACACAGACCAGCCCCTCTGAATTTACCTTCTGAAGAGAAGCACCAAGTTCATGAAAAATAAAATCATTGTGAGATGTGAATTGTGATAGGTTATATACAGCTAAAAAAGATCATAATATATGACCCAAATCCTTTACAAAGAAGGAGGACTGTAAATATGGCACCAAAGGTGGGCAAAGAGGAAGAATAGTTGGGGGTTAGGGCTGGTCAGCCAAAATATAGAGAATTACGTTGGAGATTAAATGAATGTAGTAAATAAACAGTGACAAATAAGGGCACAGGAAAAGAAGTCGATAGTACTGCAGACAATAATTTGGTGGTCTATGATTTGCACTTTTGAACATACTGTTTGTCTTGAAATTTGACTCTTGGTCTAGTAGATTTGGAAACTGACCTTTTTAGATTTTTGAAAAATTAAGAAGATCAAGAAATTAAGAAATTAAGAAGATTGCATTACTAAACATACCTTCTAACAAATGTTATGATCATATTGATGATAATGATGTTTCTTAATATTGTTTAAACATTGAAGAAGTTGAAACATTAGCAATTTTACCAGAACTTGAATGTGAACGTTTGAAAGTTAATTTATTTAGGATAATGTAGCCAGCTTCCATATTATTCAACACATGATCATCAACAGTGGATTCATAGCCAAATTTAGTCTTGTGCCCATTGCAGTGTTAAACAATGTTATCATTAGATCTGATTTCAATATACTCTAAAATTTGGAGAATTTCCATTGTCAGAGATCAAAATTAGAAAACCTATTCACAAAGCAAAACGCTGCCATCCATTCGCTCAAGAATGATCACAGTACAGTTTTAAACCCATGGATTGGTGTTGAACACACCATCCTATTTGAAAAAAGCAGACAGGCAACTTCAGATGAATTCATGCTACGGTGTTAAAACTGGCTGATACTGTTGTAACTGGATAAGCAGGATTACTCCAATGTTGATACAGCAAATAAGGTTAATATTGGAAAAATAAAGCATCAGTAAGGAACAATATGAGGGGCTCCACAGATAACTCAACCTCATGCTACAAAAGACAGGAATGTTCTCAAAACATTGGTATAACTACGTATGAAGGCGACACATATGCTGGCAACATTGGGACCAATCAATAATCTCCCTAGTCTAAGTGACTGGATGGCTGAAATGATATGATATGATATGATATGGAATTTATAGCGCGCCTATACACAAGTGTTTCAAGGCGCGACGCAGCAGGGAGGGGGGACAAAGGTAAGACAGACAAAAATCTTACTAGGCCAGGTGTCATTCAGATCACGCAAGTGCATGGGAAGAGGGGAAGGGAAAGTGCAAGGGGCAAGGGAGAGGGGAAGTGCAGTACAGGGGTAGTAGAATAATAAGATAAATAAAAAGGGCCAGCTGGTGGCAAGTGCAAGGTAAGTGCTGACAAGTGCTGTGAGGGGGGCTGTAGGGATACAGAGAGAGTCCCGCAGTGCAGGGTTGCCAGGGAGGCAGTGCAGGGGGCAAGTGGCTGGGCCAGGGACCGAGATCAGTGAGAGTGGCCCAGTGCAGAATCAGTGCAGTTTCAATCAGGAATTTAGCAGGGGAGAGGAGGAGAGAAAGCAGAAGCAAAGAGGAAGGTTTTGAGGTGCTTCCAGAACAGGAGATGGTTCTGCTCAAGTTTCAGGGAGGCAGGAAGGCTGTTCCAGAGGGAGTCCCCGGCCGCGGAGAGAGATCTACCCCAACTCGTTGCTTGGAGAAGCGGCTGACCCTGAGGGAGTTGGAGGCGGATGAGCGAAGAGCTCGAGAAGGAAGATATTTAGGAAGAGAGAGTGAAGGTATTTCAGCCCCAGAAGGCCTTATGGACAATGCAGAGGGTTTTGAACTTAATCCTCACAGCCACTGGGAACCAGTGCAGAGATTTCAGTCCCGGAGAGATACGGTCCCTGGGCTTGAGGCCAAGGACAAGTCTCGCAGTCCTGTTCTGGATGAGTTGCAGAGGGCAGAGAGAGAGGCAGGCAGATTTAGATAGAGGCTGTTACAGTAGTCCAGCTTAGAGAGAACCAGGGCTCTGGAGACAGTGAGCTTCTGGGGGAAGGAGAGGAAAGGAAGAATACCTCTGAGGAGGTGCAGCTGGTAGTGTGACTTCTTTGAGATGTCAGAAATGTGAGGAGAGAAGGAGAGTGTGGAGTTGAGGATGACCCTGAGGTTTTTTGCCTTGCAGGTAGGAGCAGGAAGAGGGCCAAGAGAGGTCGGCCAGAGAGCTGCAAGGAAGGAAGTAGTGGGTGTGCCGATGAGTAGAATATCAGTCTTACTGGCATTAAAGCACACCACTCCTGGATAGCAGACAGACAGTCAGAGATGAGGTAAGGAGAGAAGAAGGCCGAGGGTAGCCTGAAAATGAGATGGGTATCATCCGCATAGCACTGAAAGTTGGGGCAGGGAGCAGCGATGTGGTGGGCAAGGAGTGCCAGATACTGGTTGAACAGCCAGGGATAGAGGTTAGATCCCTGGGGGACACCACAGGTAGAGAAAAAAATGTCAGAGCGGAAGGACCCAAGTTGGACCTGGGAGGGTCCATTGGAGAGGAAAGAAGTCAGCCACGCCAGAGCCTGACCAGTGAAACCCAGGTTATCACGGAGACTGTTGAGCAGTATAACATGGTTGACAGTATCAAAGGCAGAAGAGAGATCAAGCAAGATGAGAACACACAGAGCGCTAGAGTCAAGGTTGGAGAGTAGGTCTTCTGGATGTTCAGGAGAGCAGTTTCCGTGCTTCTGGCAGCTCTGAAGCCAGACTGATTGTCGTTGAAGATAACCCAAAGATTCAGCATGGAGATTAAGCTGGGAGATGGCCAGTTTCTCCAGGAGCTTGCCCAGGAAGGGAGTGATGTAGATTGGGCGATAGTTGGCTGGGCAGGAGGGGTCGGAAGAGGATTTCTTAAGAAGAGGGTGCACAAGGGAGTGCTTCAGGGGGGATGGGAAGACTCCAGTGGCGAAGGAGTGATTGCAGAAGTCAGCCAGGGCAGAAGCCAGGGAGTCAATGTGGTCCTTGATAGTTTTGGAGGAACAGGGGTGAACCTGTTTCGACGAGAGTTTCATAGATCGGACTTGTCTGGAAACCTCATCAGCAGAGAAAAGTGGAAAGGCAGAGAAGGAGGGAGAAGGGGTGGCTGCAGAAGGGCCAGAGGAAGAGCAGGGACTAAAGGGAGGGAGGTGATAGGAGGAGAGTGAGGACAGGATGTCCTGAGTTTTTTAAATGAAGTGAGAAGCCAGTGCTGTGCAGAGGGCCTTGGAGGGGACAGGAGAGGGAGAGACTGCAGCAGGATTGGCCAGTTCCTTGCAGACTTTAAAAAGAAAGTTCAACCGAGTTGTTAGATGCCGCAGAGATGCAGATTTGGATATGGGCTCTCTTCTTGGTGAGATCGGAGAGCCGGTATTGCCTTTGCAGCAGGCGGCAGGCCAGTTTGTCAGAGGATGAACATGAAGCATGCAATTTCCTCTCGGCCACCCTGCACTTGCGTTTTAGGGTGACGAGATCTGAGTCATACCAGGAGTTACACTTGGCTTTGGGATTCATGTGGCTTCTCATGACAGGGGCAAGGATATCAAGAGTATCTGATATAGCAGAGTGGAGAGTGGAGGGGGCTGTGTCAAGGTGAGAGTCAGCCAAAGGGGGAGGGAGGAATGAGAACCTGGTGGTGAAAGCCTCAACTGACACGCGCTTCATGGGTCGGATGACCGAGAAGGAGGGTGGCAGTGATGAAGGTGGCTTGGCTTGAGGGGTAGGGAGGGTGAGGTTGGAGGACAGGTGAAAGTGATCACTCCAGGAGAGAGGAGTGGAGAGAGGGACAGAGAGGGGCAGGTCAGAGGAGATCAGAGCATCAAGAGTGTGCCCTGCAGAATGAGTCGGGCCAGACGGGAGAATGGAGAGTGAGAGAGAGTCGCAGAGGCCGCGAAAGTGTCCGGAGGGGGGACAGGAGGCATCCAGGTGGATGTTGAAGTCTTCAAGAAAGAGGAGTTGAGTGGTTGAGGCCAAGAGTGAGGAGGCGAGGTCCGCCCACTCGGAGAGGAAGGAAGAAATCTGACCAGGTGGCTCATAGATAGTAGCCACAGTAAGGGAATGGCTAGGAGAGAGAGAGACTCGGCAGACAAGGCATTCAAAAGAGAAGTAGGTCTGCGTAGGAGTGACAGAGGCAGGAATCCACTCAGGGATTTAAAGGACCTTGATCCTGATCCATTCCATGGTTTTAAAACTCACAGTTAACCAAAAAGGAGTCAATGGAGGCAGTGATGTCATCTTTGATGTCCTGGGCGTTAGTATTAGCAGTGCATGGTGGTGACACACGTTTTGGTTGTTTAGCTTAAAATAACTGGAAAATTCCTTGGGTTTTTGAATGTAGCTTGTAACCAAAAATCAAAAAAATGTTATTAGTGAAAATTACCCACAACGTTCCTTTAACAAAGTTGTTCACTGAATTTCATAGGTTTTCAGCAGTGTATTCACATTTTTTTTACCAACTTATTACAAACTTTAAATAAAAAAATCATGATCCTGTATCTGGGGAGCAGGTGGCATAAATCTAACTCAAAAACACAGGGGACAACACAGTATTCATGCTTCCCTTTAACAGAAACTGTATACATAAATCAACATTACAAACAATTAATACAACCCAAATGAACATTGATACATGCATATCTTTACAAATCTAAAACATATATTCTTTTACACATTGTACAATATTATGGATTATACAAACTACTGAATATAACTGTACACCTTATGTAAACAATGCACCTTAACACCTCTTTTGAACTGAAGGCAGCAGAGGAAAACAGTCGCTCTTCTCTTTTATTCAAAATATTTACCATATGACGTTAATAAATGTGCAATATGTTTTCAGTAACTGAAAATAGTCATTATATATTTGTTATCAAATGGCAAGGACACTTGAGTGACTCGAGGACTACTGCCCCAAAAATGAGATGACTGATTAAGAATGTATTAATGGTAAATATATATATATATATATTAAAATGCACCACAATAAAACAAGTTGCCAATCAGTTGTTAGATGATATCTTTTTTATGTATCTTATACTCCACAAAGTCCACGAACAATAAATCCAGGATGGTAATCACGAGGAACCAATTGTAAATACTAACAAAGGACAAATGGAAAGTGTTCACACCAAAATTCATAAAAAAGACTACTTTCAAACATTTGCAGTGTCAATATAGATACCTTTTCTAAATTATGTGCAGGTGAATGATTTCACACCAGGAGCACATAACCATATTTCAATGAAGAGGCTTATAAACAAGAACAAAGAAATCCATTTGCCATACATAATAATGGAAAAGTCTTTGAAGTGGTAGCAGACACTATTATGGTAAAAGAAGCCCTTATCGAAAAATCTTCCCTAACAAGCTTTCAACCAAATGTTCCTTTTACCTAAACAAGATGCCCACTATACAAATGGGCCTGCAGCTCAATATGTAACGTGCACCAACAGTTGTCAAAATATTTATAACAATTCCTCAATCACAAGACAAAATTAGAATTCAAACTTTACAAGACATGGGGCCTCATTACGACCCTGGCGGAAGACCATGGTGCTATTAGCACCATGGTCCATGCCGGTAAGTTACCGACTCCGCCATGTAGAAAGGGGGAATTACCACCCCATTACAAGGTTGGCAGGGCGGTAATTCCCCCTTCCTCCATGATCTTTCCCCATTCCCATTTTTGCCCCATATGGCTCATTGGGAATGGGGAAGGCGCTAAGTACAGTGCCGCAAATTGCGGCACCGTAATTAGCACCAAGGTCCCTTTACGGATCCCTACTTTAACGGCTTATCTACACCAGCCGTTAAGGTCAGGTCCCGCAAATGGACCTCATAATTAGAAGCTAATAGGTTAACGGCACCGCAGCCTTTTAGGGTGCTGTTAACCCATTAGCGCCTGGGTCGTAATGAGCCCCATGGACTCCTGCCCAGTACGCATCCACACTGAACTGAGAGTACATTCATTAGCCTACATTTCAGGAACTGATTATAAAAGCACCTTCCATCACATCAAAATGTTAATAACCCAAATTCTGCAATGTGGAACCTTGGCTATCCATTGTACTTTGCAAATGATCCTGCTCTACAACCTCAAAAATTAAATAGCACTCTCCTAAATGGAACAGCCAAAGACCTCCTTTGAGTAAAACAGAACAAATCCAAATTAAATATTTTGGAACTGAAGTTGACTTAGAGAATTCAGTTAGTTTAGAAAACATTAGCAAACACCTCACCAATTCGAAACTCATAATAAACACACACACAAAGTGAAATAGCAAAGTTTCAAAACACACCTGCCAAAATAACAAAGTATTTGACTGTTGTCGCAGAACTTATTATAAAAAGGATCCAAACATGGTAGATATGGGCTACAAAATACAAGACAATGAGGAATCCCAGTGGTTCCAATTAGCTTTATATCTAACAGCAGAAAATAAATACAAAATAACTGACCCCTCAGTAGTTTGCACATACTGCAATACTAAGCTTGACCATAACAAACTGCCATCATGGGCTATCACTAATAAATTAGAAATCTCCCTACTTCCAAGAGCTTCAACAACTTAACTTGCATGAGAGCATCATAATTCAAACAGTACACCAATGTCAAGCTATTATACGTCTTCAACCCAAACCTGCCAAATTGCCTTCTTTCAAGTTACAGAAAGGCATCTGTGGAAAAGTTGTATATTTGCCATTATACCTTAAACAAAATGTAGAGTCTTTAGGAGTAGGATGGCCAATAGAAAAAGCGTTGATTCTTCTAGTTAATAGACCATTAATGTTATATCCACTCTATAAGAAACAGAGAGAGGTGTATCTGATCAGATTATGGAAGGAAAATTATTTCAGCAAATTATTTTTGAGATTAGATAAGTTGATTCATGTATTTGTCTCAGTTAGTTTCCAATGAATATTTCATAAAATATTTGCAAAATGAAGAACTAATAGTGTAATGTTTGCGTGTACTCACACGTTGGCTCTGTATACATATTACATTATTGAGATTGATGTTGTCCACAACCAAAAGTATTATTTATTTGTATAGGTTTTGTGAACAGTTGCCCAGAAAATACATGTATAAGATTGCTATTGCCCACTTGTTTGGTAGAGTTTGAACCAGTCTAAGCTGGCACCTGGGCAAGATTAACTTTAAATGAAATTGTGATACAAATCACATGATCAGTTGTTTGCTTGAGGGGAGGTTGTGGGTCCTTTTTACATATATTTGAATAGCCATTTGTTTGGAGTTCACGTTAGCCTGACGAAGCCCTGTTGGACAATGGAATGCGTGAAACCCAACCTTCATAAGTTTGTTTCCTCATACTTGTCCATGGCATTCACTATTAATAGATATGTTGACCATTTTAAATGATTTGATACATAGTACTTGTTAAGCACTGATGCTATTTAAGCAAAGAAGGAGTGCCTGGATGTGCTTGACCTTGTGGCATTTGTTTACTTGGTTAGTTGCAATGCTGCATAGTTGCTTGTTTATACTCATAGTAGCATGTGGAAACACTCACCATGATGGAGAGAAACCCACTACAAAGGGAGAATGCTTTAAAAAGCAGCACATAATTGCAATATTAAGAAAGCTCGACCTCCAATCTCAAATATGTGCACATTTTGGCTCTTTATTCAGTATTGCAGAGTACTCCATGACACAGTTACAGCTGTTATTGACTAGGGGGAATGAGCACTGAGTATTTATACTATGGTAGTTTGTAGTGCCTGCAAGAGGTTCTAATCTATATGAAAAGTATTATGTAAATTGCAGGGTTCTTGATATTCCCTAAAATCACAAAGATGTTGAAGCATTTGGTTTTTAAATGAGTGTAGATATTGCCTTCACTTCTTTGGGAATCAGGTTTTGCCAATACAAGTTCTTTAAAAAGTTCTACATTATTTTTGACTGTTATCCATGGCTGAGGAAAATTAAGCCAAACTGAGTGCATCTGCAAACGTTTTGTTCAAAACTAAACCAAAAACACTAGGTAAATACAAAATACCATTATTATCTGAGGGATTAAACAGTCAAGAGAAAATTGACTATCTCAAAAAATAGAAAGAGAGCAGTAAATTATGGGAGTCAATGACTTAACAGATTCACAAAAAATGATTTAAGAATACTAATTATCCTGTCCAATGAATATATGCACCGTATGCTGATTGATCTGGCATCACGATTAACATGATTGGGAATGACCAGGGGCTTTGAGAGGGCTTGATAATATCAGTCCATCACATGATTTCTAATTCCTCTTCACTGATGGATCTCATGTCACAATCACACTTTGTAAGGGAAGAGAGTTCGACACTCTCTCCCGAACCACAGAAGCCAAATGAGTCAACCCCTCCCACCGTGGTTGGCACAGGTACCTGATATAGATATACACAGGACACAACGTGGCAGCCAATGGGGGGAAGAGGGATTAGGGAGAGGTTGTGGATAGGGTGGGGGAATGAGGAACACCAGAAAGAGGGTAAGGAAATACCTAGTTTGGATAGGACTGGGGAAACACAGGGTAAAACCTGACCTACACAACCCTGTCATACATATTCAAATACGTGATACCTGTAGAACGAATACATAAACACATAGTGCGAATATTTCCTAATCAACCTGCCTCGTAATCCTGCCTAATACATGTATATGGAAATTCAAAATGAACACATCAGAAACACTTTGCCATAAGAGAGATGAAGCAAACAAATGGGAAGTTTACCAGCATGATAAGACACACACATGGCCCCGTGGGCAAGCATATGCGACATGTAACAGAACGTGAAACACATGTAGTAGCAGACTCTAGTTAACAGCACTAGTTTTTCTAACACACATAACTACCTAATTCCAGGAAATGTTGTGTTTTAATCAACAATGACTTTTGGCACTGGCCCCTTTGCAGTCGAACGTTCGTAATTACACAAGTTCCATCAAGGGTGATTATAACCCAACAACTAGACATAAGCCCCCTCTCCCAAGATCGCCATGGCAATGCATTAGTCTGTCTGTCAAGGACTGTAGTATATCACAGTTCCCTCCCGTACTTATCTTTAGTCCGGGAGCCCCACGGGACTACCCGGATGATGTGAACTTCTACAGGAAAAGGCAAGCCGGCAGCGTGTCTGTCCTCCTACAGAAACGCTAGTCCTCCAACCATCAGCATAAAAATGCACTGGGTGCACCCCGAACTTGTGCTTCCTCCGACAGCATAACACCTAGCAAACCAAAATAAGCTGCACCTGTCTGACGCCGTTGCCGGTTAATAAGCTGTGAGTAATCAGAGACAGCTGGCAACGCGCGCGCAACCCAGGACTACGGGTGGCTGCTAATGCTACTGGGAAATGTAGTCTTTGCTTCTCCAGCTCTCCAATGCACTTCATCGTGCATAATGTAACACTCCTCGTCTGCCCCATCCTCTATTCCTGACATCTCAGGTATCCGATATGGCTTCAGTTGTACCACTTTTCTTTGGGGGTTATGAGGGTATGGCTGTAATGTTATATCCCCTTTACTTTCCCAGGTTCTGCTATGAAAATATCATTGTACTGTTCTAAGAGGTCCGTTAGGTCTCCCATTTGATTCTTAGCCAAAGTTGAAGGGAATCAGAGTATTCGAGCTGGTTTTATCAGATAACAATCTGGTTAATACCACAATAGTGTCTTCAATGTGATTTCCTTTCCATTTCTTGAGATGATTCACTTGATAAATGTGAGTGTTGATTTTTCTGTCTGGTTATGACACTCAGTAATCGTAAGGCCCTGTCTGATATCTTACCTTGTAGGGACCATGCGACCTAGAGAGCATAGTGTTTATAGAAGAGGGGAAGTGAACTAAGACTTTTTATCCAGTAGAAAAGGATCTTAATACAGCTTTTCTGTCATGATAGCCCTTCTAATGTTCCTGGGTCTTTATCATGTTATTCTGCACTACAGATCTAACTGCCTCCATGTGCTCTTTTAGTCTCTGAGCAGTTTGGCATAGTGGTAAAGTAGCTTTTTCTCGTTCCTCCCATGTTTCATGCAACATTTAGCATGTGCCACACTCAGGATTCTGAACTTTAGCTTGCGTTGCATCTAGATAGAAATGTGATAGTTAGCATCTGCCTCACTCAGGATTCTGAACTTTAGCTTGCGTCGCATCTAGATAGAAATGTGAATGTCAGCATGTACCGCACCTAGATGGAATCCCATAATTGCAATGGACAGCAATGCCAACTAACCAACCAACTAACAATTCCATCCCTCTGCATACACCTCTCAAACTCTATCCAAACACAATCACAAGCCTAAAACGCAGCAATCCGCACAAACTTCACAACAATGCAACAACAAACAAATCGCACATAGACTTGCACAACAGAACACGACGACTACGGACCGTAAAACACCCCAAGCCCAGCCAATGGACCCACCGGGCTGAGGCTGCCAACAGCACATCACTGCTCTCTTGCACTTTTCCAGCTTACTCCCATTAACCCACCTCCTCTCCTCCCCTTTTTCAGAGCCGCCAGAGCGCCAGGGGACCACTTTGGTGGTGATAGTGCGGGGTACAAATGTCCGCGCACCATCACCACCATTTAACATTAACATTAACATCAACAACATATCTAAGACATCTCGTGGTTCTCTCCCATATAAAAGTTCAAATGGCGATAATACCATTTGAGGATTGGGGTGCTTTCATAATGGCAAAAAAGGCCCATGGTGTCATAGCATCCTAATTATCTCCATCAACGTCAAGCAGTTTCTTTAAGATATGCTTTAAAGTCTTGTTCAATTGTTCAACTAAACCATCAGTTTGAGGGTGTTATATAGAAGTATGCAAATCTTTAATCTGAAGAATTTCCTCTACCTCTGACATGAGTTTACTAACAAAGGTAGATCCTTGGTCTGAAAAGATCCCCTTTGGAAACCCAACACTAAAAGAAAATTGAATTAAATGTTTGAGAATCTTTTGTGTCATGTTGTTCTGTAAAGGAAAGGATTCAGGGGAACAAGTTGCACAGCCTAATATCACCAGTATGTATCGGTTTCCCAACTTTGAGGGCTCTAGGTGTCCAACTTTAGCCATACTTATGCATGAAAAAGGTAGGTCTATGGGTAGGGGCTCTAAGGGAGCTGGAGGGGGAATTTGGTTACTGGTCTTCTGAAACAGGTAACAAGTGACAACAAAGTTCGGTACATCTGCATATATCCAGGCCAATGGAACCGGTTCAGGATCTGTGCACAGGTTTTGTCTGCCCCTAGATGACTGCCTGTCAGGTGGGTGACCTCCAGCAACATTTTTTTATGGCTTTTATGTACCACAGAGAGTGACCTAGGGATACCATAAGAGCCATTATCCCCTTATACAACAGCCGAGTCTTTAAAAAAGAAAATAGTACACCCATCCTCCTTCCCTAATCTTCAGCTAAAACCTGAAGAAAAGGCCTGACAAGCAAGGGATCATTTCTTTGGGAAAAAGCAAAATTGGGGATGACTTCAGTTTCCTCCTCTGTTGTAGGAGGTGGATCTGCCTAAGGTGTAATGTGAGGTTCTACATCTGCCTCCCCAAAACCCTTGGTTCCTCTTTTAGTTTTAATAGAGGTCTTAACTTTCTGGGGCTTAGGGAACAGAGCATTTGCCATAATTCCTCGGTCTATTCTGTCCCCCGCCTTGATTTGATAGACCTCTTTGCCATTATTTTGCCTTAGTATCTTTATATATCCCCTCTATGACGCCTGATAATATGTCTAGGTCATACCGCCAGGCTAAACCTGACTTAGCAGCAAGTCTAATGTAGGGTCCAGGAGGTGGAATGAGGACTAAGTCAGTAGGTATTAAAATGTGGTCCGCAGATTGAATCAATTCCCACCTACTGCTGCATAAGTAAAAGCCGATACAGTGTTCAGTGGCAATTGATTAATCAGAAGCACAGTTCCTGAGTTTCTCAAACTTAAGGGTTCCCCAGTGTATGTCAACAGAGCCCGACCTCACTCTAACAACATATAATAGGGGTCAGAAATGAAAGCTGGACACACAGTTATCATGTTCTCAAGATAAGACATTTTTATTAAACAAACATGGGTTGTGAAAATGCCTCTCTGGCCCTATTTCTAAAGAGAAACTTCATAGCTAGAAACGTAAACTAAGGATCTGTCTGTGTCAGGATGTCAGTAAGTGAAAAGCCATACTCCTATCCAAAACGTCCTATCCTGACCCTCACACTATAAACAAAACAACAAAAGGGTGCAAGGGAATGTGTATGAGAAGCACTCCAATGAACAGGTTCTCCAAGGTAAAGACCTGTGGATTCATAGGGTGGGTTCCTAAATAGGGTGGCAACAATGTCTCTTTAACTAACAGTTCCTTTGTATCTTCACTGGACTCACAAAGATATTGTTTGAGCAATAAGTTCTGTAACAGTCTTTCTGTAAAATGCTTTGTAACTTTGCAGATTGCCTGGTATACGCCAATGGCAGGAATCTGTATAAATCTTTATACAATTTCAACTGCCTGGTGTTCTCAACTTCCAGGAAATCTTTCATGGTTTCTCACATCACCTGGTATACTACCCTGCCAGGAATCTTTATAAAAGTTCAGCTGCCTGGTGTACTCACCTGCAATTACTACTTATGTGTTTCACAGTAATTTAGCTATAATATAATAGTGTATACCATGAGGTGCTTGGTGTATCTGTCTATGGTAATATGTTTTCAATCTTCTCTCCCACACTGGGATTTGATTCATCTGTACTTGATTGGCGTCTGCATTTGCACATTGCCTTTTTCTGAAATGTCTGAATTCAAATATTTTTCTTATTCAAATTTTTTTCCCACACTGTCATCTCATGCATCTGTATTTGATTGTGGTTTGCCTTTGTACTTTGCCCTGTCTGCATTCAACATTCTTCTTATTGTGCGTGGAATTTGTACTCTGCCTTGAATGCATTCAAACAAACGTTGGTGATTCTTTTTAAATCTCATGTCACGTGGTAGTTCGGGGACGTTGTGCGTGCCCGCAGCCATCTTGGACATAATCATGTGACCGCGCTCATGCAGCTCAATGACATGTCTCCAATCGATGTCTATGCTTTAAAGACATTTTTAAATTCCGTTTTCAGCTTTCAAGTGAAAACTCTGCCCTTAGACAGCACCCAGTACCATTCCTACTTTATTCCTAAACTTTTTACAACTTTTCAAGACCTTATTTGGGGGCCAAAGTTTGTGGATAGAATGGCAGTCCACTGACATTTTCTCTAAGGGGACCAGCCCATGTCTGTTTGTTTGTTTGTTTGTTTGATTATTTATTTATAATGCACACCAAACCCAGAGCTAACAGGGCGCCGCAAACAAGAATATGCAAGGCTTACAAGTTACAGATATATCGTAGAGTGACCACATACATATGCAAGTAAAGGTTATTTACAGTCAGCGGATGGGTATAAGGTAGAGTGTAGAATGTTCAAATTATATACAGTAACATTGTGTACAATTGAGTACAAATTCAAGAAATAATGTACAGGTTGTATAATATCAATAACTGCAGTCAAGGAAGAATACTTGGAAAAGTGTGAAATACTTGCATTATATACAGCTATGGTACAGATTCAAAGATGATTTATCAGCTGGATGATGTCTGCGAAGTGAATACGCTAGAGGAGAGAGACTCCCTAACCAACAGTCAGGTTGAGATGGGTGATAAGTCGTTTTCTAAAGTGCAGCTAGGGTTGGTCTACTCTCAACTCATGCAGTAAGAAGTTCCAAAGTTTAGCAGTCTTTACAGGGAAGCTGTTACCACCAATATTAGTGAGCCTGAATCTTGGTACCACCAGGCAGTTGGTGTTTCCAGTTCTAGTAGGCCTACTAGAGGTTCTTCTCGTCAGTTTGTCTGTTAGGTAACTGGGTGCAGCATTGTTTAGGCTTTATGGGCCAGGGAGGCAATTTTTAGCTGTATTTTATTATGAGTGTAAAGCCACATATTGAAGTCTAGTTGAGGAAATGTGGAGTCTTTTGTTCATGCCTAGTTCAGCTCTTAAAGCATTCTTTTGTAGAGTTTGTAATCTCTGAACGATTACCTTGTTGGCACCACTGTAGAGGGCTTTGCAGTAATCTAATCTGGAGAGAATTAATGCTCTAGCCAGGATAATACAACTTTCATTTGAGAGAAAAGACTTACCAGCTCTGATGAGCTTACATGTGTAGGCGGTTGTAGAGGCTAGAGATTTAACTTGTTTCACAAAGGACATGGTGGAGTCAAGGTAAAAGCCAAGGGTTTTTACCTCTTTGGATACCTTAATAATATTTCCATCTATGTTAAATGAGGAATATTTATGACCTAATTTGTCAATGTTGGACTGAATGCCCAGAATTATTAGCTCTGTCTTGTCATCATCATTCAAGCATAGACCGTGCATGGCCATCCATGCCTGAATGATGAAGTATACCCCATTCACCATCGCCAAGTCCTTGCAGTTGTCCCCAGAAAGCAGGAGGATAATCTGTGTATCATCTGCATAGTTAGTGTAGGTGATACCCAGAAGGTCCAGATCTTCAAACAAAGGCTTGGTGCAGATGTTGTATAGAGTAGGGGAGACACATGAACCGTGGCGAACCCCACATAGGATCGGGGAGGGATCTGCCACTACTGATGGGGAGAACACCGTCATGGTTCTCTCACTCAGGAAGGATTCAATCCATTTGATAGCCTCCATGGAGAAGTGGGCTGCTGAGTGCAGGTGTCTGCAGAGGACTTTATGATCCACTAAGTCAAATGCAGCTGAGAGATCCAGTGATAGAAGTAGTGCTGTCTTCCCTTTGTGTCTCAGCTCATCGATCTGGGTTTTCAGGTCAATTAAGGGGGTTTCTGTTCCGTGTAGCCGACGGAAGCCAGATTGTCTTACCCCTAAGAGTTTATGTAGTTCAAGGTATTTTTGAATCTGTGTGTAATCAATTTTGTCCAGTATTTTCAGTACAAATGGTACCGTTGTGATAGGACGGTGGTTGGTAGCAATAAGTGGATATAAGTTTTGCTTCTTTAGAAGTGGGAGAACCAAGGATTGTTTCAAATTGGCAGGGATGGTGCCAGAGGAGAATGAAGCGTTGACCAATTTAGAGATAAACGGTTCTCTTGCAGCATCTTTCATGATCTGCGCTGGACAGGTATCTCCTTTGCAATTAGATGGCTTAAGGGATAGGATAATTTTTTCTACCTCTGGGGCAGATATTTTGGTGAAGAAGAATTTGTTGGTCTGAATAGATGGAGTGTCATTAAGTGTGATAGTATTATCAGAGTGTGGTAAATTCAGAGAATCTTTCTTTAGGTGGATTTTATTTTGGAGAGTGTTAATTTTATTGGCTAGTGCCTGTTGTATATCTGAACACAAGGTTTTGTTTTTGTTGCATATGTCAGGCATAGAGATTGGGGACTCAAGTTCTTTTTAAATAGTAAATAGTTCCCTCATACTTGAATTAGAATTGGCAATACGTTTATTATAGGAATTCTTTTTGCCAGGCATATTTCTTTTTTATAGTATCCTGAGATAGATGTTAGTATATTTTTATTCTCAGTCTAAGGGCATAATCTCCAGGTAGTTTCACACTGTCTCTTCAGTAGCCGGAGGTCTTTTAGTTGTGGGGTGAACCATTTGTTGAAATGTGCTTTAGCTCTACTTGCTTTTAGTTTAAGTGGAACAATTTTATCCACTATGGTAAGCATGATTTTGTTATATTCATGCACCATATCGGGCATTGCATTTAAGGTAGATAGGATAGCAGGAAGGACTTTATCGATAGTGATATTTATTTCTAGTTAGACAAGGTGGAGCTTTATGTGAGGTCAGCAGATAGGGCCTGGGGGTAGATAATGTGAAGGTCACCAGAGAATGGTCCGTCCAAGGTTGAGTTGTAGTTGGCTATCCAGTCTAAGATTCTACCCTTTATGTGAGTAGGTTTGTTCACTTTTTGCGATAGGCCGAGTGTGTAGAGGGTGTTAGCTATTTCTAGAGCATGCTTGTCCCCGGGATCATTAAATCCTACATTGAAATCACCTAGCAACAGTAGTTGGGATGAGGGTTCAAGGGTAGTGGCCAGTAGACTATGCAAATCTTCATCAAATGACCCAAGGGGCCCTGGAGGTCTATAAATTAAATGCATAGTGAGTGATTGGGAGTTATTTAGGAGGTGTTTAACAGTTAGAGTTTCACATGATTGCATGGTTGATTGTGGGACTAGTCTCAATGATAGGCGTTCTCTAGATATGATGGCAATTCCTCCACCTCGGGTTCCATCTCTGTCTTGTCTAGAAATGGTATAACCATCTGGTATAGCTAGCAGTAGGGCAGATCCTGCAGCATTATGTAGCCAGGATTCTGTTATGGCAAGCAAATCCAAGTCTCCTTCTGTAATTAGATCGGCTTTATCAATGGCGTGGGCCACTAGCGATCTTGCGTTTAAGAGTGTGCCCTTAAGGGGGAGAGCCTCTGTTTTTGCATATATCTGGATGGGGATAGGACTATTGGGGACCCTGTGCATAGGGTTAACTGTCTTAGTCATCTTTACTTTGTTGCAAAGATCAGAAATGAGAGTAGTCCGGTAAGTCATATTGGAGTTCATACTGGGGTGGCAGATTGCTCTCTTGTTTGTAGCTGGTTGAGATCTTGTAAGTGGTTCATGTAATTTGGAAAGTCTGGCACGCAGTTTGAGGTTTCTGTCAATTAAATTACATGGGATAGAGTCATGAATACCCATACCCATATTGTGTAGATGTTTAGCCTGATCGAGGAAATGGTTATTTGAAGTCATATTATGTTGATTCTGTGAGGCTATTTCTGGTTTGCCTGTTAGCATCACAATGGGAATATAAATAGTAGTGATAGCAAGGAGTACTGACACAACTACAGTCATATGCGTAAACATAGTAGGGAATGACTGGATAACTAAAGATGTAAAAGTGTTAAGGCATAGTAGGTTAGATGCGATACTCAATTTGGAGGCACAATGGCTAAATATGAATTCACCAGCATTGGAGGAGTACTAAAGGTTCAGGCTGCCCACGTGCACTGAACTGTGTGCACAATTGTACTCAGCCATGGCCAAAAGGGGCAATACTCCTTTGATACTACCTCTATGCACTGACACAAATGCAATTTCACCCGACGGCCCCAAAGCAGATTCCCCACTCAGGAGTAGGATTACTTCAGCCAATACACCCTGCTCCACCACTCCTGTCACCACTCAGGACATCGCAGTGGGACAGAGGGTGCCTTCTGCCATCTTACAGGCGATAGAGAAGGCTGTTGACCCATACCTTGCGTGATCAACAGTACTTTGTATTCACTGAGACACAAGAATCTGCATGGTGGAGGAGCAAAGACAGTCTTGCCAACAGACGACAACATGGTCGACCAGGCCCTTTCTACATTCAGAAGTACTGCAGAGCAGCCAAATATGTTACCAACTGAAAGTACACCCCTATCCTCAAACAGGGAAGTCCTAATAACTCCAATCCAGATACAGGCTACTACCAAATTCTCTAATGCCAGTATCCCGATAACACAGATACCAGCTATAGGAAAAGGACACCAGGAGAAGTTATCAGAAGATGATGCTACATCAGCTACAGTGACAACAGGCCAAGGAAAAGTCACAAGTAACAAAATACAAAAAACAATATCTGTAGATTCCTGTTTTACACCATCATTGCAAGAGAGAGCAAGGATAGCTAAACAACACTGGCAATCAACATATTATCCTACCAATTCCATCAGTGACAGTAATGTAAAACCTTTACCTATCAGGATAGCACGGCTGTCGCTCGACATCACTGAGATAGATGCTATGATGGACTCCCAAGAGAAAAGAAATGAAGTTTTTAGTGGAGTCCTCTCAACTGCACAAATCAACCAAATAAATACTTCAACACTGATATGTAAGCGACTTCAATTCAACACTACAGCTAAATCAATGCCTAGTCTGGGATGCTGATGGAAGCCTTTATTGATGTATTTTTATGTCCAGTTTGTTTACTGTGGATGACAACCCTTATATAACACCCCTCTCTCAGAATCCCCCTGACCCCGCTGAGCCAAGAAGTAGGTGTCATGATCTCTGCTTCCAAAAGATCAGGACTTGCCCAACTCCCTTGGAAGCAGACCCATAACCCCGGTTCCGAGTGCCAGCCAGTCCCAATTGGGACCTTTTGGACCCTGTCCTGGCACCAGTGGCACCAGGCTCATAAAGATGCCCAGTCCCAGCGCTGGAAGCGCCGGGCTCATAATGCTTGGGTGGACTTACCTGCAGCAGAGCATGCTGCTTACTTACCTGCCAGTTGAGCCCCTGATCCTCTTCTGTTTGGGACTACTTTTCCTGTTGGGTGGGGCAGGAGCCACGCCCTAGGTTCAGAACACTGGAACTCTTCTGGAAAGCAGGAACTCTTTTCTTAGGCGAGGCTGTGGAAGGAGACACCTAAGCACTACAGGAGGCTATTTAAACCACACCCGATGGATGAATCTTGCTTTGTGTTATTCTGCATTCTCTGCAGCAGAACGCTCATCGTGTCTTCTGCTTCTGATCCTGGGCCTAAGGGAACAAAGGCTTACCATCCTGGAATCCAGTCTTCAGCAGCACCTGTAAAGACAAAGAAAGAACAGGTTAGCACTACGGTCTTCAGTGGCAGCGCATCTCTTACCTGGTCCATCGGCTGTCACCAACGCCTCGCGCTGCATTCCGGCATCTGAAAGACAAAGGCTTACCTACTCTTCGCATGCTCCGGAGGTCTTCGCGCTGCATTCCGGCATCTGAAAGACAAAGGCTTACCTACTCTTCGCATGCTCCGGAGGTCTTCGCACTGCATTCCGGCATCTGAAAGACAAAAGCTTACCAGCTCTTTGCACGCTCCGCAGGCCTTCGGCGCTGCATCCCGCATCTGAAAGACAAAAGAAGGTGCGTTTAAAGACATTGGGCAACTTTATTACTCACGTGCCATTACTCCTTCCCACGCCGAATCCAGTGGGTATTCCAGCACCCTTCAGCTTCCCTAAAGCTCCGAACTTGTACCTGCAAGATAAAAGGGACAGTTAGTGCGCATCGTGAAGCAGGCTACAAGCGCTTACTTACGTGCTTCCAGGCGCTCCTCAACTCTCATCAGCCCGCCATCCGCCATCGCCGGAACCCTGCAAAACAAGAGATATCATTACAAAAGACTTTTAAGACATTTGCAGTGCCCAGAACGTACCGTTCGTGCAGTTAACGACGGACAGCAGTCCTCTGAGGTCAAGAGGCCTGCACCCTTATCCAGTGAAGAAACTGGTTACGGCACCCTGCCCCGAGGCAGATGGAGAGCTCGGCGTTCACTTACCTAAGGTGAGGGCGTTAACCTTTGGGGTTCTACAGGAGAAGAGAAAGGGAAGAGGAGAGAGGCACCCAATAACCCCAGTTCATTAATCCCATATTTTCTATCGGCAGACATCTTACTCTTCGAGTCAGACATACAGTGCACAGAGGTCCAGCCCAAAGAGCCAACCGTGTGTTACACATCACCTTTGAAGATACGGCATTCACCCAGTCAAGACCGGCGCCTCTGCGGGAATCAGGTGAGCGTTACAGTAGGTTTGTTTTGCAAATTAAAAGGTTTATTTGAAAATTAAACAATATATATCTATCATACTTTTATAGTAAATTAATATTTGATAGCACACTTGTGAAGATGATAGTGGTCAACAATGAATAATGTTACAGTGATACACTCTTTTTGATGGCTTAGAAGTGATATAGAGAAGATAAAGTAGCTGAGAATGCTTTTATGTCTTCCAGGACAATGCAATGATGAATGAAAATGCAGTACAGAAAATAAACTTGATATGACTTCAACAAAAGACAATGTAATCACTTTTCTTTGACAATTCACCCCCCACCCCCTTTGTGCAAGGTAAAGAGATGGAAGGAAAGGACACAGTTCTCAGGAATGCAATCAAATATATTTCAGTTCCCCCCTAGAAATCTTAGAAGAAAACAGGTAGGAGTTTGAAACACAGGAAATATGCTAAAATGATTTTAATTCCCTCTAGAGGTTCAGGGTGGGTGACCGCTACTTTGTATTAGTTCAGGATCACTTTAGCAATGCTCTATGAATGATTGTCAGGTTGCAAACGAATTTCAGCGAAGGAAAGCAAGGACAAATCTTTTTACACGTGGCTGAAATTAAGCAAAATGTCAAATTGCGGCAAATTTAGTCGCGCGCGTCGAGCGCAATTACGGAGGAAGTATGAGGGTTAGAGCTTGTTGGAATGCTTACAATTTAAAAGTTAAATTCGCTTCTATCACAAACGGTTCCGGAGATACGGCCGATTTAGTAAAGGTAGTTTTTCGAATTTGAAATTTTAAAGCTCAGAATGACAGATGACAGTTTTCAGGTTTAAAGATGACAGAATGACACGATTCTTGGAGTCAGTAATAATAGCTAAAATAGTTTGGATTAGATTATTTTAAACTAAGAGATTGGTTTTGGCACAGTGAGTACTCACACTATTTTTTTTAAATAAGCCGTCAAGGTCTGGTCAGGTTGGACAGGACTTCCGGCGGGTGGTTCTGAAGTCCCGGCTATCTGGGTCAGCTCTGCTCTCTGCGTCTGTCAGGCACCGGTTCTGCTCACAACGGTCTGGTCTGAGGTTCTCTGTGGTTCCGGATACAGCACTGCTTTCTGGATACTGCTACAGGTTCTTGCAAAAGTTCTTGGCAAAGAATTCAAACAGCTCGCCCGGCTGCTGAATAGTTTGGTTGGTTTTGAGGCCTGCTGAAGAGAACTCAGCTTGTGGGTTAGGCCTTTGCTTTGAGTTCTGGAGTCAGAGTTCTAAGTTCTGGTCTCTGTCTTGCTGGAGTCAGTTTAGGTCTCTGGAGTTCTGGATGTGAATTCGTCCGTCAGCGTGCTCTGCAGAAAATGGGAATTGAGTGTCTCTACCTGTCCCAGCAGTCTCTTTTTATGTGTTTAGAAAGTGGGTGGGTCAGCTAATTCTGCATGCCCAACCCTCTCAACTTATCATTGGCCAGTTCCTCCTCTCTTCCTTGATTGGGGAGCTGGGTTGTGTGTCATCTTTATGTCTTACAGAAAGTCACTCCCCTTGTCAATGTGCACACAAATCTATTTCTGATCCAAATACATATTTCCCAGATACACAATTTGTTGAAATTACATGTACATATTACAGATTCCTTATGGTCCATGCTTGTCCGACTCTGATCTTCCTGGGGGCTTGCATTAAAAAATAACAACTTAATTTCATTTTTAATTGGTTTACCAATGTTAAATCTGTATCAAAAATTAAACCAATGTACACCCTCCTTCTACACACATTCCAGTAATTTACTAGGTTTCTAGCATAAACCCGGTGTCTGTAATATCAATAAATAGCGGGGTTTTGCCTCAGAACATGGTACAAAGTTGAATTAAGTCTTGAATTGTGGGTACATTTCTTAGATTGAGGTTCTCCAAATTGCACATTTTTGTAAGTTTAATACAATATTTTAGAAGCATTTAACTTAAACATATATTTGCTGCAATATGATTCCACAAAAGTGTCTGGGTCCCTTCCCCCAGAAACTTGGGAGTGCCACATGTCTATCCTCTCCCAGGCAGGGCTCTGTTTACAGTCCACACTGAAAATCAACATATCCCATTCAAGTGCAAGGGTCTATTGTGTCGGCTGAGGTCAGCAGGCCAGGGGGCCACTTTGCATTTGGTTAGCATGTCCATGTGATCTCCTGGGCTGTTGTGTGGGTTTCTGAGGTGAGAAGGTTTCCCAGCCTCTTGGCCTGTTAATGCAATCAGATTGTCTCTGGGAACAGCAGGTGGTTAAGAGTTTTAATTAACCAGCAGTCCTTTGAAGGTTTCCAGCTGTCTCAGGAGACTGATTAGCTTCTGAAGTAGCAGTTCTCCTGTCAGAGTTTAGACCGCTAGCGCCGGTTTGTGGACAAAGCTGGTACTGCACCCATTTTTGCACCCATTTTTGGGATCTGTCTTGAATTAATGCATTTCAATAGAGTGGTCTTTTGCTTGATATTGTAGGATCCTTGCTTAACATTGTTTTGATGGCATCCTTACAGTAGAGTGGTGATGTGGAACCCCCCACAAGAAGGTTGTATCTTTAGAGTGGTCTTGTGCCCATGATTTTAGCAACTTTTTGACATCAATAAAAACGATCTTTCTTTGCACTGGTGGGTGGCAGATTAGGTGACCATTTTGGTGTGCGCAAACTGCGAGGTTCTCCTGGATTCTGGCGTGAATGTGGGCGGCGACAGCTCATCCCCACATCTACCCAGTCTATTGATTTAGTTTGTTCTGGGATAGAATAATGGGTGGCGACAGCTCATCCCCACATCTACCCAGTCTATTGATTCAACATGGGTCAAAACCCTTGACAGATAGCATCTAAAGAAAACCATATACCGTCAAAAAAACTCTTGGAAAAACCAATTAACCATTCAAAGAACAGAGAATCTCGAATCTTCATCCATAAGTACGCACTCTGAACTGATGAAAGATTCGTCCAAATCTCCTCAGAGATTACCTACTGCGATGTTAGATCTACAAAACACCTTGGTAGCTGTACTATCAAACGCAATGATTCCATTTCTAAAAATTCAGGAATACATGGTTGATGCAATAAAAGATCAAGCGACGCTCTTAGCGATGATCATGACGAAACAAACACAGCTTGAATGCTTCACAAACGCCATCAAGGAGCGAATGAAATATGAAGCAGAAACGTCTAGGGAATGGCAATCACGCTTAGTGGACATGGCAAGAGTGGATCGCATAGATAAGCAGAATCTAATGGAAACAGTGTCAAATATAACAAAAAACTAATAGATGAAAAAGCAAAAAAACAACTACACACGATTCCGCAACTGCAATCGACAACGAAAGAAACACAAACTGAGGACAAAACTGACATCAATGCCATTAACACCGACCAGACAACACAATATGAAATGCAAACATTTATGATTGAAATAAACAATTCCTCACTCCCGGTAATCCCAGGCACTAATGAACCACCGATGTGCATACCATTTGACATCTTTGACTTAACCAAACGAGGAATTGCAGTGCAAGATGCCCTGAACAAACCAATGCGTAAAAAAGCCCTTAAGAAAACACAAACGGGATCATGTGCTTTCGTTAGAAAAATGCAAACAGTTCAAAAAGCATTAGGTGACAAAACACAGCCAACTATAACATGAATTGCAACCAAGAACATAGTACAAAAAGGTTTAAACACCAATCCGGTCATATCGAACACACCGAGATCTATACCTCAAATAGCTAACCAAGTACGGATTGAACCATTGGACGAGCTAATAGCAGAAATCAATCATGATGCAACAAACTTGTCAACAACCCAGGTTCCAACACTAGAGATATTGACAATTGATGAATCGTCGGAAGACAATTCAATCTCTATAAACTCACAAGATGAGGCATTGATAGTTATTGATGAATGCTATGACACATCTATGGCTAATTCAATAAATACGCAAAGCTCTGATGAACAACTGAACAAAATCTCACTTACATACTCATCGGTATTGAATGAGGAAACATGCTTATCCTCTGAAACGCAGGAGAGAGAAAAAAAAAGCAACATACCAGTTTTTTGTGGAAGCCCCCTATCATGAGACCTAAGTTTCAGAATCCACTGCGTACTACGCACGCCTATAGAATACCATTGTTTCAAACGACGACAACTACAGAAGCGCCGGTAATGCTGAATAGATCCAATACTTTGCGATTATTTAAGGCCATACCACAACTAAAATCAATTGGATCGGATGATATCAAAGTAATTATCTTCCCAAACAAGAGTCATATGGAAGAAGCCCATATTGACTTCTATACAGTAGAGATCATGCAGCGTGTCCTAACGGCAAACTATCAACTTGGAAAACTTGGATTCAAAATAGAAGACATTTTTGTAACCAGAACCATGGCTGAAAAGAAATCTAAGAACATTGCGTTATCTGATCAAAATAAAAACAATATACAAAGGAACGAGACAAATGAAAGTAAAAGTTGGAGAGATTCCACACATACCCCAAAACATAGATATGAACCTAAAGGAGACAATCAAAACCAAGTGCCTAGGAAAACATACCTATAACAACCAAAGGGTAAAGAAGTCCATACAAATAAAATATCCTTAACATCATGGAACACAAGGGGTCACAAACATCTGCTTGGAAATCCATCTATTGCAGAATCAGAAATAATATACCTACAAGAAACTTGGTTGACCGAAGAGGTTCTATGCGAGGGATACATAACTTGGCTGAACCCTGCAATATCTTCGAACATAGGTAGACCGGCTTCAGGAATGTTGATTCTAATGGAAATCAGGGCTACCTGGTCAATTATAGCAAGAAAGAACATCAATCCATGGGCCCAATACATTACCATCCATATGCCTACTTATAATGATAAGAGTGCGACACACGTTTGGCTTATTGTTGTATTTCAATATTCAACATTTATTGGAACCCTACTGCTATTAGTGACAATAAACTAATAGACTCGATATGTGAGGAAATTGATTCCATTGCGCTCTCTAATAGCGGAAGTGAATTCATCATAGTAGGAGATTTTAACATCCATCTATTCAATAAAGAAGGCCATCAATGTACCACCCAAGAATTATAGACTCGTGCAAGAAAATGGATTAAAGAAATGAGAGTTCATAATATTGTTCTAACTGACCAGCCTACGAATGATAAAGGATTACCACATCCCACCTGTACATGTGAAACCTCCACTTCAATCATCGACTATATATTTACCTCAGAAAGTTTACAGAAACTAATAATAGCAACCAACAATATACTGCACAGTGCCATCACAGACCATCACCAAATTTCAATTTCATGGATCACCCAAAAAATTAATACTCATCAAATAAATTTACCAGAACTTGAAGTTTCTTCGAAGACATCAAGTACCTGAAATACTTTCTACCTTTGAAGAAGCCCCCCTGAAAGACCATGCAAAATTGAACTATGGATGGATTTTAGAAAAATACAAACATGCTCAATCAGGATCCAAGAATAACCCTAAGCTTCCTCATGGCCATCAATACAATTTACAAATCAAATAAAAGAATCAAGAACATTAAAAGAGACTACAGCTACTGAAAAAAAGAAAGAACCTGATTTTGAAAATCAAATAAAAAAAGAAAAACAAAAATATTCTAACTTTCTAAAGGCAAATAAGGCTACGATGAAACTAAACGATGCTGAAGTAATTTTGGGGGCCTTGCAAAGGAAAAACATGAGATTCTTATGGTCAATGATGAATGATGCCTCAAAACAACAAACTATGATCCAAGAAGTGGAGTCTCACATATGGGTTAAGCATTTCTTAGAAGTGTATAACATAAAAACGCCAAACCCCACAAAAGACAGAGAAAACGACATGTGTACTTGGAACCTCCATTGGGATGTAGACGACATAACAAACACAGTCAAAGCCCTAAATCCATCCCGAGCACCAGGCACGGATGGCCTGTCTAATGCAATTCTCAAAGCAACTCCAGAAGAATGGGCAAAATTCTTTTCTCATCTGCTTCAACTCATAGAAGAAAGAAAGGAGATCCCTTATACCTGGAAAGTGGCTATTCTGATTTCGATCTACAAGGCAGGAGATCAAAGGAATCCAGGCAATTATAGACCAATAGCCCTCTTAGACCCGCTGGGAAAACTTTTTGCAAATTATCTTCAAAAACAACTTAACAACTGGGCAGCAATCAATGAAAAACAAGCAAAAAGACAAACAGGCTTTGTTACCAAGAGTGGAACTAACGTAAACCTATTGCTATTGAATATGGTAAAAGCAGAAGCAATTACAAGAAACCAACAAGTCTATGCCCTTTTCATAGACCTGAAAATGGCGTTTGACTCGGTAAACCGGCATAAACTTTGGGGAAATTAACATAATGGGGTTGGCCTTCTTGCATCCTAAATCCAATAAAACAACTATATTCAAATACATCTGTTCAAGTATGGTTACCAAACGATGGTATGGTCACAGAACCCATTCTTACTTGGAATGGGTTGAAACAAAGATGTCCTCTAGCCGTTTTTTTATACAATTTGTATACCAACGATTTCGAGGAACAAATACAAAATCCGAAAGCAAATCCACCTAAGATTAACAGTGAAGCAATTCAAACATTAATCTATGCTGACAATATCATCATACTGGATACAACTAAGAAAGGCTTACAAGAAACTCTGGATAAAGCACAAGTGTACATGTTAGAAAATGATCTGCAAATTAACACGGCCAAAACAAAGGTTATGAAACTTTTTTACGCAGAACCCGAAAATCCAACATCCCACAAAAATTCTACTAGAAAGCCAATAAATCTCTACAACAAAGACAATAAAATACTTGGGTGCTTTGATTAATCCCTCAAAAAATGAAAAAGTATGGAACGATCACATTGAGGGGAAAGCAAGATTTTTCACCTGAAGTACGGAACATATTCAGCAAAGGCAACAACCCTGTTACACAAGCAAAAGGTAATTCCGATAACCTACGCCAGCCAAACCTTAATCAATCAAAAGGTTATTAATTGGTCTTATCTAGAAGGGCTATATTGGCGGAGGACACTAGCTCTCCCGAAATCATTCCCAATAGCAAGAATTCGATTTGAATTGGGACTCTAGTCCATCCAATCCATAGCTTCATGGAAGCAGATGGATCTTTACAGAAAAATAATCTTGGATGACAAGATGCCGTCATTGGAAATACTAAAAGATAAAGAACAAGCCCTGCACACTTCAGCTCTTTTGAAATGGACTACAGACATTAAAAGAAAAATGCAACTAGATCAAATAACAGAAGAAATGTTGATCAAAAGACCTCAGCAGGCGAAACGAAAACTAAAAACCAACGATTGGATAAAAACTATAGAGATCCAAACAAGTTACAAACTCTATCTTAAATGTGAAAATGAGGTAAGAGCTCTCAATGAACTACCCCACTATCTAATTCAATTTCCGGACAGAATGATTTGTGATCTATTTTTACGCTTTCGATTGAATATTTTACCAACCCGAGACTATTTAGCGATGATAGATAAAACAGCCCTTGTATCCCCGAATTGTAGATTCTGCAAAGAAGTGAAAGCAATAGAAAACTAATTTCACCTGATTATGGTCTGTCCAGCGTTGAAAGAAAAAAGAGAACTGTTCAGAGATTTTTTTAAGATTTCGAAAAAATCGATGACGACAGAAGAAAGAGGGGCAAACTTGTTACAAGGAAAGGATCAATGGCTCATCATTACAGTAATTAAATTCTGGATGGAGATTACAAAAGAAACTTAATGGACTAAAATAAATGAAATGTATAAATAAAAAGAAAGTGAGACAGAATCCTAAATGAAAAGTTTGTAAAACCAAACAAAGCATTTTAATTTTTAAAAAAGTATAGACTCCATCTATTTTATATTTATACATAAAGTATTAAGAGTCTATAAGAACATCTACTATTTTCATTTATTTTATATTTTATGCTAATGTACATTGTAGACAATTTGCATAGCAAAGAAAACGTGAAAGTAATAAACATCTGTCCCGACCCCTTTTCTCTGCCTTCCAAAATATTAACATAAAGTGTAACATGTGTAGGAAGTGTTAAGCCATGATTTATGCCGTTCACACATCCCACTCATATTACACTACCATAAAAAATGACTCAACTTCCTTTCCCCAATTATATAGTCTGTGGACAGTTTTACTGTCTATGGACTTCTTGGAGAATCCAAAGATGGGGGGATTTACACTCAATTTAATTTTATTCATTAAACAATGATGGATCTTAAAATAACCTTTTTTTTTAAAGACCAGTTTTTTTGAAATTGCTGTACTGTACTTATTTGTTTTTTTTTTATAACTTTTGCAAACAACGTCTTCACACTTTTTTTGTGTTTTTGGATTTAATGTACTATATCTACTAACTGATGCTTTACTACATATTTCACATGTTCCATTTACATTGTTCTTCTCAGAAACTGTTTCAAGGCATTCTGAACATTTCAAAGAAAAATCTAATTTCCAATGTCTGTGAAATGTACTCCATCTGTAAGAAATATGTTCACACAATCAAATCTCATTGTGGAAAGATGCCATTCCTACATCCTCTAAGAAAGCACATAGAGTTTTATTCACATTCTGCAGTGTTTTTCAATTTGTGGACAAAACAAGTTTGAACCTTTCCACATTTAACTTAGTTATTCATGAAAAATTGATCTTCCAAGCTGTAAACAGTGCCATTAGTCTTTTAAACATGTCTTTCATGGCAAACTGCAGTGTAATCCTTGAAATCCATACCAAGAGACTTCCTCTTCTTCTAATCCAAGATTAGCAGAGATGCCACAGTGTTTGGGTAAACCTCTAACCAGTTTACCCATTAATCTCCCAAAATCCACACTCTGCTTCCTCATAGCCTTCTTTCCACCAATTCACACAAGAAACAAAACACTTGCTACCATGTGCTCCTGAACATTTCAACTCCTCCTCAACAAAAACAAAACCTCATTGCCTCAGATGTTCGGGACTGTCCGCGGTTTCCGTAGTCCTCTTTCTATGCTGGGCATCCTTAAAAGACCAGGATTGCACGTGCATGTCCACAGACTATCGCTCTTCTAGCCGTTTTACTTTTATGTGTGTAACTCTCCCTCATTGGCTACTTTCAAACAGTCAGACATCTATCCACCAATCACATCCAAAAACTCTACATGTAACCCTGTCATGTCAGGCCAACACTTCAAATGTTCATTTCAACTCTCAGAGTACATCTCCTGTCATTCAAAGCATCCTGCATCAAAAACTACTGTGAAACTCTCCAAGATTTACATTTACAGATTCAACAATATCTGCAATATTTTCACCACCTTTATAAATATATATACTGGGTTGCTGAAACTTATCCTGTCATAAGCATCTCAATAAACATATACTCATTGTTAACCACTACTATGAAATGTCATGTATTGCAACATTCGGCTCCTGCTCATATTAAGTGGCAGCTACATGTACTGCCAACATATTGGAATTCCTCACACCAACTGCCACTTAACAGTGTTCTACAAATCTTTTGCAACTGCAATTGACATATTTGTAAAAAACTTACATATGTTGCACCTCTAAATGCACATATGCATTTTTTAATGCTCCTAAAACGAAACGTTTGTGAAAGAAGAGCCTTATGCATGAATGTCATATTTTCCAACCTTTGCTTTCACATCACATATAGTCCCACCATTCTCTACCTGCTCACATTAACTACCGCTTATGAGTACCGTACTATTGTTTACCAATTGCATTTCCTTTCCTTTACAACAATATTAACATTTCCATTCTACTGCTACACCTACATAGTGTGCATTTCTTATTATAATACAAATGAAATTAGGCATTACTAAAACACATAACATTTTCTTACATCTAAATTGGCAGCTGGGGAGCAGGTGCAAGTGGATCTAGGTTACCGGGCCTAAGCCCCGCCCACCTGGTGCCTTCCTGCTTGCTGCTGTTTTCCCTATTTAAGGAGCCCTTCCGCCTCTTTTCCTTTGCATCAGGGGAGCAAGTGCAAGTGGATCTAGGTCACCTGGCCTAAGCGCCAACCACCTTCTTAGCCCTGCCTCTTCCTTCCTGCTCTTAACTCTTAGATCAAGGGCGTCTCTCAGCGTCTCTCGGCATCCAAAGCAAAAGGCAGACAAAGAAAAGTGCAATTCGTGATGTTCCCTTGTGCTCCCCTTTCTCATACACAGCTATTTTGCTTGATTCTTCTACTCTGCTTGCCTTTCCCCTCCAGCCTACTTCTGCAGGAGTCTGCCCTGATACATTCTGGTTTCACCATCACCATCTTGTGGCCAATGTTGGATTTTACTTTTATGGACTTCATTGATTCACGGTGCGTCACCCTTTCTCAACTCTTATGCTGGACTTCCTTTGCATCTTGTACTCATGGTGGCCCTGTATCATGCTGTTCCCATCCTCATCTTGTAGCCTGGCTTGCAACATTATGGCCCTCATTACGAGTTTGGCGGTAGCCATGCCGCTATTGGAGGCTTGGCTGCTGCCGAAATCGGGTCCGGGTCCTCAGAATGAGGAATAACCGGGCCATTCCGAGTTCGGAAGGCCTGGTAATTCCTCCCGCCAAGGACCCGGACCCGGTCTTTCCCCATTCCCATTTCAGCCCCAATAGAGCTGAATGGGAATGGGAGAGGGAGCAAACAACGGCCATTGCGAGTTGGCCCATTGTTTTCTCCCCCTCCCCCTCGCGGGACCCGGTAAGCATGCCTGGTTTGACCAGGTGTTGCTTCATGGGTCCCACGAGGGGACCTCGTAATGAGGGGGTACGGGGTAAACTGCGCCGGCACCTTTTACGGCGCTGTTTACCCCGTACTGCCAGGGTCGTAATGAGGCCCTATGTGTTACTACTGACTTCTGCAATTGTATTTGCTTTTCCCTCTTGCTTCTCCACTCTTTTTGACCGCTTAGTCTTTGTTCTCTCCTCCTCTTGCTTCTCCCTTTTCTGATCTCCTCTCCTCCTCCTCTTACTTTTTTCTATGCACTTACTCTATCAGAATTGTCCCTAGTATGATAGCAACCTTGTATGTCTCCTCCCTCCCGTCCAGCACTATCTGAAATGTTGTCAGGCCTAGTACGATTGTCACTTGTTTTGTTCCTCCCCTCCCTTTCTGCACCCCTCTCCCTATTCTTTTGTTTTTCTCCGGCTCTACTAGAAATGTCTACTAGAAATGTCATCAGGCCTAGTACTGTAGTCGCCTGTCTGTTTCCAATTCCTTCCCCCTCTCCTCCTCCCTTCCTTATCTATGTCTTAGCTCTTGCACTGTCTGAAATGTCGCCAGGCCGAGTATGATAGTTAATTTCACATCCTTACCGTTCATGGCCTGTAAGAATATCTTTGTATTTACCCTTGTTCCCTCCCTTGTCTTGAAGCGCTTTGAAACACGTTGTGTATAGGCGCTATATAAATACAGTGATTTCTACCCAATACTACCATGTTTCATGTAGTGGTACAATATTACACCCCATTACAAATGCAACTTAACAAAGCGGCTACAATATTTTCTAAAAACATGTTCCTTACTTTAAAAAAAACAGCAACATGGTGCAAGTACCAATGTATCTATACATTGTTTCCCTTTAAATATATTCCTACTACAAACACACAAACCTAAATGTAACACTGTTCCTTATATAAAAAAACAAATATTTTGCAACCACTACTACAACACAACTTACACCAATAACATACACTGCTGCAACTGCAATGTCACAGAGTATTACCACCCTACCTTTTAAGAGCACTACAACGAATTACAATCCGTTGCACCACATCAAGTGCACTTTACATATCATAAGCACCAGGACAAAAATTGTCCTATTGCAAAAAAAAAACATTGATCATCCTTTTTTGAATCATGGCAAACTTTGCTGTACAGCTAATACCATTCCATAGTAGCCTTAGTACACACTTTCCTGTGCTGCAAAAATGCACTAAAAGTGCATCCTTTTTACAGTAGGCCAATGTTTACCATGTTGCTTATAATATGCCAAATTGCACTTGCATAGTGCAATCATTGTAACAACATAGGTAACATACTTAAGCACTCCAGACATAACACAACATCACCGTTTTTTTTCCAATAACTGTTCTTACCTAAATAAATAACAACCTATGCTACTGAACCTACTTAGCCATTATCACATATACCAACCAACTTCCGTTTACAGTTACATGAAAAAAGAAGATGGACAAACACAGCTACTGAACAAAGAAAACTCTTCACATCCTACAAAGTAGGTATATTAATATAGCATGCATATGTCTCTAATTGAAATAACATACATTCACTATGTATTAGCCTAACGTATTCTTTGTTACCCAACAATATTGTACTTCATTCTTACTCATTCCAGTGCAGCATTCATTCTAGTTCTAATCTAATCTCAACATTGCTCTTTATTCACTACACCGCAAATCCCTTATTGCATAACAACACAATTATCTCTCATGAACTTCTGTACAACAATTGCATTTCTTTATTCTTCCATACCCCTATCCACCTCAACTCCTCAATTGCAACCTCAAAACCTTCACATCCAATCAATTCCAAGTTACTGACACACATTTCCACTGATACACACTCTTCCTCAACCCTTTACCCTTTACAATTACACCCACACAACCCTCATACCTGTACACTAAATAACACCATTCAAACAGCCACTGTTTTCCTCAACACAGCATAATATTTCTACTTATTGAATCACACCACCATTCCCTTACTGATCAATACCACTTCGGTTCAACACATTCTCCTATCAAAACTTCATCACCCATTCCCCATCACATGAATATACTTATTTTATACAGCACCACCCAATTTCAATGTCATTTTAACAAAAACCAAGAAATCTATACAGTTTCCTACTCTTACAACCTTCCCGACCACACCTATCAACCACTACACAATCACACAGCCCTCTTTTCTATCCCTCTATAATCACACCCTCACACCCATCATTGTCATACAATAAAACATGCATAAACATTTTCCCAACAGACAAAACAGAATCCCTACAAAACAACAGATATGTAGAAAACAAAGAAAATGTAGAGCAATTCAAATAAGAACAAGCCATATAGTCATCTGTCACTAAAAGAATGTATAGAAAATATTCAAACAGAACAGCTAATAACCACACTGAAACAAAACTAAAACAGTCAGCACTAAAAAAGTAAGCCCCCTCTTAAAAAAATAATACTTAAAAAGATGTAGCAATGAAACTAGACCTGCAAATGAACCTAACATTATATCTACCAATTTTAGCATAGCCACATTAAAACATTCCAAAAAGTCAATTTTACAAAAAATGTTCCACCTTAGAGTTCATAAAAATTCCATAAAACAATCTAAGAAGTCACATTCTGCACTTAAAAACAACCACAGAAAGCTAATCCTCAATGCTCTTATTGACAGCGCATTTGAACTTTATATTCACTTTAAACAGAATGAAACCACTAACTATATTAATCAACAAATTACAAAAAGTTATTCTAAACATGTGCAATGTCAAAATAGATACCTTTTCCAACTTCTGTGAAGGTGAATGGTTTCACACGAGCTGCACATAACCATATTTCAATGAAGAGGCTTAAAAACTAGAACAAATAAACCCAATTGCGATAGACAATATTGGGCGAGGCTATGAAGTGGTAGTGGTAGGAGACATCAGTTTAGCAAAATAAACCTGTATAGAAAAAACATCCCCGACAAACTTTCAACCAAATGTTTCTTTTGTCCAAGCAAGCAATCCAGTGTACACAAGAACCTGCAGCTCAATATGTAACATATGGCAACACATGTTCAAATGTTTATGACAATTCCTCAATCACTATGCAAAACTAAAAGACAAAAGTAGAATGAAAACTTTACAAACCATGGACTGTGCAGTACGCATCCAGAGTAGACTGCAAGGACATTCATTAGCCTGCATTTCTGGAACTGCTTGCAAAAGCACCTTCCATCATATCAAAATATTAGCAACACCCCACATCTTATCCATACATTGTACTATGCAAAATGTCCTGTTCTAGAACAGCAAACATTAAAAATCCTTCTCCTACATGGAATAGCCATATAAATCCTTCGAGAAATAGAATACATCTAAAGTAAATATTTTGGAACTGAAGTTGACTTAGAACTTTCAGTAGCTTTAGAAAACATTAGTGAAAACCAACTTCACAAGCACATGGTATGTTATGTTAGCAGTACTTGTATAGTGCACCATCACCAACGGAATTGGTCCCCAGGCGCTCTTGTGGATCTGTAAACAAGAAGGGTGGGGGGAGGGTTAGTCGGGAGGAGGGGAGAAGGAGAGTGGGAGAAGTGGTGTGCTGTTGGCAGCTTCAGCTCAGTATACACAGAGTGCTGGGCTTTTGTGCTAGTATCGGATCGGACGAAAGCCTTGAGTGCTGTGGGTGAAGTTTATGTGTTGTTGATGCAGTGTTGTAAAGTGCGTGCGGATTGCTGGGAGAGAGATGGTTGTGTGGTTTTGTGTGGGTTTAGGTATGCAGACGATTGAGGGTTGGGTTAGTGGGGTCTGTATCCTGGTTCAGGTACTTATGATTTCGTTAGAGTTATATACCTGTGGGTTCGGATGTTGCTGGTTTCTCGTGGGCCGACTCGATTTGGTGGTGTTGCACTGATCCAACTGTATCCTATTGAGTAGGATTGGTGGGTGCATCAGAACCTAATCTTAGGTGTGGGACTGGGTGGGTGATATCTATTCTCAGGTGTTCTAGTGTGACCCTGGTCGGTTAAGGCTTTGAGTGGTTCAAGGTCGGGGTCGTGTTGAAGTGTTGTCCTAGTGGATCCGTCTCGGTGAGCGTGTTCGTATCCTTCTGTCCTGACTGGTTTTTTGATTTCCGTGGGGTGAACATCCTTGGGACTGTTGTTTAGATGTAGTTTTGTGTGGTGGGGCATTGTGCTTCCTGCTTTGTATTAGTGGACTGTGTGTAGTGATGAAACATTCTGTTTCTCACCCATTGCATTGGGCCCGTGATGCAGTGCTCCTTTGCCTCACTATGTTTGTTCGAAGGGCAGTTGGGGAAGGTCAGAGTTAGGTCCTGGTCCTCCTGATGATTTATTCTAGGCTTTCTGTCTTAGTTTGCTATGTTTACTGTCTTTGGTCGTATTGCGACTGTCTCTCGTTTGGTCCTTTAGTATGCCGTGGGATATTTACCTCAGCTTTTCCCATTGATTGATCGGTGCGTATCGCGGTTGCTCTACGTTCATTGATGTTTTTAGTTATGTCGGTGCCCTTGTGGCCAGTCTTTCTAGTTATGACGTGAAGAGCCAGGTTTTGAGTAATCTCCTGAATAATAGGTGGTTCCTTGTGTTACGTATGTACTTTGGAAGGTCATTCCAGGTTTTCGGGGCTTGGTGAGAGAAGGAGGATCCGCCAAGTTTTCTTTTGTTGTAGGGCTTCGGTTCCAGGCAGATGTCCATGCTTGTCTGAGCGTTCTTGTTGGTTGATGTAGGTGCAGTTTGTCTCTTAGGAACTCAGAGCCTTCCTTGTGTACTGCTCTGTGTGTAATACACATTGTTTTGAATTTTATTTGTTGTTTTATTGGTAGCCAATGTAGTGTTTTCAGCGCCGGTGCGGTGTGTTCTCTTCGGGGTAGTTTCAGAAGTAGTCTGGCTGCCGCGTTTTAAATGCGTTGTAGTTTTTTTAGGAGTCGTTCAGGCATGCATAGGTATAGGCTATTGGCGTAGTCTACTTTGGACATGAAGAGGGCGATGATGGTGGTCGTTTTGTTGGCGAACGATAAGAACGGTAAGATTCTCTTTGCTGCTTGCAGGAGGAAGAAGCATTTCTTGAGGAGAGTGTTTACTTGTGGCTCTAGCATGAGATTATTGTCCATCAGAACCCCCAGGTTTTTTACAATCGCCGAGGGTGCTGGGGTAGTCCCGAGTTCCCTTGGCCAAGGGATGAGTTGGTTTTCTCCTCCATTTTTTGTGAAGATCATTATTTCACTTTTGCCTGGGTTGATTTTGAGGGAATTGGAGTTCATCCAGAAGAATACCTCGCGGAGGCAGTTTTCTAGCATTGAGTTTCTTTCCTGGTTGTCTTGTATTTTGAAGATTATTTGTGTATCATCAGCGTAGTTGTAGCAGGTGAGGCTGTGGCTTTTGATGATTCTGATGAGTAGATACAGGTAGATGTTGAATAGTAGCGGGGAGAAGGAAGATCCTTGTGGTACTCCACAGGTGGAATCTCTCGGGCTTCATTTGAAGGGTTTCATCCATACAGTTTCCGTTCTGTTTGTTAGGAAATATTTTATCCATAGTAGGGCGATGTCTGTTATTCCAAGTGCTTCTAATCTCGTTATGAGGATGTCGTGGTCGACTGTGTCAAATGCTGACGATAGGTCTAGGAGTATCAAGGCAGTGCTGTTGTCCACGTCTGCGTTGATTTTTAGATTGCCCCATATTGAGAGTAGAGCTGATTCCGTTCCTCTCAGTGGTCTGAAGCCAACTTGTGCCTGGTCTAGTAGGCCGTGCTCTTCTATAAACTCTTGGGTCGTTTTGTATATGTACGTTTTGAGCAGCTTGGCTGTATACGGGATGTTGGAGATAGGTCTGTAGTTGGAGAGGTCCTCTACTTCTCCCGCTGTATCTTTGAGTAGTGGCCTGATGTATGCAGTTTTGAAGGCTTGTGGCACTTTCCCAGTTGCGACGGAATGGTTGAGGACGTTCCTGTGATATTCCATGGGCGTTCCTTGTTTAAGAATTGATGTGTATATGTCTGGTGGGCATGGGTCTTCGGGGGACCCTGAGTGGTTGCTTTCATTCACCAGTTTGACGAATATCACCACTGATATTTCTGGAAAGCTTCGTAGTTTGTTTGGGTGCTCCTCCCGGTTGTAGGTTGGGGTTGTGGTCAGATCAGACGGTCTGCTTTGAATGGTTTGTTGGATGATGGTGATTTTGTTTTTGAAGTGGTCTGCAAGTCGTTGCAGGGTTTCGCGGATGGAGTTGGTGTGTTGTTACATCCTGGAGGGTTTTTGATTTCATTTATGATTTTGAAGAGCTCTTTTTGGGTGTTTGGTGCTTCGAAGATTCGGTTGTCGTAGTGTTTCCTCTTTGCTTTTTGTATTTCCTTTTTGTAAGCCCGGTTGTGTTGTAGGAATTTCAGTTTGTTTGCCGCGTTGTTTTGGTTTCTCCAATCAAGTTCTAGTTTTCGTTTTTTTCTTTTCATGGTGCAAAGTAGTGGGGTGAACCATTTCGACATTAGAAGAAGCAAAGGGTTTTTCTTTGGCGATGTTGTCTATAGTAGTTATAATCCAGGAATGCAGAAGGGTTACCTTTTTGTCCAGGTCATCTTCTTCTATGAATGTTGGGTGTGGTTTGTTTAGCTCCAGGAGTTCATGCAGGTTGGAGTTTTTCATGGTTCTCCATTTTCTTCTCATGGTTTTCGTTGTTTTGTCCGGTTGATTGTTTGTTAGCCTGGTCATTTTGATTACGAAGGGGATGATGAGGTGGTCGCACCAGGGTATTTGAATTGGGGGTGCCGTGGTGAGGAGTAGTTTGTTAGCAAAGATTGCATCAAGTGTATGCCCTGCCGAGTATGTTGCTCCTTTGACTAGTTGTTGTAGGTTCATTGCTGCTAGTTGGCTGGTTAGCGATTTTTGTATGGTTGTGCTTTCTCCTTCAAACCAGATGTTGAAATCTCCTAGGACTATCAGATGATTGTGTTTGATGGCTAGGACGGTAATTGTTTCTGTGAAAGAATCTACGAGGGTTGCATCGTAGGTTGGTGATCTATATATTAGTACGAATTTCAAGTTTGTTTTGGATGTTACTGCTAAACGTATGATTAGGGATTCACATTTATCGATGATTAGTGGGTCTTCCAGTTTGATATCCAGATGTTCCTTGTGAATGATTGCCAGTCCTCCCCCTCTTTTGGTTTTTCTGTTTGATTGGACGCATTTGAAGTATTCAGGTAAGCAGTTGTTAAGGGTGATCTTGTAATTGTCGTCTAGCGAGGTTTCTATTACAAATTGGATGTTGATCCCTCCATCGCAGAGCAGATTGTATATCTCAGTGGCATGTTACGACATTGATCTTGCATTGATGAGGTTGCAGTGGATCTTATTGGTGTGGTTTTGCTTGTTGGTTGTACCTTGTTTTGGTTTGTGGTTGTTTGGCTGCAGTGCATCATTGTTGGCGTTGATTGGGGTTGTATCTTCATTGTAGGAGGGCGTATGAGGATCAGCGGAGGCTGCATCTTCATTGAGGCGGTCTGCTAGATTGAAAGCTTGGCTGTTCCGTGGTGTTGCTTCTATGTTTGTGCTGGTTTTGTGAAGGTCCGTGAAGGCTTCTTCTTCGTTGAATTGGTCAGTTAGGTTCATGCTTGGGTTATTGGTTATAATATCTTCATCGTCGTTATGTCCGGTATGACGCGGGTGTTGGGGGTGTCCTTCTGTTCTTCTGATGTATGGGGTGATGGGGTCAGATTCTGGCCACCTTCTTCTTGGGTGTTCCCTTCTTTTTTCTGGTTGTCTCAGGATTTTCTTTGTCTGTCTTGCGTTCTCTGTGTCGTTGGGGTATCCTGGTTCTGGGGATGTTGCGAGGTATGGTGTGAGATATAGGGAGTTTTCCCTTTGGGGTTTTGTTCTGGTCGTTTTGGTTTTTGGCGTTGTGTTTCTACTATTTGAGGTTGTTGCTTCGGTGGTAGGTTTGATGTGTGTGCCTGTTTCCAGTGCTGCCTTGTCTTGTGCCCTTTCTCAGTGTCCCTTTCTGGTCCGGGGCATTTTGGTGCTCAGTGCGGAGGCGCCGGTTGAGTGGTTGGCTGCTGTGTCTTGTGATGGGAGTGCTGGTATTTCTTCTTGTATTGGTAGTCTTGGGAGCTTTTGTGCCGTCTGTTCTTCCGGTAGTTTGTGTGTCCTCTGAGCGCTGTCTGGTGGGGCTTCGGTGCTGGGCATACTGTTGTCAGGGGTGTAGGTCAAAGTTCAGTGCTGTCTGTGTAGGTCTCTCTGAAAGTATAAGGCTGGATAGAACTATTCTATCACAGTCTAGTCCTCTCTGGGAGTATGTTAAGGTGGTTAAGCTAAGTTTGTGCTTGAGGCTAGTTGTGACTATGTTCTAGAGTCTCGTATGGTAGGACGGACCCTAAGGAGTAATGTAATTCTTATGATTAAAAAATTTCAGAGCGGAGTCCCTGCTAAATCTGGGAGGGCCGCACAGTGGAAGAGAGGCCCATCGTTTCAATCTGAATGGCACAAGATGCAATTTTGGTGACAGAACCCCTGCTATATTTGGGAGACCTGTATAGTGGGAGAGAGGCCCATCAATGCATACAAAAAAATCAATCAAAGCACATCTGGTGAAATGCTAGACAGACAATGGCCCTCATTACGACCCTGGCGGAAATCGAAAAACGATGGCGGAAATGCAATACCGCCATCGAATAGCGCTCGGTGCGACTATGACCCGTCACCGCAAAGTACGATGCCATTAGCGACACCGTAGTGAACGCCAACGCTAACTGCACCAAGCACGCGCGCGCGCGCCATGCCAAACCGCAAACACCACCATGGTGCAACGGTACGCCAATTCCGACCCTAGCGGACATGTACCTAACGCCATCAGGCATGGCGGAATGGACCATTCCGCCATGGCGAGAAGTACGGCATCGCGAATCAACCGTAAACGGCCCCACTGAGTGCCTGTACACCGCTCCCTGCCCACAAAGTACAACTCCCCGTAGCTGCAATGAAGCCACAATGCAACCATTGAAATGTACAAGTCACCCATGCACGCCAACGAACAAAAGAAACACAACAGGGGCCAATGGGAGCTGCAGGGCACAGATGGCACGAATACACAAGCCATCCCAATGGACATGACCACAGTCCCCCACCAAGAAACGCACGCAAACACAGGCACCTGTGACCAGCAATATACCGAAAACCACATCATTCAACCAGTCCACCTGGCTGACCGGCATCTGTTACACAAAACCCAATCCCCCGCCCCTGAGCATGACAACATTCAAACTGGCATATTGGCAGCCGCCATCCCTGACCTCACTGGGCTTCGTAGGCAAACGCGCACAGCACAGTACCACGCAACTAAACCCCGAAGCTGGAACCCAATGCAGATCTCCTCACAATACATCGCCCCCCAAATAGGCATATGCCACATCACTTGCAAAGAAAAACGCTACACGGGCCAAATCAGAATAGACATTTATGCACATCAAAATCACCAAGCACATACAGCCATCAGGCCATGAAATCCAAAACACCAACCACCATTGTGGGCTGCTTCCGCAAGAAACGACCAGCCACTACCTGTGTGTCGCCCTGTTCCCCCATGGTACACAGAGCCACATTCACGTACGAAAAGGCAACATGGAAGCGCACAGAACCGCAGGGCCGTCCCAATGGGGAGGCACTAGTCCAGCTGAAAGGCCGAAATGTTGCTCCGAGCCACCAGTACTGCGTAAGGGCATGTGGGCCATTGGCGATCGTCCCATAAGATCGTAATGCTGCTCCACTGATTAACACGAAGCAGCAGGTGTCGGGAGTAAAATCCATCTGCAGGAGTGGCATACAGATGGCAGTGGCAAAAGGGGAGGAGATACCTGTCAACCAAAAGAAAAGAAAAAGAACAGAATGGCCATCAGAACTACATTCGAACAACTCACTTCAATGATCACACGAAATCCACAGCCATATGCATGCTAGCCCACTCCAAAGGAACATCACCACCCCAAAACCACTTGCGACTCACAACCATCTATATCGAGGTGCAAACACCATCACAAACGAGTGTCTGAGGGCGCCTCGAGACAGGGAGGGCTCAACAAGGCCAGATGGACAAAGGTCCCACTATGGCAGCCCTGCATCACATAGCGTAGGGTAGGCGGATAGATCCCAAGAAGCCCTGTACATGGCAAACTCTGTACCAAATCACCTGCCCATGCATCCATCCATCATTCCCTCATCCCGGGATCAAAATGCCTGAATAATTACTCACATGACATTAGAAACATCCATTGAGTCTGTGCGTTATGCAGCCTGCTAAATCCACAGTGCCCCAGCCCGTAATTCCAGTGTTGTGAAGTAACATGTATTTGGGAACGGACGGCCTCATCGCCCACGTAGCTATTGCGCATCCCAAACTATTCATATCAATCATTGCTCCCTCGCCATGGGCCCTGTCTCAAGGACATAGAACAATAGAACGTTACATTTGCAGTCAGACCTGTGGGCATCTCCTCGCCGCTAGCTGGAAACCGAAAGCGCCGCCCTTCGAATTCCTCATTTGCAACATCACGTCGAAAAGGCATCTGTGGCCGTTTGAAATCACTAATCATCCCATCGAGTGCGGCTGTGTGTGAAAATGGCAACTGCCTTCACCCACGAATGGGACGCCCCGCCCGTCGTTGCAACTCGGTACAGTGATGCATGAGGGCCCACCGTTAACCGAGTACTACGTCCCACTGACCCCTCACAAGTCTGTTCGCGACTGCACAGATAGTACGTGAAACAATGGGACCACAGCAGAATGAACATATCAACCAATCTTACACGGCCATCGGGTACAAATACATGATTGCAATAGCAAGATGCCATTCCCCGAATTGCAGCGTTGTGCGCGGGACGTGCTCGGCCAAAGGGGAGAGCAGTTTGCACAGGTGGAATTAATCACCACAGGTGGAGGCCATACAGCCTGAAAACACATAAATTGCACAGCCAGTCCCCTCCCACAACCACACCGAAATGCTACCGGCAGGACTCGCGATGTTGGCCCTGGGGGACCTGATAGCACTGCAAGTGCTCCGACTCCAAGAAGTAGACGAACACCAACTACAACCAGCCGCACGGAGGAGACGCAGGAGGAGGAGGAGGCCAAGGCAGGGCCAGCAAGGCCCACCAGCACAGCCACTACCACCACGCAGGCAGCCCGCAATACCACGCCTCCGAGCACATCCGTTCAACCTCACTGATGAGCAGATCCACACCCTCTACCGTCTGGACCGGGACACCATAGCCGCCATTGTGGACATGACACAGGCTGACCTTGTCAGCATGATAGACAGCCCAACCGCCATCCCACCCCTACTGAAGGTGGTGTCTGTACTACACTTCCTGGCCACAGGCACCTACCAGCACACAGTCGGACAGTTGCATGGCATTTCTCAGCCACTGTTCTCACGGACACTATTGCTAGTGCTCGATGCCCTCCTGAAGCACGCAGACGACTACATCTCTCTACCACGCTCGGAGCTGGAAATAACCAACACAAAAGTGGGATTCCATGCACTTGCCGGCATACCGGGTTGCATTGGTGCCATCGACTGCACCCATGTTGAATTGGTCATCCCACATGCCATGGAGGCCCAGTACCGCAACCGAAAACAATTTCATTCCCTGAATGTACAGATGGTGTGTGACTCCAACAGGATCATTACACATTGTTGTGCCCGATTCCCTGGATCAACCCATGATTCTATGGTCTTGAGGAACTCTACAATACCACGCTACATGGAACGACACGCAGGGAACAGATCCTGGCTACTCGGTGAGTCTCATTACATGCATGATGATGTGGGGTATGTGATGCGGCAATGACCTGCCAGGAAGGGGGGGGGGGGTGTGCGTACGTATCAATGGCATTCCACATCATACGTTTCTCGTCCACATACAGGTGATGCTGGATATCCACTGAAGAGATGGCTCCTCACACCAGTCCGGAACCCACGGGACCAGCATGAGGAGGACTACAACCATGCCCACTCACGTACCCGTGTAGTCATTGAACAGGCATTCGGCCTACTGAAGGGTCGTTTCCGCTGCCTCAGCAGGTCTGGCGGGGCACTCCTGTACCGCCATGAGAAGGTTGCAAAGATGGTGATGGCATGTGTCATGCTCCACAACATGTGCGTACGTAGAAATGTGCCCATGCCCCCTGACGCAGAACTGCAAGCACCTGAAGATGGTCATGATGAGGGTGGGGATGTGGCAGCACCTCATGGAGTCTGCGAGGCACCGGAGGGCCGTGACATTCGTCAGCATCTCATTGATGTATGCTTCTAGCACTCACGCCTGGTGGCTGATGCATGGACACGGGACTCGTGGCACTGCGTGTGTCTGGGACATGCACAATATGGACTGTACGCCTATGATGGCCTAGTACACAAAGATCAATGTCCACACTTCTCATCGGTTGATCGTGCACTTTTTATGGCATATGTGACATCATGTTGAACACCCTATCGACCCGCCACCCAAGTGAGCCCAACACACCCCCTCCACCCTCCTACCTCCCCCCCCGAACACCAGTGTCCAAAGATGCTCATTGTCAGTGGGCTGTCGCTATTGCATGCCCCCTCTGCGGGTATCAGGGGCACCCCTGCCTGTGGAGCGCAGGTTCCTTCCAGATCTACGTTGGGGGCTGCCCTGGACGGAACTTGCAACGGATGATGTGTCTGCCTGCTCACGTCCATGCATGTCCCTAAGGGTTTGCGAGAGCTCAGTGAGCACACGGCGCACTGCGGCAAGTTCGGCACATACGTCTTTGGACGTCGCATGCAGTTCCCCCCTCAGGCTCTCGGTGCTACTCTCCATTTGGGCTCTCAGGCTATCGGTGCTACTCTCCATTTGGACTCTCAGGCTCTCGGTGCTACTCTCAATTTGTGCCCTTAGCGTCTCTGTACCTCTCTCCATTTCTGCCCTAAGTGTCTCTGTTGATGTTTCTATGTCTGCCTTGGTGCCCCCACATTCATCGGCATGGCCCTTGAGGAGTGTGGCCATTTGCTGCTGTTGGACGATTAACTTGTCGAGGGACTGTTGCCTCTGCTGGGCCATGGCCCTTTGCGGTGGTGTCACAGAGGGGCTGTTGTCCTCATGTTGCCTTGCCACAGGGCTTGTGGGGGATGGCCAGTCGTCGTCTTGTGGGTGCCCCTGCGTGGTATCCTCATGTTGTACGGGAGGGGACAGACAGGGGGATTGGGACAGGTCATGGATGGATCTGACCTCGACATCCCCGTCTTCTGTGTCGGAGCATGCTGCCATCAATGGGGTGTCACCTATGGTGCTGCTGCCACCAGAGGCAGTGCCTTCTGTGGCATCCATTGGGGGGACCTGTGGTGCTGGTGTTGTGGGCATGCTGGCTGCTGGGGTGCCTGTTGATGTTCCCTCCTCTGTGCTGCCACCTGATTTGTGCTGCTGCCGTGTCTTGATGCGTGCAGCTGAGGTGGAGGGTCTCTGGCCGTTGGTCTTGGCCCTCTTTGCAGGTGTGCTGGTAGGGGTGTCCTGTAGCTCGTCGTTCGGATCGGACCCTGTGGTGGAGTAAAGGAGGGCGAGGGTTATTGATGGGTCAGTGGGAATTGGAATGGCATTGTATCACATGCATTGGGGTGGTGCCTGAGGGTGATTTGGGTCGGGGTCTTGGGGGTGGTTTCATTTGTGTGTGGAGTGAGGGTGCAGTTGTTTGGCAGCCTGCAGTTAGGGTGTGCCTGCTGCACGTGTGGTGCGTGTTTTAGGGGTTTTTAATTAATTATGTATTTATTGTGGGTTTTAACGTGCGCTATCAGGCCGATGTGTGTGGACGTTCTCCTGGACATGTGTTTCTGTTGCACTATGGGGATACATGGTACTTCACATGAATGGACTTTGTGGATTTGGCATTGTTTTATCTGGGCCACCTACCTGAATCTTCGGATGTCTGCACTCCTTTCTCCATCCCTCCGACTCCCTCTATGCTCTCCATTCCGATGGTGGAGGCACAGATTTCTTCCCAGGGGGTCAACTTGATGGGTGATTCAGGACCTCCCCCGGTGGCTGTGGCAATGTTGCGGTTGGCAGAGAGTATGCTGCGGACGCGTATCCGCAGGTCGTCCCATCGCTTGCGGCATTGCTGTGGGGTGCGGGGTGCGGTCCCCACCGCACTTACCCGCTGTGCCACCAGAGCCCATATGGCCTTCTTGTTTGCAAGTGCCGTCCTGGTCATTTGCGTGGAGAAGACGACGGCAGCATTCTCCTGGAGGGTCTCTGTTAGCACGGTGAGTTCCTCACGGGAGAAGTGGACCTGCCGCTTGCGGTCGCACGCTTTCTTCGCTGCTTTTCCCATTATTCTTGGTTTCGCTAGGGTGGTTGGCGGGTTGGGGTGTGTTTCGGGGTAGTGATTTTAGTGGTTGTGTGGTTTTAGTGTATTTATAGGTGTACGCCGGGATGTTTCCCGTTCCGGGCCCATGTTTTAGCTTCCGTTTCCGTATATTTCCGGCCACCGTACTTTCCGGTAGGCGCACACTGCGGTGACCGCTAAGAGGGGTGGCGGTATTGCACCTAGGGCGCCGTACGGCGGCGGTGTGGGCCGTTTTGGGGTCATTTCCGCCATCGCGGACTTTGCACTTCCGCCATGCCGTGGTGCTCGTGCCCGATGGGTCGGAATGGGCCGCACTTTGCTCCTTCGTGCAATGGCGGAAACGCTATTTACGCTGTGGCGCTCCGGTCAGTCGCTTTCCGCCAGGGTCGTAATGAGGGCCAATGTGTCTGTTGTTGCAGAACCTTTTATAAAAAGAGTACAAAAATAGTAAATATGAACTACAAAATACAAGACAACGAGGAATCCCAATTGTTCCAATGAGCGTGATATATAACAGCAGAAAATAAATACAAAATAACTGACCCTGCAATAGTTTGCACATACTGCAATACAAAGCTTGACAATAACCAAATGCCAAAACAGGCTATCATTAATAACATCCCACTTCCAAAAGCTCTCCAACAACTTAACTTGTATGAGAGCATCATAATCCAAACAATAAACCCACTTCAAGCTATAATACACATTCAACCCCAAACTGCCAAATTGCCTCCATCTAAGTTACTAAAAGTAATTTGTGGCAAAGTAGTATATTTTCCATTAGAAAAATGTACAAACTCTATGAGTACAAATGGCAATAGATCAGTCTTTGTTTGTACTAGTTAATGGTGAATCAACAAAAGACAAAATAACGTGGCAACAACTAGTCGACTTCAACAAAGTTAAACAAGCCCTGCAATATCTTAAACAAAACAATGAATACTACAAAGCTATAAACATAAACGAAAACTTAAGAGAAACTACACAAATAATTAAAGATTCACCACAAACTAGCCAATTTCAATGTGTGGATCCTGTTACTGCAGCCAAAATATTTGACCAGTATAAAATTCTGCCACTACATTTCAAAGACACCATAGAAGATACTTTAGAAACATATCAAATGTGTCAAGTCAAAGGATCTCCAATGAGCATTTGGGAGAAAACCCAAAACTGTTGAAGCATGTTCTTTTCCTCTACTCTTTCCCACAGGAAAAGGAGGAAGATATGAAGAAAGAGCCACACATATAAGTGCATCCGAATATTGCTCATTACGAAGTATTCTGAAGACCCAAAATTCAGACAAAATGTAAAATAGATTTTCCACCTCCTCTTCGAAAGTTAACTAGCAACTCTATGTTATGGAGTTCCACACACATTGAACAAAAGCTCTGATTCCTTAAACATGTCAGCTACCCTACTTCTTCGAAAGATAAAAGACAAAGATGAAGTTTTGCAGTCAAGTATCACAAATCCCTTGGCAAACATGCAACGTACAAAAGAATACTGGTTTTTCGACATCACACTGATGTACATTGTATGCTAAGGAACCCAGGCTCACCCACATGGTTTGTTACTTTAAGTTGTGCAGAATATGCATTGGATGACTTGTATGACTTCTTACGCACTGCAAAACAAAATAAAGAGGGAATAGACCTAAAACAAAAATAGGAGAACTCTGTTCTCTTGAACCTTTCAATTTTTTAAGATACTTTCAGTCAGTCAAACAAACTTGTATTCAGTGTAGAAAAACCTTCAAGTAATATAACAATATAAATACCCTACAACCGTATTTTTCCATCACATAATACATGCAAGCAGGCAAAAATCAAATTAAAAAAAGTTTTAACATTTTTGTGGTAAAAAATTATAACATATAGAAACGAGAGCTAAGACTAGTTACAAGAATACTGGAGAGGAGCGTTACCTCACAGCCCCTACAGTTTCTAGAACAGTGTATTGATAACACAAACTCATGAGTCTCCATCAATATTAAGTAACATGCATTAGAGGGGCTAAATCTAATAATCTCCATCGGTTGCTACCAATATCAGGTTTAAAATGAATACAAGTTGTTCCTCTGATGGTTCAGGTTTTACAACAGGAGTTTAATCAATTCAGGTCCATGCAAACATACTAAAATGTAGGTATTACAGGATGCAGTGCATCATATTGAGTCTGAGGTATTCTTTAAAAACTTTGATCTATATAACAACACTCTATGGGCCTCATTACACAGTAGGCGGTAAGGGTTTACCGGTACCAGTATTTTAACGGTACCGGTAAACCCTTACCGCCTTACTACGAGATCCCTTTTTGCAGGCGTTAAAAACCAACCCGCAAAGGGACCAGGGAGCTAATTACGGTACCGCAATTTGCGGTGCCGTAATTACCACCTTCCCCATTCCCATTATGCCCTATGGGACAAAAATTGGAATGGGGAAGGGCAATGGGGGAAGGGGGAATTACCGCCCCACCAACCTTGGAATAGGGCAGTAATTCCCGTTTCCACCAAGAGGGTGCCGGTATTTTACCGGCATGGACCAAGGTGCTAATAGCACCTTGGTCCACCGCCGTCCGTGTAATGAGGCCCTATGTGGATACCGGCAGTTGCAAACATGATGTACGTGTGCGTGGATTGTTTTAGAAACCTTACAGCATCACCTTCACATAAAATCCCCTCTTCATTCGTTACAGGTTTCATATAACAGCATCTAAGTTCAAGTGTATGGGGGCAAACCAATAGATAGTGAGTTAGTGTTTCAGTGGCTAATCTGGACATGGGAACATAATCCCAAATTGTTTTCATGCCATGATCTAGTAAAGTGGGCAGTCTGCAAAATCCCAATTTTCATGTAAACATAAAGTGAGCGTTCAAAAGGAGGTGAGATGAAGTCATAATAAATATGTTCTGCACTCTCTGACTGCACAGATAAGTAATCCGGACCCAATTTAAGCAATGCAGCCTTACATTCTAACCTCTCTCTTAATTTTGTTTTGATCACTGCCTTCAAGCTGGTGGCCCTAGAGCCGAGCCCATCTCTTGGGTATTCTCTTAAAACAAAGACTCCTTGACTCCCCAGAATATTTTTCAAATGTTAAATCCATTTAACACTATATGCCGCATTTAATTATAGTTGGTGTTTGGCGGCTTCACGACAGAAGGCAAGATCCTCTGTGTTACATAGCCATTCCCAGTATAAAGCTGGTTTGTACTTAATTTGGTCACCTATTGGGGCAATATTGCATTCCATTTGTAGCAGTGCAGAAGGGGCACTGCTTGGCAGAAGCACTAACATTTTAAAAAATGTATGTTCTGTAAAAGCTGTTTCGCGTTGTTGGCATATCCCATGAGTTTGGCTCCATAAATGGCCGCTGGCACAGCTTGCTTCTTATAAAGATCTAGTGCAGGTGATATTGCACCACAGCTTTGACTAGTAAGGAATGATTGGATTTCCCCACTATATTTCTCCAAGTTGTTTGCTGTTTATAAAACCTGCTGAGACCATACACCTGAGTACTAGAATCTGACACCCAAATAGTCAGAATGTTTGACCTGCTCTAATCTGACATCATTTACCTATATCAGCAGAGGGCAGTGTTTTGGAGACTGTGGCTTGAACACCATTACTTTTGTTTTTTCTGTATTTAGTTCCAAGAACAGGTTCTTACACTTTAACAAAAAGACATTCATTGAGTGTTTTAATGCCTTTGGAGTGGTACCCAGAATGACTGTGTCATCCTCATTGAAGAGAGCAGGAATCTATTCAGATGTCATCTTTGGGTAATCAAAAGAGTCTCTGGTAAGTACATCTATTGCCTCCTGAATATAAATGCAGAAGAGGAGAAGGGCCAATTCACATCCTTGTCTCACTCCATTGTTTACAATAAATGGCTGGGTCTGCTCACTACCTTGACCATATCGTACAGTGGCATGATTCTTGCCATAGACAGACCATAAAAGTGATGAGTGGAAGGTTTCGAATGAATCTAAACCACTGGCAATTGCTCTGGGCAACCTTCCACACCACCATTTTTTAGCTCGTCTGCGCCATTGCAAAAGGGGACCAGCCATGTGCAAATCAGTCAGCAGCTGCCGCCACCGAAGGTAGCAGCCCAGCCCGAACTGCTTGGCCAGGTCCCCTCTGCACAGAAAACCAAGCAACCCCAGACATGTTTCGGCCTTGTTGGACCTCCTCAGTGAGGTGCAGCCTGGTTCCCTGTGGCGCAGCGAGCAAGGGACCCACGTCTGGGCATACCCTCTCTCACAAGGAGAAACAAACTGACCACAAAAGTGATGGGTGGAAGGTTTCAAATGAATCTAAACTACTGGCAATTGCTCTGGGCAACCTTCCACACCACCGTTTTTTAGCCCGTCTGCGCCATTGCAAAAGGGGACCAGCCATGTGCAAATCAGTCAGCAGCTGCCGCCACCGAAGGTAGCAGCCCAGCCCGAACTGCTAGGCTAGGTCCCCTCTGCACAGAAAACCAAGCAACCCCAGACATGTTTCGGCCTTGTTGGACCTCCTCAGTGAGGTGCAGCCTGGTTCCCTGTGGTGCAGCGAGCAAGGGACCCACGACTGGGCATACCCTCTCTCACAAGGAGAAACAAACTGACCACAAAAGTGATGGGTAGAAGGTTTCGAATTAATCTAAACCACTGGCAATTGCTCTGGGCAACCTTCCACACCACCGTTTTTTAGCCCGTCTGCGCCATTGCAAAAGGGGACCAGCCATGTGCAAATCAGGAATGGATGCATAACCAGTGCAGGGAGGAAGATGTTGAGCCTTCTGCTCCCCTTACCTCACCGGAAGTAAGATGCGATAGTATGGAAGACGAATGATTGTATCCGTTAAAAGAACTGAAAGGAGCGACGGGGTATAGCAATTCAGTATACAAACCACCTTCCTTTAGCAGTGACGATAGTTTAGAAGAGACTAAGAGAAAAAAATAGATATTTAAGATCTTGCAAAACATGGAAGAGAAAAGATAAAGCTGACGAGGTAACACTCATAGAGAATGAATGGATGGGAGGACAGATATGACTCAAACTAGATCGGAAAAGCATAGAAGAAAGAGCATACAGGGCCGAGAACAGATGTATCAGGAGGAGCAACAAAAGAAAGAAGAAAGGGCAGAAGAGCAAAGAAAATGTGACAGTAGGCAGAGAGCAATAGAAGAATGGGATAGCCAAGAAAGGGAAAGAGAAGAGGAGGAAGCACACAAATTAAGGGACACAAATTAAGGGACACAAGAATACAGAGGCTAAACAAAAGAATGAGAAAGAAGAGCAGGGGCAAGGAGAGAGGAGATAAGACAAGAAGAGGAAATGGTTAGATGGGGATTTACAAAGCGAAGAGAGTTGGGTGAAGAAATAGAACAAAACAGGAGACAGCAGGAGCTGTCATGAACCACCCAATTCGGCCCTTCTTGACTTCATGGTCCTGGATGTACCGCAGCATGAGCTCAGTGACACCTCCAAGATGGCAGACGGCCCAGAAACGCTGCGCTCTAGCCTTTGCATGCAACACTCTGCTTCCTAGAAAACAGGCATGCCCCTGCAGCTCTGCGCGTCTCAACGCTTGTGTATAGGCACGTTACAAATGCCATATCATATCATATATCATATCATAACGCAACTGCTTGGAGTTGCTAGACATATGTTTCGAGTCCGTTAACCGTGCTATCTCCAGTTCATATCCTTTATTCTCCCTTCCTGGAACCCCTCTCCAGATTCTTACCTTACCCGCTAGCCGTATCCCACATCCTGGACCCCGTCTTGCTCTCGAGCCAAGGTGTCTCGAACATCCTCTGAGCATAGGACACTTACTCCTCCTCCTTCCTGGATTCCTGGCTAACATTCCTGGATACTGACCGCAATCCGGATTAGGCAGCCGGCTACCCACTCTGGAACCCGAAGACTTGAGCTCCAACCTGTACAAGTCTTGGACAGTGAGGAAGAAGGAAATCGCATCCAAGAAGATCACAAGCAAGGAAAAACAGGTGAGAAAGAGAGATGCTTGTGACAGATTGAGACGCCAATAACCTGATACAGAAGCATACTTGGAGGCTGCAGTTCAAGACCTCATGATAGGTATGCAAGAATTAACCACAGAGGTCCAAAACCTCAAGGCCGAAAATGCAGCTTTAAAACAGCTTGTCCTGTTGCGGGATTCCGCGGTCTAAGAGAGCAACCTGGTAGGGGGTGTAGTGGACAGATATGATGGATCTTCCAAGTCCCTGCGTTCCTTCCATGATTCCTGCCTAGTGCACTTCACTTTCAAACCCTACTATTTTTCCACGCCACGAGCGAAGGTGAGATTCATGATATCTCACCTCACGGGCAATGCCTTAACATGGGCGACTCCCTTAGTCAATTCGGGAGACCCGCTCTTGGATAATTATAATGGGTTTGTGGAAGTCCTTAAGGCCATGTTTGATCGACCAGAACTTGTCTACAGTGCACAAGAAAGACTTCTTGAAATCCAGCAAGGGAGTCAGGATATGCTCACTTACATGACTCGCTTCAAGCAGCTAGCAAAAGAAGCCGATTGGTCTCAAGAAGCCAGTTTCACTTTATTCCGAAGTCGTTTGAATGATGTAAAGCCAGAGTAGCCCGTCCGAGTTCCATCCAGGACCTCATGGACCTTTCCCTACAGATTGACTTCAGGATCAAGGAGAGAAAGGCAGAGAAAAGAAAGGCCAAGACAATATCCCCAAGGACAACCACAGAATACTCTTGTTCCAAGGAAACACCCGCTCCAAATGCCTCAGACCCAGAACCTATGCAATTGGGTGCCTTCCGTGGACCAATTTCTCCGCAAGAAAGGTTCTGTAGGATCAATACCGGACTTTGCATGTACTGTGCCTCTGATAAACATCTTGAGGGAGAATGCCCTATAGTGCCACCCCGGCATTCGGGAAACGCCAGCTCCTGATCCTAAGCGGAGCACAGCTTCAGGAGAAAGATGCCTGCTCTGCATCAATTCCTTCCTTGAATTCTCCAGGACAAAACACATCAGTGATTCTCCATCTACTGAGAAAGAATCTTTTTCCATCCTGGCTCTAGTGGACTGCGGTGCCATGGGTATTTTCATAGACCACGACTGGGCTGTCACTCATAACATCCCTCAAGAGCCCAAAGAGGTAATACAATCCGTTGAAGGAATTGACGGCAGACCATGGTCTTCAGGGCCCATTAGTCACCAAAGAATTACTACTCTCAATAAACAACCATCAAGAAAGGCTCCGGTTTGACATCATAAAGCCATCTCATTACCCCATGGTTCTAGGCATGCCCTGGCTTCAGAAGCACAATCCTTACATCAACTGGGCAGCCGGATCCCTATTTCTAGGTTCTGAATTTTGTATGTCCCACTGCTTGATTCAGGACATATTGCAAACCCTTCCAGTCAACTCCCAGAACCACAAGCAATCATCCTTAAGTGTGTCCAACATTATCCAAGTACCTGAGATCTATCAAACATACTATGTGTTTCCAACAGCCATTTTTCAAGTTCTTCCACCCCACAGATCTGAGGATTGCACCATTGACACAGAGGCTTCAGCAGTGATTCCCTTCGGGAGAATGTTCATATTATCTGAACCCAAAAAAAGAGCTTATGAGAATACCTCGATACCAACCGCGCAAATAGGACCATCCAGCCTTCAAAATCTCCAGCTGGTGCTTCCCTATTCTTCTTTCCAAAGAAAGACACTAAAGAACTTCGGCCCTGTTTGGATTACTTTGGTCTCATCCAATGTACCCTCAAAGACCGCTATCCGCTAGCTCTCATTTCTGACATCCTGGAGGCAGTTTGTGGTGCAGTCATCTTCACTAACCTCGACCTTAGGGGTGCTTACCATCTCATTCGAATAAAGGAAGGTGATTAATGGAAGACGGCCTTCAGAACTCCTTTTGGCTACTTTGAATATCTGGTAATGCTCTTCGGTCTCACCAACGCCCCCGCAGTATTTCAACGATTCATGGATAGAATTTCCTCTGATATGCAGTTCCTTTTTGTCATCGTGTATCTGGATGATATACTGATTTACTCCAAGGACCCCCAGATTCATCAAGAACATGTAACAGCAGACTTACAACTTTTACGTGAACACAAACTCCTGGCCGAACCCAAAAAATGTCTCTTTCATACCCAAACCATTCATTATCCTGGATTTGTGCTCAGCCCCAAAGGAATAGGAATGGATCCGGCCAAGATCGACTACATACTTTCTTGGCCAGCACCCACCACTGTGAAACAGATTCAATCCTTCCTGGGACTTGCAAATTTCTACAGAAAATTAATTCCCACATTTTCTTACATAGTGCATCCCATAGTGGCACTCCTAAAGAAGGATACACCATTTAAATGGTCTACTGCTCAAGAGAAGGCCTTTGAACAACTGAAACAAAAATTACTGAAGGTCCAATCCTGGCTCAACCAGACATAGATCGGCCCTTTTTGGTGGAAACAAGAATTCGAAGATGAGATGGAACATCCTATTGCCTACCTATCCCACACATTGACTCCCAGTGAAAGCCATTATTCCGTCCTGGAGAAGGAGTTATTGGCCATCCGACAAGCCTTCACCGACTGGCGCCATCTACTCTTGGGTGCTAAACATCCAGTGGAAGTACTGATCATCGAAACTTGCAAGTCCTACAGTCCCTGGAATGCAGAAACAGTCGCCAAGCTCGTTGGGCCTTTTTTTTTGCCCAGTACCAATTCCAAATTCATCACTTTCCTGGAACTAATAACATTGTCGCAGATGCCTTATCTAGGCGTCCTGACTACGAGTCTGTCGAAGCCCGGGCCTTTCCGAAAATGTTCCCTAATACTGTGTTTGTGGCACAAGCAATTTCCCTCCTGGAAGATATCCGTGCAAGAACACCTTCTTCCGATCTCTGGAAGGAGTACACCAGGAACAATCAATGGAACTTAATAACAAAAGATGGTTATCTCTTCAAGGACAAACGGCTGGCCATACCCACACAAAGGCTGAGAGACAAGATCATGAATCTCTGCCATGACACCTTCCATTCGGGACATTGAGGCATCACTAGCACTCTGTGTCTCATACAGAGACAATTCTGGTGGCCGAAGATGATCGCTGACATAAGAACCTACATCCAATCTTGTGTAGTGTGCAATCAGAACAAACATGACAACAGAAAACCTGCTGTCTCCTACATCAACCCGCATTACCAACATGCCCTTGGGAAATCATCGCCACAGACTTTATCGTGGAATTACCCCATCCAGAGGATATACAACCATAATGGTTATCATCGATTTGTTTACCCATATGGCTCACTTCACACCGTTGTTCAAACTGCCACCATCGCTTGAATTGGCTGGAATATTCATAAAGCACATATTTAGGATTACCTTCCAAGATGATCTCTGACAGAGGACCTCAGTATATATCCCAGTTCTGGAAACAACTATGCCAAATATTAGGCATCCAGCGTGCATTGTCTTCAGGATATCATCCTCAGACTAATGGGGTCACAGAACAAGTGAATCAGACCCTAGAACAGTACCTCCACTGTTTTGCAACCAAGGTCCAGGATGATTGGTCGCTCTTGATTCCCGTAGTTGAATTCGCTCACAACAATTCCGATCATTCAGCCATCAAGACAAGTCCATTATTTTGCAGTCAAGGATTTCATCCTTCGGTTCTACCATGTTGAATTAGCTCATGAAAAAGGTAGGAGAAAAGACGTCTACAAAGAGTTGCTAAATTTGTGCTCTCATAATATGCTATGGGAACATCTAAGATATTCATAGATAACAAATTACCATTGCAAAAAAGCTCATTGCCTAATGCATCTCGCACTCTGCCAGACAAGATGACAGTTGCAAGCTCGAACAACATCCTTGGATTGGTTGTCTGAAAAGCCATCTCAAAGAGAAGATAACTATGAGCAAGATTTGTAGACAAGTGAAAAGCCAGAAACAAGGAATCTAGTTATAACATATGAACAGCCTGGAATGTATGGATCAGGAATCAGAAGGGAACAAAGCAAGATGTTAAATTGTCAACACAAAGAAAAATTGGTCGAAGATCAGAAAGTTTCTGACATGAATTGATGATAAAGGAGGACTGTTGCAGATAGTACCTCGAGCAAATGCATTCCTTTGTTTCAGAAACAATGCACAAGGAAAGTTGGATCCCGAGTCTCCATTAATTGCAGATTGCAGAGGGATATGAACTGGGGTTATCGACCCAGCCCTTTAAGACGAGGTAACACTACTTTGAGATGGATGGGGATGCAGAAGTTACTCAAACATCAATAATCAGACTAACTCAGGAAGTTCGCAAATCAAAGCAGTTTTATTTTTAATTGTCTAAAACAGGGAGTTGCAATGAACATCGACAATTCTTTCGATCCTCTAGCTCAGCAAATTTCATAAAAAAGCATGTTATATAGCAAAAACTAAGCATTGTTGATGTCATCATACGTGGCAAACTTCAAAAACCTATTGGAGAAAGTGATAGGTTTAGGGGAACATTTAGGTATACGTTCCATACTTATCTAAGAGAATGATAGGGTCTCTAACATCAGGTGGAGCAACTAAGCCCTCCTCTATAGTACCGGTCAAAACCGAATCCTCACAAAACATTGCAAAAGAAGTATATGGTTCACTCTGAATTCGACCCTCGTATTTAGTACTTTACAAGTACTATAGTTTAAACCATTGTACTGCGCAATTTGCTCAGTTTCTGTGTTTGTTTTCTAAATCATTGGGTTTGTGGGAAAATAAAATCTGTGCTGGATTAAAAAAAAAACCTTCTATGTTGTGGTACAATATTTTTATTTCATTGTTTAACCGTTTATTTCTTGTTTTGTGCTAATCTTCTATCTGTTGGCTTGTTGTAGATTTTTGGGGCAGTTAGATACCTGTTGGTGTATTCTAATTGTTAATTTCTACTTTTATGCTATTCATCTATCTGTTGGGTTGTTGCAGATATTTTGGGGCAGTTAGATACCGGTTGGTATTTTCTAACTGCATATTTCTTGTTTGATTTTAGTGGTATTTATTTATCTGTTTGCTTGTTGCAGAATCTTGGGGGCAATTAGATACCAGTTGGCGTATTCTAACTGTTTATTTCATGTTACATTTTAGTGGTATTTATTTATCTGTTTTCTTGTTGCAGAATCTTGGGGTAGTTAGATACATGTTGGCATATTCTAACCGTGCATAGTTTTGAAGTTGAAGCTTTGCTTATGTTTATACACAGATTACATATTACATTTTGGTATTAAAATATTAAGTAAGCATTTACAAGATTTGCTAGTAATCTCTGCTTTAGAGTAATCATAGTATCATTACATTTGAACCATCCACAAATCTTTTTTATATATGCAGCGTAGTGACCTGCATTGGTTGTGGCTTCTGCGTGGAAGATTATACCTATTGTTGTGAAGGTTTTCTTACCAATTGATTCTTGACCATGTGTGAATCCAGTCAGTTTAAAGTTGTTTTTGGTGCCATCTGCATTGTAACGTGAAAGCATTACTATTAGGTATTTGCTATGTGTCTGTATTTGTAAGGTGGAGCGATTATCTGAATTGCAGGTATTACATAATCTGCCAGGGTTTGCATTTTGTACAAGTTGCTGAAATGGAATGGAGTCACAGTTAGGTATGGATACACATGGTTGCAGAGAGTGCATGTATGTTTCCACATGTATATAGGTATGTTTTTGTTTTCCAGTACTCGTAGTAAGTACATTAGAACTTCTGGTGGATCTTCTTGTGAGTTTATAGTGAAATTGACCATTCCAGCACAGTTGTCCAATTCTTGTCTTATGCCATGAACACTGTAAGTGTTGTCAGGATTGTTGGTTGCATTTCTATGAAGTACTAACCTATGCAAACACAATTGGCCTGTACTGTGTAAGTAAATGTCAATAATTGTGGAAATTGGAATAGAATATTTATTGCTACATTTGCGTAGCAATTTACACCAGTTGTATTTGAAAGTTCGAATGGACCTGACAATTCTGTGTTGAAGTCATTTGTTCAGAGTGTGTATTGCTTCTTTGAAGAAGTAGTTGAGTTACTGTGAGCAGTAGATTCTTCTTTGGTTGTGGTACTTTATGAAGTATTAGCTTCTTTTACTTTCTTTCGAGGAATTGCAGTGAGACCCTGTATCGTTTCAGTTTGAAGTAGTTTTATTTTATAACGTTTTGCTTTTTGCGGAACAGAATAGGTTTTTAGATGGGGGTGTAGAGTGAATGCAGTCTATTGTATTCTTGAATGCAAGGAATATCAGCATTTACTTTACTTGCATCAAAGTTGATTAGAAATAGCCCATCAAGTGTACGTAAGCGTGATAGTGCTACATAGCTCATGCCTTCTTTAAAGACTGTGCTACCAATATGTATCAATGCTTTATCTAGGGTAAGACTGTGTGATTTGTGAATGGTAACTGTGTATGCTAGAGTTAGTGAAAATTGTTCTCCGTGCATATACATGTCTTTGAAAAGAAGGAAGCAGGCTGTTGAGCGTAATATCCTTTTATCTTCTGATAGTTTGTCAAAGAGAATGTTGAGAAACTGAATGTTGTTGTCACGTGGGTATGTTTGAAAGCCAACAACTGTACCAAGTGCTCCATTAACCAGTCCTTGCTCCACGTCAAGGTTATGTTTAAGCATTACTCTACAGTTTATTTAATATTTTCTCCAAACCTGCTGTGTTGGAGATAGTTTTCTAACGTATTTAATCTTGTTGTGGCTTGTTGACACATGGCTAGTGTCATACCATGTATGTCCAGTTTATCTGTGGAGCAAATTTCAATTAGTGGTTGCATTTCCTTTTTCAACATTGCTTCATTGAATTTTGAAGTGCTTGCAAGTGTAGGCATCAAGGACATACAATTGACATTTGTGTGTGCTAATTGTTCCATGACATCAGTAGCACATGATTTATGGCCATGGAGTGCATGGATATGCCTGGTTTTTAATATTGATTGTGCTTTTTGAGATAATATACAAACTCTAATACTTTTTAAAATGTTGGCCAATATGACGTCTGCAGAGTGGCACATGTTTTTTTTTTTATTCTCTGTGTTGGAAATGTTGCCAAAGGTTGACATTTCCTATGCTGTCAAGAGTTTTACGGCACAGTTTGTGCCCTAAGGTTTTAAAAATAAGTTCACCTTTCACTGGTGTCAATTGAAGAAGATCTCCGAAAACAATAATGTGTTTTCTTCCAAAGAGCTCTTCATAGTCTGTTTTGAGTACCTCTTGTAATCTGAAGTGAATCAAAGCCAACAGTAGGTTGGAGACCATGCTCACCTCATCTAATAGTAGCATTTTAATTTGTTTCAAAACTCTGCATAGTTCCATTGCAGCTGCTGTAGAAAGTTTAAAATAGTGTAATTTGTTTTGGTGTTCTACTGGAAGGAGTAGTAATCGGTGTCAAGTGACACCAACTATGTTGTAGGCAGCTAAACCAGTGGGGGCAGTTACAACAGTGAACAGTTTGTTGTTTGTCAATTGTTGGAGGAACTTGCTGATAATTTTGATTAAGAATGTTTTGCCTGAACCAGCTTGACCACTCATGTGTAGCAGTATAGGATTGCAGTCTTGGCAGGTATAGTTTTTATTTTCATGTTGCACACCAGGTTTAATTTCTTTTGTTACTTCTTGGAAAATGCTATGCTGTTCATTGTTCAGTTGTGATTTCAGTACAGTGAAGTATGCTGTACTTTGTTCATACTGACACATGGTGTTTTCTACTGCTATCATGGCTATTTCTGCCTCATTTGTTATTAGTGGGTGTCCAAGTGGATCTTGGCTTCCTGTTACAGAAGGTTGACTACTGTTGGGAGTATCCACTTCTAGTTGGGCTTGGATTTCTTCTTCATGTTGCTGTTCATTGTGCAAAGTTTACGTCTGTTATAGTGCTTTCATTTGCTGTGAAAGTGTCTTCATAGGAGTCATATGTATCCAGTAACTCTTCTTCTTTTCTCCATGGTTTAAAAAGTTGTAGCAGTGACATGTAATACAGTTCTTTATGTTGAGGAGTTTTTAATGACAATTTGATATGATTAATTAAGCTGTGTTTGGTAAGTTTCACTAAGCTGCCTTCACAATTTGCTACTCTGTATCTACTTTCTTTTCATCTGGTTTAATATTATTTTTGTATGTGAAGTTTTGGGCTACGTGGTAGAGACACATGGTTTTCAAAGTGGTACTCCTGTTTCTTAAGTATGTGTCTAGTAAATTGTTTTTCAAAACGTCTTGGCTGTTGGGCTCATTTTTGGCTATTGTTTCTATGTCCTCATATTGTTGAGAGCTCTTTTTCTAGATTTAGCAGAACCAAGACTGAGCCATACAATATTGTCAGATTTTCCATACAAGGCAGTACCGGTTAAACGGTCTGCAGCTTCAAAGCAGCCACATTCTCTATGAGAGAGCGTTTTTATGCCTAAACTGTACAATTTCTGTGATAGTGCTTTGTCAGATGATATGTCATCCCAGAGGTCCTGAAGTTCTGTTTTCTCTGCTTTGGTTAAGTAGGCTGTGACATATCGAGCAACTGCAGTTTAATTGTCTGCAATGTACTGCACATCTATGTTTGCATTCCATAGACGGGCAACGATTGCATTGTAATGATTGATGTATTTTGATTCTTCTGTTTGTTTCATGTAATATGTTTTCTTAGGTGATTTGCCTTTGACACTATGTCTGACTGAAGACATGTACTTGTTTAATTGACCTGTTGCTAAACTGGTCTAGGGAAACCAAAGCAACATTTGGTGTAGTATTTCCCTTTTTTTTAATATATATTTGTAACAACAATATTTCCCACATTTGTGTCTTTGAAGTTGTAAAATGTGTGCATGAAGGTCACTATGTGTTGTTTGTGAAGGGATTTCACAAGTGACATATTTTTGGATAAGCTGCAAAACAGTGACGTTACTGTCCTGACCAAATTTAGGAGCATTTTTTATCCATAATAGCATGTGGATGTGTGGTGCTCCTCTGGCTTGGTATCTCCAAAAGAAGTGTTGAACTTCTCCGAGAGGAGGAACAGTCTTATTACAAATAAAGTGTAGCATAGCAATGAAGTGATGATGGACATATCTTGATACATTTACAGTATCTAGAGAGTAGAGTTCTCCTGGTGTTTTTATATCTATGTTTGTTTTGTTTTTGTTTGCTATGCGTAGGATATCGTGTAAATCTTCCCATGCATATTCTGCACAACTTAATGTAACAAACCAAGTGGGTGGGCCAAGGTTTCTTATCATACAGCGTACATCTCTGTAACATTACAACCAGTATTCTTTTGTACCACGCATGTTTGCTAAAAGATTTGTAATACTTGACTGTAAAACCTCATCTTTTTCTTGCACTTTTTGTAATAATTGCGTAGCTGACATATTTTGAAAATGGGTACCTCGATTTTAATGTGTGTGCAACTCCTTAGCATAGAGTTGTTAGTTCACTTTCAAAGAGAAGGTGGAATATGCATTCCATGTTTTGTCTGAATCTGGGGTCTTCAGAATACATTCGTAAAGAGCGATATTCTGATGCTGTTATCTGTGTGGGTCTATCATCGTACCTTCCTCCTTTTCCAGTAGGAAAGAGTAGAGTGCATAATCTATAGTGTCTTTACAGTATAAAGGATGAATTGTATAATGGTCTAAAATATTGGATTCTGTAGCAGGATCTAGAAGTTGAAATTGACCAGTTTCTGATGAATCTTGAATTATGTCAATGGTTTCTCTCAGGTTTTCTTCAATATTCATTTATTTGTAGTATTCATTGTTATTGTTTAGATATTGCAAGGCTTGTCTAACTTTATGTAAGTCCACGAGTTGTTGCCAAATTATTTTGTCTTTTGTAGGTACGCCATTTCCTAAAACAATTAACCATTGATCTATTGGCCATTGCACTCCTAGAGTGTGTAGATATTCTTAAAGATCTAATGGTAAATAAACTACTTTGCTCCAAATGCCTTTCACTAATTCAGAGGGAGGTAATTTTGTTGTTTTCGGTTGAAGGCATATTATTGCTTGAAATGGGTGCACTGTTTGAATTATGATGCTCTCATATAAATTTAGTTGTTGCAGGAGTTTTGGTAGTGGGAATAATTCCAAGTTATTTGTGATAGCACATGAAGGTGTTTGTTTGTTGACAAGTTTTGCAGTGCAATAATTGCAAAGTATTAAGGGGTCAGTAATTTCATATTTGTTTTCTGCAGTAAGGTAGAGAGCTAATTGGAACCAGTTGGAGTCTTCATTGTCTTCTATTTTGTACATTATGTCTTCAGTTTTTGTGCTACTTTTATTACAAAAAAAAGTCCTGCAGCAACACACCCACATGGTTTGGTACTTCAGCAGAGGTACTTGTGAACTTTATTATTTCTTTTTCGTATATGTGTGTAATAGAAGGTTGTTATTTGTACAGTAGTTGCTAGTTTGTTGTAAAGCTATTGCATTTTGTAAGTGGCTTTCACTTCCAAAATATTTTCTCTGGATATGCTCTATTTCTTCGAATAATTGTTTGGCTGTACCATGTAGAAGAATGTTATTTAAATTGGCTAGTGCTAAAGCAGGACTTTTAGCATAGTATAGTTTATGGATCAGATTTCTTATAGTTGAATGATGTATTGATATAATTTTGATATGATGGAAGGTGCTTTTGCATATAGGTCCTGAAATGCAGGCTAATGAATGTCCTGGTAGTCCGGTGTATTTGCGCACTGGACAGGCATCCATATGTTGTAGTAGTTTCATTTTGAATTTGTCTTTGATTTTTACATACTGATTGAAGAACTGGCATTCAGATTTGAAAGATGTTTTGGCAACGTTACTCATTGATGTGCACGGCCATTTGTAGACTGGACGTTTTGGTTCAGTAGAATGGAGAGGTGATACTGAGTTTTCTGGGGATATTTTTGCAAGCAGAGTTTTTTGTTCGATAATGGAGTTATTATGTTTTTCCATACCCTCGTCCACTGCTATGTATGGCAATTGGGTTTGTTTGCTTTTGTTTGCTTTTGTTTATATGCTTCTCATTAAAATAATCCTTTTGAGAAGGATTGCACTATGAGAGCTTCTAGGATTCAATGTCTACAGTAAGTTTTAAGGGTTGTGCATGATGAGTCTCCTGTTTTTTTAAGGTTCTGAAGTACTCTGTGGCGGAACATTTTTTGTAAAATATTATTTTGGTATGGTTACTTACCAATACATCAAGATTTATAGGTGCAGCGTTAGCAGTAGTGGTAGCTGAAGTCTTCTTAATCACTTTCTGTTTCATTTTAAATTTTGATAGTGGAGGCAAAGTTTCTGTACTGGAATCTTGTTTTGTTTCGCTTAATGACCGTATTAGCTGTTTTGTTTGAACTCTTTGTACAAAATCTGCTAGAGATAGATGCTGATTTTGGACACTTTTACTTTGATTTCTTCTACTTCTGCGTTGCTTTCTATGGAGTTGCTTTTTGGTAGGTATTCTTTGGGGTCTGTTGGAGAAAAAAGAAAGTGTGGGTTGGGATGTTGTGCAATGTATGTATGCTTTGTGCATGAGTGGCTGAGTATGATGATAAGGATGTTTGTGTAGGTGTGTGATTGTGTCTAATGTAAGGTAAACTCCCAATTTTTTCTGGGAAATCAGTTTCTCAAAAGCGGGAGTGGATAACAACAAAAATAGAGGGTGAGAAACAGATTACCCCTTTCTATACTAGCACAGAATGGATTGGTTGTGCTTTTACACTGAACATTGGTTTACCATCTTATTTTACACGGTATATCGCAAAACGCGATTACCTAACCAGACTGCAAACATTAATAAAACCAGTCAAAAACAAAAAATATATAAATAAATCAATGTTTTATCCAAGAAATATAATGCAAAAGGTATTAATTAACAATATATCAACTTTAGGTTCCCAATAAACACATAACTGTTCAAACCACGCATGTTTGTTTACACTAAAAAATAGGGCACAGTTGTGAATAGCTGAACACTGATATGGAGAAAACAATCTCTATAATTCATACAGGTGTCAATGGAAATGCATTTTTAAAGACTTATAATACATGAACGTCTTGTTAGATTGTCAACATGTTTCGGCCCTTTGGGAAGACATAGACACTATCTCTAGTGGCAGTTCATAATTTTTACTATTTCGGGCCTTCTTCAGGACATATGAATTTCTTCTGTTCAGTACTAAAACCATCTTGTAACCCCAGCCTATTTTGTGGAATCTAAAAACATAACATGAAATAAGAATTACACACAAATACTGCTTCATGAATTTTCTTTACAAAACAAGTTCACAAATTGTGGCAATCTGGTGTATTTTGCACTGCCTTTATAGGTGTTATAAATTCTCTTGGTTGGCTGCTATGGGGACATAAGCTTAACCTTAAGTAGAACATATTGTGATTCTCGTTCAATATACCACTTGTTAACAACTTTGACAGAGATCATAAGCACAAACAATCCTTAACTTACTTCCATCGCTAATGTGAGACGGTACTTCAGCAAGATAGGCGAGATCAACATTCGAATGGGACTGGTTTCTGATCACAAGTTGGGGATGTATTTCTTTCCTACAGACCAATGTGGAAGGAAAAAACATTTTTTGAGTGGATCAAAACAAATTTCATACATGTTTGTGCATATTTGATTGCATAAAGTGTACTCAAAAAGTGTTATTTTTAAGAAATGTAATTGTCGGTTATATCTTTTCGTTTTCACAAACTCTTCTATTATACTGCAATGATTACTTATCAAGCATTACCTAGGTATTCTTGTTTTTATACTCTCGCATGGGTGAATGTAGATTAAAGAGTGGTGTCCACCTCACGATGGGCGAAGTTATTCAGCCACAACCTCACAGGGTTGAAAGTAAATCCTGAGTCATGTGTCTATAATATCAGGAAAGGAGAGTCAAAACACAACAAAAGGGGCATGGATTACTATGTAAATTCTGAAACAAGTCGTTTAATCTATATTCCAGCTTATTTCACATATTTTTGCTTATTTTTACTTGTTTATTTACAATGGTTGTTTATAGTTTCAACACCGGTCTACTGTTGTCTAGCAGTGGATAGATGTTGTTGTGATCCAGTCATCATTGTATTATTCCTCACCTAACTGCAAGGGAGCCCACAGCGTTACTGTTGGGAAAAAGAAATGGGCACATAATCGTCATAATAAGTCGCAGATTCTGATAGATGTTTTAAACTAAGTGCAATGAAAACCCCCTATTTAATACATGGATTGTGGCATAGCGGGAAATAGAGGACTGTGTCCTGAAGAGCCAGTTGTCACATTACAATGTGCCGCATGCGGGATACCAGCTAATGCGTACGTACTATCAATCTCACACTCAAGATGCAGGTTTAGAGAGTGTAAAGGGGCCTAACTTTCGTTGCGTCGGTATTTATTATTATTTTTTTAAAAATAATTGTATTGCTTTAAATTCAAACCTTTAAAATATTACACAAAACAAAACAATCAACCATAATACAAATACAAAACCCAAAACACCTCCTCCCTCCAATCCTCCATTGTCATAAGGATCCAGCCTATTCAACATACATGAGTCAGCTTGGATTTGTTTAGGGTTAATCGTTCTGCTGCTGGACACACATGTTTAACCTCTCCTCGATTGAGGCCAAAAAGGATGTTAGTGGCATGATTAATTTCATGTCAGTGCCCTTCCACATTGTCATCCAACATTCTTCCGCACACACAGTCAGATGATCATCATTCCAGCAGCCCAGATGAATTGATCGACCATCTTTTAACTCTGGGCAAAATAACACAAGATGTTTAAGTCATTCCACTTCTTTATCGCAGAACCGGCAAGAGAGATTCAATCCTTCGTTGCATGCCCAGTGGCTGTGCCGCTCTTTGGTTTTTTTAGGCATTCAAGCGGAACAGCATAAAAAGTCTACGTGCTTTCGGGCTTGGAAATAAGTGCAGATATTTTTGTAGCACGTTAAAGCCTCTTGCTTCTGCAGGTGAGTTTGTCGTTGCTCTAGCGGTGAGACGCCCACTGCACGTGACTTCCCAATCTGCTCGCCAGTTCTTTACTTTTGCTGCCGTGGGATTTGAATGAAGGGTGTCCAGGCTAATGTTGTATGTAAGTAGGAGATCTTCACAACGTTTTATCCATAAGGAGACAATATCAATTCCACTCAAAGATGCGTTGTGAAGTATTCGGAATTGCAGGATTATTTCCTGAGCTCTGGATTTCCGAAATAAGGCCAATTGGTTCCAGCTAATCCGAGCATGCAACGAAATCAGCGCAAGTTCGTACTTTATGCAGGCTGTCAAAGTTCCAATTGGTAAGCTTAAGGCTTTAGACCAGAACATGTGCTCGAGTGATGCCCAGTGATTTGGCAAGCATCCAAACGCATTCTCCGCTCCGTATGTTAGAATTGGCGACACTTAATGTTCATAGAAATTTCTCAAGGGTCGCATAGAGAATCTTCTGAACTTTCTGTGTAGCAATAGGCCATGACATGCTAACTGGCCACATTTCCTCTTAGATTCACGTGTCCAGGGGTCGTCACAAATGCTCGAGTTTAATATCATGCCCAAGTACTTTACGCTTTTTGTTAAACTTAGTTTGTCTTGCCCAAGTTTCCACACAAACTTTGACTCCATTGACCTCTGTGTTACGCTTAAGTTATGGAACACCAGTATTTCACTCTTGGCTGCGTTTATTTTAAAATTGTTTGTGTTCAAATATTTTTGGACTGCCTCGAGTTTACGTTGTAAACCGATCGGGGTCAAATCCAGAATAACAAGGTCGTCAGCATACAGCATCCAATTTATTGGAGATGAATTGGGTTTAGGTGGAAAAGCCCTCACTGCGGAAATTGCGTCACCGATGTCTGAGATGAAAAGACTAAAGATTGCAGCTGCCAACGGACAACCTTGTTTGACCCCCTTATACGTCTTGATCTGTGCAGGTAAGGAACCTGACTGGTCTAGACAGATTGCAATGGATGTGTCTGTGTGGAGTTCTTTGATAGCCTCTAGTAAACCAGCAGGGCAGCCCCATAACCCTAGCTTTTGCCAGAGTAGCTCTCTGTCGATCATATCGAAGGTGCAAGAAAAATCCACAAAGGCAAGATAGACTTTGGTGTTTGTACGCAGTGCTTCAATTTTCAATACGTTTTGGACAAGCAGGTTCAGGTTCAGGGAGCACCCAACATTGTGCCTGTCTTTCATCAACTCTGTTGGCTGCTTGGGCCCAGTTGATCATTTTTTTTGGAGCAAGGAGGCATAAATCTTGTCTAAGACATCCAGCAATGCCACTGGCCGATGATTTTTCTGTGACTTTCTGTTGCCTTTCTTGAAAATTGGGACAATTATCCCCGTTTTCCATGAGCTTAGCGACTGACGGTGCATATTTATTCTGGCAAATAAATCAAAGCATCAACCATCCCAGAGTTCAGGAAACTGTTTAATCATAAAGTTCGACAACCCGTCAGGACCAGGAGCCCTAGAGTTTTTGGCTTTCATAATAACTTTGCGAATATCTTCTCTCGGGAATTGTAAGTCCCATGGTGTAGGATCAAGCACTGTTGGTGGATTTGACACAAACATTTTGTTATATAGTGTTGTAAAGTGCTTCACCCACTCAAACTCTGTTACCAAGCACACTTGCAAAGCTTCCTGTGGTGTTTCCATGCGATTGATGATTTGCCAAAACTCTCCACTGTTTTTGGTTATTAGAGTCTTCAGCATGGGCTCTGCGTCTTGCTGATGTATTAAGAATGTGTGGCTTTTTAGCCAATTCTTATAGGATTGTTTTGTAAATCTATTTTTTAACGCTATTTCATACATTGGCCCTTGCTTGTTTCTACGAATTTCGGCTCGCATCATTCTTTTGCGCTGCATCACCATTAAGTCAAAACAATGCTTGTTTTGAAATGACCAATGTTTTAGTTCGATGTTTTTTCTTTGAATTGGGTCAGTAATGAGGCGTATTCGACCTCCTCTGAACTGATCTTAAACTGGTTACATAGGTTTGACACCTCATGTTCATCCAGCCTCACTCTTAATCGGTTAGATTCAACCCGGACCTTTGTTCTCCATTGCCGTGGTTGCTCAAAATTTGAAATTTTAACTCCAACAATTTGTGATCACTATTTTCGATAGCACAAACTTTCAAAGAATTTATCCTGACATATATAGCGTCCGATATGAAGATATAATCAATAGTTGACGATTGACCATCCCGATGCCATGTGGACTTTGCCGGAATATCACCATGCGTGCAACCATTTAGCATTGTTAAACCTCTTGCGTTCAATTCTTCCGACCAATCTTTCGCCAGTTGTGATTTAGCAGAATTCTGTGGCTTGAAGAAATCGATATTTAGATCACCACATACAATCATTCCAACCCCTCTATTTGCTTCGAGCAAGTTATCAGTGATTGTTGTTACTTGATCGATGAACGGGTAAGAACCTGTCCATCAATGATTCCAATACAGGTTTATTATCTGAATTATGTCCAGCTCCTTTCCCAAGGGATTAATCTTGCCTATCTCAGAGACTTGAATGTATGGCGTATAGTACTTAGAGTTTAACAACCGATAGCCGGAAGACCGCTTAATCAAGGTTAGAAGGCCAGCTATAGGCCGCCCCTTTTCCGCCTTGATAGCTGGATTCAGTGCACATTCGAACTCTGAGATAACTGGTATTTCTGACATCCATGTTTCTTGAAGACAAACCAATTGCAAATTGTGCAGCCAGTCGTTATTTATCAAATGCATAAAGCCACGCGTGTTCCATGAAGCAAATGAGCAGGACTGTGCTTCCTTGGCCTTTGGGCTTTAGCTTGAGGTTTTGTCATTCAGAGCAATAGCCAACCAATTCCAGTCTTGGATGTTTTCTTTATCCAATGGGCTACTTGCTAAGGTCGTGGCACTCTTAATTGTTCTGACACTATTTATAGTAATTTGGATTTTCTCCATTGGATTGGTTCTGGGCACAACTTTTTGCCCGGCAGACATCACTCTGTGTGCTGTTAATTCAAATGAGTCTGTTTTGGGAGCCGACTCTTTCCTGCACAACTGTCCTTTCAGTATCTGTTCCGTTGGTGCAGTTTTATGTGACATCTCGCTGGAACTTAGGTTGGTCTCTTGGGAGGCCAAGGCAGCGCATGTTACCGTGACCAACTCCGTTTTTTTGCATCTTGCATCATCCATTATTTTGTAGATATCAAACCCCAAGGACAAAAGATCTTCCCCTGCTTCTAATATTGCATTTGCAATTATACTGGAGTCAACGTGCAATATCACCTTGTCGTTGCATGTTTCATCTGGGAATTCCACGATTTCTAAGTCTTTAGAACCCAATGATTGTAGGCGAGGTACATGATGGAGCAGTCTTAATAGGTTTGCTTGGTTCAAAATCATTTTGTCACCAGACTCCAACCTCTCCAACATCAATTTGATCGTCAAGGTAAAGTCCAAGGGGTGAGCTGTTACCTGCCCTTTGCTGCTCTTCTGTCTGTTCTCTCGCACTCCCAGATGATGATATCGGCTTTCCATAAGTTAGATACAGCAATGGTCGTTGAATCGACCCTAGGTGCAAAGCGTTTGCCTTCAAAATTTGGGCCGTTCGTAGGGAGCTGACTCATGCTCCCGCGCTCCGGATGCTTTGTTTCAAAAATAAGTCTGAGACGTTCCCTTTTTTCTTGTAAGGTAGAAAACACAGGGCTCACCAGAGTCGATTCCCTATTGGCGTCCGCTACTTCAGTCGGAATTATAGAAGAGGTCCTGCCCCCTTTCACGGATGCTGTGATCTTTAATTTATCTAAAGGCTCCTGCGGCCCAGCCATTTTAGGATTCAATTGGCCTGCTTCAGCATTCTTGGGAGAACTGGTTTCTGTATCGCTAGTAGGTAAAGTAACGACTTTTATGATGACTGAAGCATCGAGAGGTTGGTTCACTGGTGCCCCTTCTTCCTCAACAAAATCCTAGTAAACTGATAATTCCAGCAGCTCATCTTGATTAGCCTTTGTGGCTTCACTTAGTCAACCACTAGCTGCATTGAAATTAATTGTCGTAGATTCTGCTGGAACATTTAGGCTCTTCTTAGTTGTTTCCCCTAATTTCAATTTATGGTAATCGCTTTATCCACAAATTGTAACATGTTGATATTGAGAAGAAATGTCCGGGCACCTCTTTGATGGATCTTTTTTCGTCCCGGCATGTTTTTTTGTTTTTTAGTTTGCGGTGCATTACATTTTGGGATTTTCACACTTTTTTGTTGTTCTACATCCGAACCTCCAAAGATTGGAAACAGACTTGCTGACTTTGTGATGATCCCAGCTACCACTTTGGGTCCGGAGGTTTGGTCTACAGCTGGTAATTGAGGAGTTGATCAGACGCACTTTGGCTGTCCAACAGGGCCAGATTAGCTGAACTTCTGGCTTGTAAAAATGCCGTATGAAAAGAGGTGTCCAGTATATTGTCCTGACCCGCACCTTCACAGCATATGACACTAGTATTTGTAACACTCTCGATATCAGTTGCCACCTGGAGAGTGGGACCCTTAAGTTTGGAGTCGGAGGGGCCACCGTCTCTTGCCATAGGGCTTTTAAGGGTCGTGCTGATTTCGGCAATATTGTTTTCAAGTGCCCAGGCTATCTTTGTGAGGATACAGTCTCTGTTGCTGTGACACTATTAAGTAGATGCAGAAATGCGGAGAGTTGCTCTTTCATTGGCATATGAGACCCGGTGCAAACTCCAAGTAGCTTCCGCTTCTTGATTCAGAGCGGAATTTACGAAACAGAGACAGAGCTTTCTTTGCAACCTCTGCGAACAGTTTTTTGTCAATCATATCATTGCGTTTGCCATCATTAACTGATGCAGGTCCTGCCAATAAATTCTGATTTACATCTTCTTGTTAGGTTATATGACCACTGTGCATTGCCTCTAGATGCAAGAGTTTTGAATTCATTAGGGCCAATAACGTTGTAACATCTTTCACATTTTCACTTATTGTTTCATAAAGTTTAGTAAACGGTACCAGGGAGATTGCCATCGCAGAGGTCACAGCTATTAATAAGTCATTTGAGGGCACGTGTACACAAGGGGCCAGAGGGCCACCTCTTACTTCCCTTGTTGCATCACGTGCAGCATGACTAATGGCAGACCGTTCTCTTCTAACTTTCGGAAAATCTCGTTCTACAAACGATGAGTCCCTGGACGTTGAGTCATCCAGAGAATCATCACTGTTTGCGTTTTGCAACAATTGAGTTGGTTGGCACGAATTTGAATAGTGGGTTGCCTTATTATAGGATGACTGTCTTTTCTGAGAGTCAATCACCTTTCCACATGATGACTGGGAGGACTCATCAGAGGACACACTAAGGTCCTTGGTCTTTTATAATTTCCAGACACCCAAATGTCCCGATTGACGTTAGTCACATTATTGCACTGCCTTTTCTGTGGGATTTTTGGCATCATGTTGAGTACAGGAGTACACACGGACGTCTGTTTGCAAGCACGTGTTTTGTTTAATTCAATTAAGTTTTGTATTACCGTTGAAACCACCTCTAAGGAGTTTCTTCGGCCTGTGTTGGGAGCAATAAACGTTTCTTCCTCCAACCCTCATTCACCTTGCAGACTTGCTGCCTCCCTAAGCATTATTATGTCAAAGTTTGGGGCCATCGGAATTGATATCACTTGCGTTTGGACTTACCTCGCTCTCCTCCACACCCGCTCTGACCGTGACAGCCGCGTCCACCTCGACTCCTGAGCTCATGGCTGCGGAGGAACCCACGGGCGCGGCTGAACTTTGCAGTCGGCTAACCTGGCGCACCTCCTCCAGGTCCAGCTGCTGTTGCAGCACGGAGGTTTCCTCGTCGGGACTCACAGCGACCACATCACCGCCCCGTCCATCAGCATCATCAGGTGAGACCGCGGCCACGGTCGCATCAGCAACCACCACGGCGGAGTCTGTGAGCGCCGGAGCCCCCGGAAACCGTGAGACTGCGGGTCCCCACCACACCCCCCGGACCGCTGCAACCCCGGCGAGCCATCCCCAGCCTCCACCGGGTGGCCCATACCAGCCACAACAGTACGAATGGGCTCACAAGCTATAGTTTCTCCACTTTCACCATGTTTCATGTTCGTTGATGTTTGGGGTGAATGGGGTGTTATAGCAGACGTTACGCTTGCATGTGACTTCACTTGTGGGGTTTATTTATTTATTTATTTATTTGGATTTGTACAGCGCACGTCAGCCCGGGGGCATTGTGACACTTGTTACAGATATATCTTAGTTGCATATACAAGCATAATACAATATTCACAGGAGCAAGAAAAATAAGAATATGACATTTGTACAAATTTACAGTGCAGAATATTTATTTAGGTTAGCGAGTGTCACATATTATCGTGCAAGGAAAGATCGGGAGTGAGTTCTCGGCTCTAATGTCTGCAGGTAGAGCGCTCCAGGACTTGGCAGCAATGTAGGGGAAGCTTAGGCCACCGGCTTTGGCTTTTTTGAAGTGTGGGATGTGCAGTAAATTGGTGTACTGCGTCCTGGTGGGACGTGAGGAAGAGGGTTTGGAGACGGTCTCTGATAGGTATGGCGGGGTGGAAAGCGAGAGGCATTTGTGTGTGAGGGTGAGGATTTTGAGTGTGATTCGCTCTTTGACTGGGAGCCATTGGGCTGAGTGTCTGGCCTGGGAGATATGCTCTCTTCTTGGGATGCTAAGAGCAGCCCGGAGAGCATTGTTTTGTGTGACTTGTAGCCTGTTTAGGTTTTTTGCTGATGTGCCTGCTAGTAGGGCATTGCAGTAGTCCAGTTTGGCTCCAATGGTTTCTCTGGCTATTGAGAGGCAGTTCGTTTTTGAGAGGTATGGCTTGATGGCGTTTATGAGTTTGGTGGTATGCGCAGATGAGGAAGTGATTGCGCTGACTTTTCTGGTCATAGATAGTGAGGAGTCTATCAGCAATGGGGAGGCAGTTGTTGAAATAGTTTCAAAGACGTCTTCTGCCCAGGATTATCTGGTTCCTCAGTTATGTCGGTTATGGAACCACAAGAAAAGTACTGGCTCACCTGTTTAGTTGACGTGCCCAGTTAACTGGATGCTCCTCTTGTAAGGCCATACGTTTTAGTTGCGCTCTAGTCCTTGAAGATGGAATAGCAGACTCCATCCTTCTGAGGGTCCTAGCCACTCACCAAACAGCCAAACAGATGTTCCTTGCCCTTGCTCCTGAAGGCTTACGCCGCAAGGGCGTGGGAGGCGGCCTTATGTGGGCTGACCCACTGGTCGAATTAAAGGCACACGCACCTCCAGGCACCTCCAAGTGCCACAGACTGGATACTGGAAAACACAAAGAATAGAGTAGTTTGGAGGGAAGGAGTTCAGTCCTCACTCACTCGCCACAGCCAAACAGATGCTCCTTGCCCCTGCTCCTGAGGGCTTACGTGCATCGGTATTTCACACTTGCATCATCACGTAGCAATGTTTCCTTTGTGACCTGCCGCGAGCCGCCATTATTTATGATAGAATGGCGTCTGATGTATTCACTGCCTGTGGACGTTTGCGGTCCCGTGTAGGCGTGGTTATCTAAAAACCACTACATCTATGGATGGAATGTAATTCTTGTATTGCAACAGTCAGTCTTGTATTGTTAAACAATGACCCAAGACTAAATGCGTAAATAATGATACTGCATATGTGGGTACTGTAGTAAAATGTGTTACCTGTGTATGCACTGGCAAACACAATGTCAGAGATTGCTGATGATATTCATTAAATGGCAATAGGCAGGTGAAAGGAAAAACAATGTATAAGATGTGTCAGGCAAGCCCTTATTTCATACCACATGTAACATTATTAAGAGGAACAGTTTGTCTGAAAATACAAGCCAGTCAAAAGGGATCATTAGTTAGCAATTTTCAGACAAGGAGGCTGTGCAATTCTACTGATGAATTAAGGCCTTCTTTAGCACTATTGAGATGGTATATCCATTTTTGTTCACATTTGGTGAGCATTCATTGTACTTGTGTTTCTTCTCTGTGTAGTGTGAGACTAGTGGTTTATTTTCTACTTTTTTCTTTAAGCAAGACCTATTCTCACAGATACGTAGTTTTACGGACCTTTTTGTCTTGCCTATGTACAAAAGGTTGCATGGACATTTAATGCCATAGATGACCCAGGCCGAAGTGCTAGTGGAAAAATTGCATAACTCCCAAGTTCTTCCTTTTAGAACAACTGATTTCAATTTTTTTGTAAGGTCACACACAGAACATTGGCCACATTTAAAGTGGCCATTGACAGGTGGCAGGTTCTGAAGTGTGGTTTGTATGGGTGTTTGTTGTTTCTGGGGATACGTGTGTACTAGCATGTCTCTGCAGTTCTTTTGATGCTTGAATGTGAACCGGGGTTGCACAGGATTAAAGTCTTCAGTCAACACCATATGCCAATGTTTCTTAACGCTTTTTCTCAGTCTATTACTAATTGGACTAAAAGTCGTGACACATGTGATACTCTCCTCTTGTTTTTTAGGATCCGGGTGCAGGTATCTGTCTCTGTTGGAATGTTGAGCCTGTTTGAAGACAGAGTGTACAATTTTCTTTGGGTAGCCACAGACTTTTAGGCATTCTTTAAGATTTTTACCTTCCCTGATGTAGCCTGACATAGTTGTGCAATTCCTTCTGATTCTAAGGAATTGTCTGATCAGTAGGTTTTCTCTCAGCGCCAAGGGATGAAAGCGGTTGTATTTCAACAGCGTGTTCTTGTCGGTTGGCTTCCGAAAGAGATTGGTGCATAGCTCACCTGTTGATCCCTTATTAATCATCAGGTCAAGAAAAGGGATCTGTTGAGTATCGAACGTCCCATGTATTACATAATTGCATTACTATAGACAAAACACAAAGAGACAAGAACACACACCAATATGGGTATATACAGGGGAAGTGAAGTTAGCAAAAAAGCACAAGTAGTAGCAGAAACAATTCATAACCTAACTGATTATTTTCATGCAAATACATGATTGCTCTGTTTCAAAGCTACCATTTACCCTATGTATATGTATCATGTATCACTTGATGTGACTGGACCCTAAGGAAAGTAATGTGAGTACAATGTATACAAATATGACCATATACAGGGATAGTACAGCCATAAAACAACAGAACTATCAGAAAGTGCTGATAACTCTATTGATTATCTTTATGCACAAAAAGGATTGCTGTCTTTAAAGCATGTGTCTTCCCCTATCTATATGTTTCATATGATGTGACTGGACTCTAAGGGAATTACTGTAAGAACCTACTTGAAAGATATGTCTACAAATAAAATAAAATGTTTAGTTTCTGACTGTTACTGAAGAAAACAATGTGGCCTAGATATATCAGCAAAAGAAAAAAGTGTGAGCCAGACATGTGATGTCATCATTGATGTCATCAATGACATTTGTGATGTCATCTTGGATGTCGTGGGTGTTAGTCTTAGCAGTGCACGGTGGTGGCGCGGGTTATGGTTGCTTAGCTTACCATAACTGGCAAATTTCAGGGGTTTTCGGTTTTACTTGGAACCAAAACGTCCCTTTAACAACGTTTTTTCACTGAATTTCATAGGTTTTTAGTAGCACAACTTAACAATAATAACTTTGACTTTATGTACATGTAATATGGAACATACTGAACCCCTTCTACTGAATTTGATGTCCGCAAACTTTTTTGATGTCTGCGGACATGTTCGGACAACAGTACCACTACCTAAAAACTCTGGGGGGTATGTTTAATTGTTATATTATAACATAGATACATTTGGAAAATTCACAAAGCAGCACACATACATATTATCAGGGTAATTCATAGAATTTCGCACAAAAGTGGCGCACGCGGCTGGCTAAAATCGATTTCCGCGCACAGCATGGATTTCGCCTCCAAAACCAGCCATGGCGCAGAGTGGCGCAACGACCCTGCAGCAGGGTCCCCGCACATGGCCCCCAAGAACGCCCCTAGCGCAGGAAAAAGTCATCAAAATCACCAATCCAGCGCAAAGGGCTGCGCTAACCCTGGACCAGTTTACAGGGCTGCCAAACAGCAAACACCAAGCGGGGAACGTGTATTACTGGGGTTCGCGTGAAGTTTCACACGCGAAAGAGCCTGTGCGAGTGGGGTACGTGTATAACTGGGGTTTGCGGGAAGTTTCACATGCGATTTCAGCAGTGCACGTGTATAACGTGGTTTCAAGGAAATTTCACGCACGAAAGGGCCTGTGCGAGTGGGGTACGTGTATAACTGGGGTTCGCGGGAAGTTTCACACGCGATTTCAGCAGGGTAGGTGTATTACGGGGTTTCGCGGGAAGTTTCACACGTGAAAGGGCCTGTGCTAGTGTCCTAGGTCCTCTTGCCGGGATTTCAGGGGTGCGCAGGAAGTTTTACACGCAATTTCAGCAGGGTACGTGTATTTCAGGGGTGCAGAGGAGTCCTACACGTGATTTGGCAGTGTGGGTCCTCCCAGGTGTTCCCTCTATACCCACCATGGACCCTGTAGGCAGGCCACACCACATGGGACTACCCCCACCCCTGGTCATGTCCTGCAGGCAGCCCATCCACCATGGGCATGCCCCCCAGCCAAGCCACATGTCACCTTGCACTATTGATCAACAGCGCATGACCCCCTGCACCCCCACCCCCCAGCAGTGCAGGGCACCTGCCAGCAGGCCCCCACTCATGGCCCCCTGCACCCCCACCCCCCAGCAGTGCAGTGCACCTGCCAGCAGGCCCCCACTCATGTCCCACTCATGACCCCCTGCACTCCCACGCCCCCATCATTGACAGGCACCTGCCAGCAGGCCCCGACACATGTCCCCCAGCCAAAACATCATCACAATCCAGATCCCTGGCTCTTATGGCCACACAAATCCCACCCCACAGCACCCCAGTCCAAACACCCAACCAAGCTTTACATCCACTCCAAATTGAAATCACCATTACATGATAGATCACATATATGCAGTATGTGCATGAGTACAAGTCTGTCAGACCCACACAATGGCAACACATGACTGAGAAAACCCACATTGTGACATGCATGAAACCAATGAGAGAAGGCCGCACATTGAAGTAAGAAAAGAAAATGTATTCAAGTCAAAATGAAGGGAATGAAATCAAAACACACAATAATGCCAATAATAATCAAAATGCAGCATGTCCCAAAAAATGATAAATAAAAAAAATGAGAATCCAAATTAATCCAAATGAAAATGTGTCCAAAGTCACCGTCCAACAAAGCAAATCCAAAGGGAAAGAAAAGCGTAATATCCATTGCTCCATGGTGAAGAAAAATAAAGATGAAGGTGAAAAATCCACTGTAAAACTATGTACAAATAGCAAATTCAGGGTCCATGAGCCCAATGACATAAATGAAACCTACAATGAAACCTACCTAATTGCTAACTATATACAAAAATGTGGGGCATAGTCCATGCACCCCAAATGAAAGAAAAAATAAATTAAACTTAACACTAATGAACTATATACAATGGCGGCGGGCAAGTCCATCGGCTCACTTGTTGATGTCATGGGCCAGGGCAAAATCGAACTCCTGTTCAATATCTTGGAGGCAGGCCTGTTCTCTGGCCCCGAGGTCTCGCAGGGATAACGCCATGTCCACCTCCAACTCCCTGCGAATTCCCTCGAGGCACTCAGCCATCATCAGCGCCCTGCGCATGGAGTTCTCCGCCCTGACCATTGTGACCGTGCTGCCTCCGCCCGCCGCCGCCCTGCACCTATCTGCTGGCCCAACCGCTGCCACACGGAAGACACTCCCATTCCAGGGTCCTCCTGCCCTCCCTCAGATGCCTGCCCCTCTGATGAAGATGGGACCGAGCCATGATGCTGCCCACGTTGAGCCTGCCGCAGCCTCCGACGCAACTGCCTCTGCCAGCACGACAGCATCCAGGCTGATGGAATCCACCGACGCCGTAGTGCACATGCCCTGCTCGATGATGCTGACACATCCTCCATCTGCTGGGGTCCAGTTGCTGTGGTGTCCACCCCTGCTGGACCTCTGACTCCCGACTGTGGCAGGGATGGGATCCCCACTGAGCTGGCTGTGTTGGTCAGTGCAGGTCCACAGGGGGCCCTGGTGGCATCTGGGCCAGAAGACGGCATGGAGAGCGACTGGCGCATAGTCTCCACAGAGGAGAGGAGGGCCGCCAGAGTGGCCGACACATGTACAAAGCCCCCGACCATGGACACTCCCAACTGGGCCACGTTGGCACGCTGCTCTTCGTGATGACGTGCGTGCTCCCCCAGGATGCACGCACGTCATCACGAATGTCACGCGTGCGCAACACGACACCAATCAGGACCTTCTCCATACGGCCAGGGGTCCCCTCGTCCGCAGGTAGAGGAGTGTCAGATTACATGGACATCCCCCTACCTGCGGACGGGCCTGGGATGGGGCATCCTTGCTGGTGCATGGTGGTGCAGTAGTGCACCCCTCTGCGGTGACCTGTGCTGCCTCCTGCCCCTGGCCCTGAACTGCACCACTTGCATCAGTGGTACCACCCCCACCAGGCCCCATGTGCGGCTCAGTAGCGGCCTCCTCCTCCTCTATGGAAACCACCAACCTGGATGGCTCCACACCGTCTTCTGCCATTGCAAGCCCCTGTGGGGGCTCACCCACCCCTTCCGCTGCAGCCGTAGTGGCAGACGCAGCACCAGTCCCCTCACTCCCGGACGATGGTAAATTCTGGGAGGGTGACTGGGCCTTGCGTCGCCGGCCGGTGGGGGCATCCCCGCCGCTTTGCTCCACAACGCCATCTCCGCCCTCTTCATCACTTGCCGCTGTGTAGAGGGAGACATAGAAAACAAGCATCAGGGTACTGTACAATGGTCCCCTAGACAGGAAGCAATAGCAGATGAGTGGCACTGTCAAACATCACTTCCATCATGTCCCTCCACAACACATGGGTCAGAGCAGGCAAAACACATGCAGTAACAGGCATGGCGCATGATATGAACATTAGCATACATGTCCAAGGGACTCTTGAAACATTCAATGCTGGTTTGAAACTCACATGCATCATGGGTCATGCCTATCACATGCACACACTTCACCGTAGTTTCATCCATCTGGCCTTGTACACCCCAGACACAGTGGATACAAGGATGAGTAGGCTGCATCAGTGAATCTGAACATTGTCACAGACATGTGTCATGCATCCATGGCATTTACAAGTCACAGACACGCAAGTCAGACACACAGACATGGACACCAGACATGTCCATGACAGCAGCACCCATCTCTCACACCCCATCCATGTCCAATTACAGAGACAGGCATGCATTAATGTGTACATTCCCCATGCTGCTCCGCATGTTGCATTGTAGCACATGCACCAACCATGTGGTTCACACATTACTGGTCTCACATGCATGACCATGATGTCCCTGCACACACACATACGTACATGGCCTATGTCACACATACAGGCAAGTATCAGACAACCAGCACCCTGCAACATGCCCTGTTTCACACAGCAATGCTTGTCCACTTACCGCTCAACTCCGGACGGGTCTGCCTCCGAAGGATCTGGGCATGGAGCGCTGGGACTACACGTTCCAGGACCCTCATCTGGATGGTACTCATGCTGCCCCGGCCCCCCTCCATGAGGCACCGGGCCCTGTTGAGGGTCCTGGACCTCAAGTCCTCCCAGCGCTTCTTGACTTGCTTGATGTTGCGGGTTGCCACCCCCTTTGCGTTGATGGCAACCACAAAGTCGTCCCAGATTCTATCCTGTCCTTCCTTGTTGGCGCGTGATGTTCCGAAGAGGGCATCATAATGCCCCAGGACATGCTCCACCAGGACACCAACTTCCTTCTGACTGAAGCTGGTGGCCCTCTGCCCCTATGGCTGGGGGTTGCCAGTGGTCTCAGATGGTGTTTGCCCCGACATGGCGACCCCCGAGTCAGGCGTGGGTGGGCAACTGGGTCCTGGGGCTGGGCTGTGGAGCGATGGTATCCCAGTCGGGAGTCTTCAGTTCCAGCAGGGGTGGACACAACAACTGGACTCATGCAGATGGCTGATGTGCAGGCACCACATAGCAGGGCACGTGGGCAGCAGGCAGTCAGGCAGCAGCAGATGGCAGGTGGGAGCGTGCTCGGGGCTCTGGGGGGCAGGAAAATGGCCTTCAGGGCAGGAGCGTGGTCTTCCGTGTGTTTTTGCGAAGCCAGCTTGATACGGAGTGATTTGGCACGTGAAAATCTTGCACGTCAGCGTGTAATTCGAGGAAAGGGCCTTAGCGCGTAAGCGCGTCACCACACACATGCGATTCCACTGGACCAAAGGCCCTTAGCGCGTAGGCGCGTAAGTTACATCACGCGCGCGGGCGTTTCCCTCATAGCACGTGATGACAGAGCACACGTGGAAAAACTGCACGTCTGAGTGTCATCACGTGTAATTGGTTGAAAGCGCCCGCGTACACCCGTCTCTGACGTGTACATGTAGGCCGGTTTAAAAGCTGCGTGTAGGACGCCATTTCCTTGTACGTGCTTTTCGTGGAGAGCGAGTGGGTGAAATCTGTACTTCTTGTCGGTTCACACGCGATTACTTCACAGCGTTTCTAGTTCGTACTCCCTGTTACCACTGACAGCTCTTTTCTGATTTTTTGTTGGGCCTGTTTCCTCAAACAGAGTTCACTTCTCCGTTTGTCCTGTCTCCTCAGACAGCGTACAATTGTTCTTTTGGAGGGGGTGTTGCCAACGTGCTCACACGCATATTTTTCATGTTCTTTTTCCAGGCAGACGGTGAGTTCCGCACGCACTTAGCAACTGTGCTTGCCCCGTGTGTCGCGTTCCCCTTCAGAGGTCATTGTAGGCTGCGGTTATTACGCGTACGCTTATTTTTGTGTTTCTGGGTGCCACAGCGTAGTGCGAGTTCATTTTTTCATGCACATCGTCTACGAGGGGTTGCGTGCACGTTTATTTTTGATTTTGGGCTGCCTGTGCATTGCGTGACCCGTCATCTTCCCCCAGGAGTCACAGACAGCCTTGTTAGAGCACTAGGGTATGAATTCCATCTGGTATCCTACCCCTTTGACCCCCAATTGCCCAGGACAATAGTTTACTGCAACTCCCATACGCACAACAACATCAGTGCCATGGCTGGGAGGCGACCAAGCGGTAAGGGAGGCAAAGGTGGCCGACCCTCAAAAGGTGGGCATGGTGGGCGTGGTAGGGGACGTGGCCGGGATTTGCAGGGGGCCCCTATGCCCCCATGTGCGGAGGAACAATCAGGGACACCCATGCCCCCCCCATGGTTGAGGGAAACGTGGCTGACACCATCCAAGCTCAGCCCCTGTTGGACCAGCCCATTGTGGCACCTGACCTGGCGCAGGATGACTCCCTGGCTGACTTCTAGGTCAGCAAGTCTAGGCCACGTGTGGCGGTGCAAGTTGTTATCACCAATCCACGTTGATCTGGGGCAGCTATGTCATCTGCTGCCCCAAGTATGCAGGGTGGGGAGGCTGCAGGGGCAGCTGCAGCTCCATCCGCCCCAGCCAGGACAGTGTCAGTCCCAGTCCATCAAACTGATGTTCCCCCTGCCAACATTACCCTGCAACCAATGCCTGCGTCAAGACCTGTGGTCATTGTGCATTCCCACACTCCTACTACCCAGTCCACCGGTGATTCTGCCCCTACTGACCAGAGCAGCGTAAGCCACTCTGGCTCTGCTCCACCTTTAAAGAAGAGGAAGAAGGGTGCTCTGGCACGACAGGCTGAGACCCCAGACATGGCTACACACTCCGGTACCTCAAGGAAGCCTTGCTTCAATGATCCAGAACTTGATGCACTTGTGGGCTATGTGTCGGCACATAGCCACGAAATGGTGGTGACTGCAGGGTGCAAGACCACACCTTTTCAACATAAGGCCCACTGGCAGACCATCGCCGACCGCATTAGTGCCCTAGGATTTGTGAGGCACTCAGCTGATGACTGCTACAAGCGGTGGAATGACCTGAAATGCAGAGCAAAGAACAAGCTGGCCTCAAATTATGCTGCTACTCTGGTGACTGGCGGTGGGTCTCCACAAGAGGACAACAAACTCACTGAACATGAGTCTGTTGCTGGGGCCTTTGTCACAGAGGAACAGATCCAAGGTGTGGGAGGACTACCTGATTATGAAGCATTGTCCGGTGAGTGCCCATGCATGTGTGTGTAATGCATGTGTATGTTGCTTGGGTGACGGGTTCTGATTGAGTGCCGGTGAGGGTGTGTGTGCCTGAGTGGTATGGGTCACCCATGTGCTTCATCCAAAAAATTCAGCACCCTTGGATTTGGGTGTGACAGTATCCCTTCTGCCCACATTAGTAATTTGGATCAACATTACGGCAGTTGCCCTTGAAGTGGCATCTTGCAACAACATTGTTTGTATTTTTCAGTGTTCATTTAGGCTGATTGTTTCAATTCTCCCGCTTTGACTACGCATTCCTCAGCCCTATTGTCACATTTGTGACATGCTTCTGTCATTGATGAACCCCAGATTGGACCACATGTGTTACCTTGTTAGATTAATGATTTGACCATTCAGGCTAATTGAGTATTGGCCTGATCACAGGAATTTATGGGGCTTGTTTGAATTTGGAACATGATAGTTGTTTCCTGTCATGTTGAAGTGCCAAACCATTGATGTGTACATCGGCCTGCAATCACTGTATTGCTGTACACTGGATGTGTTGTAGTGTGTGGCACATGCCTATTTTGTCACACTATGTAGCATTTTTCATCTCATCATGTCCATCTCACATGGATGGCTGACAGTATTCATTCACTGACATGTGGAATTTACCATGGCTATGGTACATGCCATCTGTGTGATGGCATGTGTCATGTATGTGTATTGGACATGCCACTCACAGGCCAATGTTTGATGGCAGTGCTACCCAGCATGCAGCAAATGTGTTGCTCTTCCATGTAGTTGTCATGAGTGTCTGCCTTTTGGGTCCCCTTCAAACTTAGTGACAGGGCTTGCATGGGAGCGTTATAGTTATGTGGGGCATGTGTAAATCGTGTAAATCATGTACTGGTTATGTAGCTTGTCAGGCCTATTTGTGTGCTATGGTGCTAATGCCTGTTTCCATTTTTTGTCTTTCATGTTTTTGCAGGGGATGATGCACTTGATGCTGTTGAGGTTGAGGAGATGGTGCAGACCCAGGAGGAATCTCAGGCTCGACCGGGCACCAGTGGGGGATGTGGTGTGGTGGTGGGTGAGAACCCAATCTTGCTGCAGAACATTCTGTCGAGGGGTGCCTCTGGGTGCACCTCCGCAGACATCTATTCAGGTGCTGATTCGGATGATGAGACCTATGTGCCGTCGCAGGTAAGTGTTTTTGGCAGGGATTCTGTTCTGTCCAACCCACCTGTACCAGGGGTAGAACCCTCTATGGGGATGTCAGTGTTGGTAAGTCCGCCTTTGTCGGTTACGGATGCAGGGTCATTCTCCACAACATCTGATCCTGTTCCTGGGCCAGCAGATCAGAGGTGGAATGCAGTCCTGCAGCCTCAGGCAGTGCCGGCACTGCAAGGCGCAGATCGCCTTGCCCCAAACAGATGTGGTGCCCGCCGACGCAGTGGCTGTACGCCACCAGGCAATACCACATGGGAACAATCCATTTACGGTATGGCAACCCAACAGGCAGCATCAGTTGAGATGATGGCTCAATCAATGGAGAGGGTGGCCACTTCCATTGTCCCCCCTGAAAGGCAGATGGAGCTACTACAGCAGGCAACAGACTCCATTTACCAATCACAGAGGGAGGACATGTTGGCATCCAACAGGGACAGACGGGCGGCACTGGAGTCTCTACGCCAATCAATATCAATAGAGTCCCAGGGCCACAGGGAAGCCCTGAGGGTAGAACTCCATCACCTCAGGGAGACTCTTGTTGACCTTGAGGCTTCCACTAACTTGAGGGCAGAACAGCAGCTGGAGTGGCTCAAACGTTCGCTCTCAGCTGAGATGCAGGCAACTCGGGAGGAGATCCGTGCATCACGTCAGGTGCTGCATGGGGATCTCCGCACTATAATCCTCCAAAACGAGACCTTCCACACCTGCATGCTTGCTTCCATGGAGGACCATACCAGGGCTTTGCGTGGGATGCCTCCCATTGCACCACCACCTCCTGTGGCAGCACCACCTCCTGTGGCAGAAGCAGAGGGTGATGATAGCGACAGCAGCAGTTCTCCCACATTGGCATAGCCGTGCAGGCCATGAGCCCATGGAGGTGTTTTTTGTTCCCATCATCCACACAGGTGGGTGTTGATGCGCACCCTGTCCTCGGACCTCCTGGGTGGCCCCCCTACCCCCGGCCTCCACATGACCATTTTTGATTTTTGATATTTGATTTTTGGGGTTTTTTTTGTTGTTTTTTGCAGTGTGTTGCCTTGTGTGGCTCCCGTGGGATTCCACTGTATTCCGGCTGGGCACATGCAGGCTTGTCCTGAGTTTGGGTTAGATGCTTGGGTTCATGAGACACACACCCCTCCTGCTTCCCGTTTCCATGTGCTTGCAAAGGGTGTGCCCAAGTGACATTGACTTACACTGTGACGTAGGATTCCCATGAGCTGTGTGGGCAGTCTGTAGTCAATACTGTGTATACATTCCTAGTGGATATTGTTGTTGAATTGTACACTGCATGGTGTATTGCTATGTGCTTGTGCATCCATGTCTTTCGCCTAATTTGCAGATTAATTCCTCATGTCTTCACAAGGCCATCTACTTTGGAGATGGAGTTCATGTTGTAAGCAGTGCACTTGGAAATTTGCGTAGCAGCAGCACTGTACAGTTGGAAGTGGCCGATGTGCTGGCATGATCAGGTTGTAAGACTACCGCTACTTTAACTTAGTACTGTCATGTTTATGCTATGTTTGAGGTTGTGTAGCTGCATTGTATTGTTGGTAAGTATTTGGTCATGTGTGTTGTTCTACATTACTGGGAGCATATTGTGTGTGGGCAGTTTCCATTGAGGACACTTGTCTTTGACACTTGTGTGATGTTTTGGGGATTGCTTTGTTTGCTCTCACATAGCATGACATGCCATGGTGTGTTGGGTGCGGTGCTGGGGAGGGGTTGGGTGACATGGCACTGTTGTCATGTTGTATTTTGCAAGGGGGTAATGATTTTTGCAGAATAGAAGTGTGTCTTTTGATGACACAGCATTGGAGGTGTTTGTGTAGGTAGGGAACACAATGTAACACTTCCAGGTGACCAATCTCAGGCTGGTATGGTTGTGACAGTTGACTGTCCCTTATGTCATCATCATTGATTGTCAGCTGGCATGTGCCAGGGCTGTATGCACTCCACAGGGGTGTTATTTTAGGTGAAGTAATTATCCACCAGCTGTGTATGGGCTGCCTCACCCCGTGCGCTTTCCTCTCCCATGCGCAGGGCAGGCCCCGGCGTGGTGCAACATTGTGCAGGACACATGCTGCCACTATGATCCTGCACACTACTGGGCAAGCGTATAACAGCTGCCCGCCAGAATGGTCAAGGGAGCGAAAGCGTCACTTGAGCACTCCGAATGTGCGCTCCACTATGCCCCGGGTTGCAATGTGGGATGTGTTGTATCTTACCTCGGGTGGCGTGGTGGGGTTCCGAATTGGCATCATCATGTGGGTGCTCAGAGGGTAGGCACTGTCCCCTGAGGAGGTGGTGATGGGTATCATTAGTGGGGTTGTGACATTGCTCAGTATCTGACATGCATGCATCTGCTGTGGCATTTATACTCACCGAGCAGCCATGTATCGCCATGCCGCCCAGCTTCTAGGTCCCGGTTTAGGGTTGACATTCTGTAAATAAAACTGTCGTGGGTGGACCCTGGATAGTTGGCATATACTGAGGTGATAATTCCCTTGGCATCACATACTACCTGGACGTTGATGGAATGCCAGTGCTTGAGGTTTCTGTAGATGTGCTCTGTTGCCCTGGGGGGACATAGAGCCACATGGGTGCAGTCAATGGCACCTAGCACTTTGGGGAAGTGTGCCACCCCGTAAAAATCCTGGACGACAACCTGTCTTTCTGCAGGTGTTCTGGGCAGGTATATGTGCCTGCGGACTGATGGGCGTGCAGTCATGATGGCCAAGACCTGGTGTAGGCAGCGTGACTTTGTGGCCTGTGACACCCCCCCCCACTATAGCAGTTGTCCGTTGAAATGATCCAGTGGCAAAGAAGTGCAGTACATTGAGGACTTTATGCAGGGGGCTGAGTGCTTGGGAGCACAGGGTAGGTGAGTGAGGTCATCCTCCCACTCACTGACCAGGTCGAGTATTATGTGAGGTGGAAACCTGTACCTCCCATACACCTGGTCATCAGGCATCCCAAAAAGGCTGGTTCTGGGTGTAAATATTCTGAGCCTGACTATCCTACTCCTCCTCCTGCGGTATCCCACGACCACTGCTGCTAGGAACGGTATATTCATCCTGGCGTCTGTGCTTTTTTGTTTTTTTTGCACGCACTTTTATGCTGCGTGGGTCCACGTACGCCTGCTTCCTGCTGGCGTACATGTTTCTGGATTAGCGCGTCTTTTTTGGTGCACACGTTAGCCCGGTTCGATTCCATGCATACGTGTTTTGAACGTGCGTGTGGGCGTTCCGTGCCCTTGCCTCCTGTACTTCCCCCGTGACGCCCACATTTTCACGAGTTGTTCCTCATTCCGCATGTCACGCCCCCTGTTCCTCCTACTTTTGTTGTGTGCGCCGCGCTATGTGCGATTTCGCTGTGCGCTTAGCGCACGCTGTTTGGAGACGTGTGCGCCAGCGTGCGCCACGCAGAATTTTGGCACACATCCTGGAATTTCCTCGCGCACAGACTTCCATGAATCACTGTGCGCGGGTTTCGCTGTGATTTTCGCACTGGCACTGCGAGTCGCACGCTTTTGCACGCTTGCGCTGCAAATTTCAGCGCACATTAATTCCATGAATCGGCCTGTAAATGTAGTAATACATAAGAAATGTAAACCATATATGTAACACACTAACCATTCATTTAAATACAATATGTTCTAAAATGGAATATATCAAAAGAAGATAAATTGGCTTCCAACAAAATTACCTCACAGACACTCCACAACTAAGAGAAAGACCAGACCTACAGAGTACTCAGAACATATCTTACCTGAAATAGTAAGTGGACTTCATTTTACTCATATATGTATAAACTTTCTGTATTAGATAAAAAAAAATATATATTATCTTTTTTTTTCTCACAGAAATTTCTAGTACTCTGGAATGGCTAGAGGAGCATTTCAAACATGAGGAAATGTCAGAAGATAGTGAAAATAATGGTACACACTTTACAATATGAACCATTTAATTATTATTATTTTATATACATTTAACATATATATTTGTTTTACAGAGCATACCAAAATAGAAAATACCTCTGAAGAAACTGTTACGGATAACACTCTTGACAGCATAAAAGAAAAAACTGATTTATTGTTGACCAATTTTAATAATTTGAAAACTTTTGTTGAGGATCATTTTAAAACAAAAACCTCATACCATTGTCCCACATGTACTTGTCCCCCCTCACCAGATCCCAGTCAATTATCCCCAAACCCTCTCCATAACCCAAAATGGTTTGATGAGACTTCCATCCCTTCTTCACCTGATACCAATCATGTTGAAACCCCTAATTCTCCTGTTTTTGTTTCCGTTTCTGCCTCACCTTCTCTATCATAAATTGTTAATATATGTTATATAAAGTTACATTTTAATAGTGTGTTGTAATTAGTTTCAGTTTAAAAAAAAAAAACAAGTTAGGTGTCCGCGGACAGCGCGGTTGTTCTGAAATGTTCGTAAATAATGAAAATGGAGGTGTCGTGAAGAAGACTATACCTGTCCGTACTGTTCGCTAACAAGTTGAAACTGTTCTAGAACACACGCAGTGTTCTTAAATGTTCGTAATTAAACGAAAATGGAGGTGTCCTAATAAAGAACACTATACCTGTCCGTACTGTTCGCTACCAAGTTGAAACTGTTCTAAGAACACAAGCGGTGTCCTGAAATGTTTGTAAATAAACAAAAATGGAGGTGTCCTGAAGAACACTATAACTGTCCGTATTGTTCGCTAGCAAGTTTAAACTGTTCTAAGAACACAAGTGGTGTCCTGAAATGTTTGCAAATAAACGAAAATGGAGGTGTCCTGAAGAACACTATACCTGTCCATAATGTTCGCTACCAAGTTGAAACTGTTCTAAGAACACAAGCGGTGTCCTGAAATGTTCGTAAATAAATGAAAATGGAGTTGTCCTGAAGAACAGAATACCTGTCCATACTGTTCGCTAGCAAGTTGAAACTGTTCTAAGCAAACACGCGGTGTTCAGAAATGTTCGTAAATAAATGAAAATGGAGGTGTCCTGAGGACGCTATGTCTGTCCATATTGTTCGCAAGGAAGTTAAACTGTTCTAAGAACAAACAGTTTTCCGTAACTGTTTGTTTGACGTGTGATGCACTTTTAATTACTTCAGGACCCGAACAGTGTCCGTAGAACATCAACGCGCATGCGCAAACCAATTTCCGTGCATTTGGTGTCCTGCAGACAGCCGCTTCCTTCGCGAACCTGTTCGTCAAGTGATCATGTGACCGCGATCATGCTGATCGCGTGTTCTGAATGCGGACACTGTTTGTGTCCCCGAACAATTTAAAAGTACATTTTCAAGTAATCCACAATGTTTCTCAATAAAAACTCACCATAGCACAAGTCCCACATACTAATCCTGAGTTTCTACATACTTTTTGAAAGTTTTTTGACCTTTTTTTGTGTTCGATCTGTCCGCGGACAGCGTGCATGTCCGTGAACCGTGTACAAGCACCCCTATAAAAGACCACGCCCTAGAGCTTATTCTCATTGTGTTTCTGGCTATTCTTCAGAGCACAGCTATTTTTCCTGCAACTTGCAGATTACACCATCATCGAGATGGCATCTATGGCTGCACTACTGCCACCTGGTGCTGCACCTGCTTCAGCACCACTCCCACCCCCTCCACCACCACCACCTCCCCAAGGGCCTGAAGAGGGGAACAGGAGTGAGGATGCAGAAGAGGAAGAAGAGGATGACAAGAATGAGGTAGTGGAAATCCCTACTACCCGCACTCGGTGTGAGTCTTGGGTGTGGCGGTTATTTACCATTCATGGGGATGGTCCTAAGGCTTGTGCGAACCGAGTCACCTGCAATGAGTGCAAAATGGCACTCAGTCGCGGGAGGCATGGTTCGTACAGCTTTGGGACCACCACCATGAAGCGACACCTAAGGTCATTTCACTCTGGGGCCATTCGCAAGGTTGTACCTTGCGAGAAGCGTAGTAGGTTGATTTGATCTACTTCATCCTCTGTTCCTGATCCTGTCACCACAAGCAACACCTCTGTGGGACAGGGTCTTCCTCAAGCTGCCTCAACAGGCCATAAATAATGCTGATGACCCTTACCATTCGAGGATCACAGTTGTGTGTATGTACTGCGACACAGTACTCTGCGGGGGGCGTCTTTGTAGTGCTTTTGAGACTATCGTCTCAGAGCACGAGAAGACCTGCTCACTACCCAAATAAAACCCACTCTACATCTTCCTCTCTCAGCTCGCCCTTTCTTATCCCTGTGGTTGGTGCCCCCCCTTTACCCTCCCTTCCCCTCCTCTCCTAGTGTGTCATGTATAAAAAACAAAAAATATATAAAATAACAAAAATCCCAAAATAATAAGGCTCTTTTCAGAGCCGCCTTTCACAGTTAAAAAATAGAAGTGAAAATAAATGAAGCAGGTCCCTTTTTATTTTTTAGAAGTCCGCGGACAGTCCGCGGACATCTAAAATTTTGGGGTGCTACCCTATCATAACCATTGCAATTTTCTCTGGGAGGAAGTGGTGGCTCTGAAAAGAGCCTTTGGGAGGTGTTTGTGTTTCAAAAATTATAAATAGTAAACACCTACTTCAAAATGGATGCTGTAATTCTAAAAAAGGTTGCAATGCATTTTGTATGTTTCTTAGAAAAATCTGATTGCGAGCATAAATTAGATGTACTCCATCTCTGCGAAAAATGTATGTACTACGAAACATAATATTTTCATTGTGAAAAGAGGACATGCCAAAATCTCTTAGAAAGGCACAAACAGCCTTATTGACATTGCGCCTTGCTTTCTCCATTTGTGGACCAAATGAAAAAGAACGAAGCCACATTTGTCTCTGCGCAATCCGTGAAAAAAGTACTTGAGAATTTGGAAACATGTCCATGACCTTCCCAAGTCCTTTTTTAATTGCAAATTGCAAAGAAATTCCAGACACATGTCCTAAACTGTTCCCTCCACAATGAATTATAATTATATCTGGATGTTGCTCTGTCTCCAAAGTAGCACAGAGAGGTAACAAGTCCAACGACTTCATTCCAGTGTACTTCCACATGTGGGAATCCAAGATCTACAGCTACTCCACAGGTTTTTGCATGCACCTTCAACAATGTATCCACAAGTCTCCCAAAATCCAAACAAACTGTTTTCTGAAACACACAGCCATAGCTATCTGTTCTTCTCTCAGCAAAATGAGTATCTGAGAAACTCTCTCCTGGCACAACACACCCACTAAACTTTCCTGACCAATCCCTTTCAGTGCTCATTCTCATTTGCATGACTTCTAAACCCAAAAATCCCCGGATGTAAGACCCGATGTCCGCGAACTACCGCCATGTCCGCGGACATATCGTAACATGAACAGCCCCTCTACCATTTCCAGTTCACTCTCTGTGCCATTCCCTCATTGGATGTAGCTAAGAAGTCACATGACCATCCACCAATCACATTCAAGACCTCTACATCTAACTGCAACATCATAGATCAGCACTGAAAATATACTGTGAATCTCTCTGAGTACAAGTGTCATATCATTGGCAAGCACCATCTACAAGAAATACTGTACAAGTCTCCAAGATTTCTACTTGCAGCTCCATGCATATCCATATGCATGAACACAAACTACATGTATGCATATTTTCTGTACAGTACATGAACACATTTTCTAACTGACCTTTAGCTTGTATAATCTGTAAAATGAATCCATGGTCTTTTTTCAATCTCCTACAATCAACTGTCACTTACACATCCTTATACTATTTAATTTATTTATACACACACACACTCAAATCATGTTAAACTAACATTTTTTAAATGAAATATATAGACTACATATAGTCAAACAAAATTGCATGCACACTCTATGTTCAAATCTCAAACAATAATACTTGTACAATTACATATTTGTTTTAATTTCTTTATTTATTTAATTACTTACATTTATATAGGACAAGCTGCCCATGACATTGAGGCACTATTACTTGGAAGAACTTACTTACAGGAATAATGGTATTCAGTGGTACATTATACATTTCACAAGACATAGTTAAGATATTTTGTTTGCTACAGTTAGTCATTGCATTACAATTTGTTCATTAAGAATATATCATATCTATTCAACTGGTGTGACGTATCTTATGTAAATAAGATAGTTCTAATGGTTTTAAGGAAGGCGCTGAGGATTCTAAATTAAAAACAGTGCTATATACAAACAAAATTACTAATGTGTTTCTTTTACAATTGCAGTGAAGAACATTCTTCTGAAAAGAAGCAATCAAATTTGAAGTACAAAGAACAACTAAGAAGAAACCTGTTCATTTTAGAAAAAAGTAAGTAGAATATCACCATAATATTTGTATTATTACTCAAACACAATGTAAGTTCAATTCATGCTATTTCTGTGCCTAAAAATAGAATGCCTACCAAAAATCAAGTCCGTAGAAAGCAACGCAGAAGTAGAGCAAATGAAAATAAAAGTGTCCAACATAAGCATCCATCTCTAGCAGAATTTGTAAAAAAAGTTGAAACAAAACAGCTAATACAGTCATTTAGTGAAACAAAAGAAGTTTCAAGTACAAAAACTTTGCCTCCTCCAAAATGTAAACCAAACCAAAAAACAATTAGCAGAAAATCAGCTATCACTACAGATAAAACTGCTTCTTTAAATCTTGATATAGTTCAAAGCAAGCATACCAAGAAAAGTATTTTAGCCAAAATGTTACGGCACAAAGTCCTTCAAAATCTTATAAAAACAGGAGAGAAACCAGGTTCAACGTATCGTAGGAAATTAATCTTAGAAGCGTTGACAGACAGTGCAATTCTTCTCGAAAGAAAGTTATTTATTTTAGTGTTAAACAAAATGAAACCACTAACAAAACTAATAACTAAATTACAAAAAAGACTTCTCAATAAACGCAATGTCAACAGAAAGAACTTCTTAAGTATCTGCAGAGGTGAATGGAGTCACACTACGAGCACAGAACCATACTTTAATGAAGAAGCCTACAAACAAAAGGAAACAGATACAATTGCCATACATAGCAGTGGTCGAGGTTATGAAAAAGTTAATAATACCATAATGGAACAAGAAGTACTCCTTACAAAAATATGTCCTGAAAACTTAGAATTACCCCTCCATTCAACTGAATCAGGACGTCTAGTCTACAAATGGCCATGCACGTCAATGTGTAACATTCCCAAACAATTTTTCAAGTCTTTACGCCAATTCCTCAATCAATATGTGAAAAGCAAACACACAATCAAAATTAAACTACCGCAAAATATGATAAAACCACCTTCCATGATCTGAAAAGGATATCAACACATCATTCAACTATAAGAAATCTAGTTTATAAACTGTACTATGCTAAAGGTCCTGCTTTAGCACTAGCCAATTTAAATAACATTCTTCTACATGGTACAGCAAAAGACCTACTAGAAGAAATTGACTATATTTGAAGTGAAACACACTTACAGAATGAAATAGCTGTAAACCAAATTAGTAACAATTCTACACATGGCAACCTTTTACTACATACATACAAAAAAGAAATACTAAAATTTAAAAGTACATCAGCTGAAGTACCAAACCATGTGTGTGTATGTTGCCGCAGAACTTTTTATAAAAGTAACACAAAAACTGTAGACCCATCATACAAAATAGAAGACAATGAAGATTCTAAATGGTTTGAATTAGCTCTCTACCTTATAGCAGAAAACAAATACGAAATAACGGACCCTGTACTACTTTGTAGTTACTGTACTAAAAAACTTGACAACAACCAAACTCTTTCACGTGCTATCACAAATAATTTGGAATTATATCCACTACCAAAACCCCTTCAACAACTTAATTTATATGAGAGCATCATAATTAAAACAGTGCACCCATTTCAAGCAATAATACGCCTTCAACCAAAAACTGCAAAATTACCTCCCTCTGAATTAGTGAAAAGTATTCGTGGAAAAGTAGTGTATTTACCATTAGATCTAAAATAAAATGTGCACACTCTAGGAGTGCAAAGTCCAATGCAGCAATCTTTAATTATCTTAGTAAATGGAGTACCTACAAAAGACAAAAAAATATGGCAACAGCTGGTAGATTTACATAAAGTTAGGGAATCCTTGCAATATCTTAAAGAGAATAATTAATATTACAAAGAAATTAATATTGAAGAAAACTTGAAGGATACAACTGAAATTATTCAAGAGACACAAGAAGCTGGTCAATTTGAGCTCCTAGATCCTGCTACAATATCAAACACTTTAGACATTATAAAATTCATCCATTGCACTCTAATGACACCATAGAAGATGCACTGGAAACGTACCAAATGCGTCAAACAAAAGCATCACCAATCAGCATATGGGAAAAAAGTATAGAAGCACGTGCTTTTCCTCTACTCTTTCCTACTGACAAAGGAGGAAGGTTCGATGATAGACCTATTCAAATATCAGCATCAGAATACCGCTCATTACGGATGAATTCTGAAGATCCCAGATTTAGACAAAATGTGGAATACATATTCCACCTACTCTTTGAAAGTGAACTAGCAACTTTGTGTTACGGAGTTGCACACATATTAAAATCAGGATCACACTTTCAAAATATGACAGCTACACAATTATTACAAAAAGTTAAAAAAAAAGATGAGGTTTTACAATCAAATATTACAAATCTATTAGCAAATATGCGTGGTACTAAAGAGTACTGGTTCCGATGTCTCAGAGATGTACGATGTATGATCAGAAACTTTGGCCCACCCACTTAGTTTGTTACATTAAATTGTGCAGAATATGCATGGGCAGATTTACATGATTTCCTACGCATATCAAACAAAAACACTATGTGTTTTATTGTTTTGTTGTTGCGATGTAGTGAAGTTTGTGCGGTTGGTTGTGCTGTAGGGTTTGGTTGTGTTTGGTTTGGAGTTTGAGAGGTGTATGCAGAAAGGGAATTTGTTAGTAGGGTTGGTTAGTTTGCGTCTCTATCCTGAGTTGAGGTGTTCAGCTTGCATGCTCTCCCCTGATGCGGCTCTGTTCTGATCTGGGTTCGACTGGGATATAGGTTCCTTACTCCTTTGGCCCCCACCTCTACCATGCTCTCTCATGGCTCCGCTTATACTCCTGCAGCCATTGCTTGATCGGAGGGGTCTTGTTGGTTTGTAGACTGTTATTTTCTTTTGTAGGAATTCTGCTCCTTGTCTGCTGATTGCCCTGTGCGTTATGCACATTGTTTTGAAGGTGATGCAGTGTTTTACTGGGAGCCAGTGTAGTGTTTTTAGGGCTGGAGTGATGTGGTCTCTTCTGGATAGTTTGAGGAGTAGTCTCGCTGCTGCATTTTGGATCCGTTGCAGTTTCTTCTGGAGGAATTCTGATATTCTCAAGTAGGTTGTTTGCATATTCGATTTTTGACATGATTAGGGCTACGATAGTGAGTGTTTTGTGTGTGAAGGAGAGGAAAGGTAGAAATCTTCTTGCTGTGTGGAGGAGGAAAAAGCATTTCTTCACTGTTGCATTTATTTGTGGTTCCAGGTTTTTTTTTTTTATTTTAAATTTATAAAGCGCTCACACAGCCCACAGGCATCGAGGCGCTGTTACAAGAATTGTTTGTTTTTCTTAGTTGCGTAATTGTTTTTTTTTTGTCTTAGTTACGTATTTATAACGCGCTTAAACACCCATAGGTTTCTAAGCGCGGACCCGGGGATCGAACCTGTGTTGCTTTGTGTCGTCTTGCTTCCAAGACGCGCACGCTGCCGCTGAGCTATCCTCCCGGGTTAGGGTGTTGTCCATTAGGACTCCTAGATTTTTTAATACCTTCGATGGTGTTGGTGCGTTTCCGATTTCCGTTGGCCATGGGATGGTGGTTTTGTTCTCTTGGTCTTTGGATACGATCATGATTTCTGTCTTTCCTGGGTTGATTTTCAGGTTGTTAGCATCCATCCAGTTGAAGACTTCTTTTAGACAGTCAGTTAGGGTTGAGTGGTCGGCATCGGTCTCTTTGATTTTGTAGATGATCTGGGTGTCATCTGCGTAGTTAAAACATGTAATGTTGTATTATTTGAAGATTCTGATGACCGGAGTCTGATAGATGTTGAAATATAGTGGAGATAGTGAGGATCCTTGTGGCACTCCACAGTCGTTAACTCGTGGAGTGGATTTGAAAGGTTTTATCCATACGGTTTATGTTTTGTCTGCTAGGAATGATTTGGTCCAGCGTAGTGCTGTGTATTTTATGCCTATGTCTTCTAGTCTTTTGGTCAGGGTGTCGTGGCTAACTGTGTCAAAGGCTGTGGAGAGGTCAAGCAGAATAAGGGCTGAGGTAGTGTTTGAGTCTGCGTTAGTTTTGAGGTCGTCCCAGATGGATAGTAGTGCTGTCTCTGTTCCTCTCGCTGGTCTGAAACCGATTTGAGCTTGGTCCAGCAGGTGGTGTTTTCTACATGTTCTTGGGTTAGTTTATATACGTAGGTTTCTAGAAGTTTTGCTGGGTAGTGGATGTTAGAGATCGGCCTGTAGTTGGAAAGGTCGTCTACGTCACCACTTGTGTTTTTCAAGAGTGGCTTGATGTATGCTGATTTGAAGATCTTCAGTACAGTCCCTGTTGATAGTGATAGATTTAGAAGGTTTCTGTAGTGTTCTGCTGCCGATCATTGCGCGAGGATTCATTTGTAGATGTCTGGGGGATATGGGTCCATTGGTGATCCCGCTTTCTTGCTCCGTTTAACGAGCATTGCGAATGCCTCTGCTGATATTTCAGGAAAGCTTTGGAGTTTGTGCTGTGGTTCCATGTTACGTTTGTTGGGTTGTGAGTTGTGGTTGGTTGGTCGCTTTTTTATGGTTTGCCGGATGTCATTGATTTTTTTTTTGAAGTGGTCTGCCAGGTCATTGCATAGTTTCTCTGAGGGGTTTGGGGTATTGTCGCAGCCTGGTGGGTTTCTCATTTCTTCAATGATGCTAACCAATTCTTCTTGTGTGTTGGTGGCGTTGTTGATTCTGTCATCGTAGTGTCTTCTCTTTGCCTTTTGGATTTCCTTCTTGTATGCGCAGATTTGTTTCTGGTACAGTGTTTTTTTCCGTGGGTTCTATTCTTTCCTCCATTCCAGTTCCATCTTTTTGTTTTCTTTTTTCATGTAGTTTAATAGTGGGGTGAACCATTTTGCCATTGCTCTTTATTTTGATGGGGTGAACGGTTTTTCTGGGGCGATTTTGTCTATTGTATCCACGATCCATTTGTGCAGTATCTCTGCTTTCCCGTCTAGGTCCGCTAGGTCTAGTTCTGTAGTTGAGGGTTTTGTTATTTCCAGTTCTTCGAATAGGTTGCTTTCTTTGACGTGTTTCCAGTTTCTTTTGGTGGCAGTTGTGAGTTTCAGATGTTGGATGTAGGCTTGGGTAGGCAGAGTGATCACGAATGGGATGATGAGATGGTCGCTCCACAGTATTTGTATTGGAGGTGCCGTGGTGATTTTCTTTGGCGAAAATTGCGTCTAGGGTGTGTCCTGCCGAGTGCGTTACTCCTTTGACCAGTTGTTGTAGTTTCATGGTGTTGAGTAGTTCAATTAGTGAGTTTTGGGAGTTGGCGTGGCTGTGTTCAAACCAGATGTTGAAGTCCCCCACGATGATTAGGTGTTCGTGGTTGATGGCTAAATTGGTGATCGCTTCTATGAAGTTATCGACGAATGCATATGTTGGCGGCCTGTATACAAGTATGAAAATGATGTTGGTTTTTGGGCTCGCTGTTCGGTGTACTAACATGGTTTCGCAGTTGAGGATGTTGAGTGGTTTGTCAGTTTTTATTTTCAGGTGTTCTTTGAATGCTATAGCGAAGCCTCCACCTTTTTTGTTTTTTCTGTTTATTTGTAGGCATTTGAAGTCGGTCAGGAGGCAGCTTTGGAGTGTGATTTTGTAGTTGTCGTCCAGCCATGTTTCTGAGATGAACAGGATGTCAATGCTGTTGTCATCGAGTAGGTCGAAGATCTCTGTCATTAAAGACTCCTCAACATAAAGGAGTATATTACATGTACCTGCTACAACTCTTTAAACCATGGAGAAAAGAAGAAGAAATACTAGATAACTATGACTCATATGAAGACGCTTTCAAAGCAAATGAAAGCACTATAACTGATGTAAACTTTACACAGTACAAAACAATGTTGCACAATGAACAGCAACACGAAGAAGAATTCCAGGCCCAACTAGATAAGGACACTCCTGACAGTAGTCAACCTTCTGTAACAGGAAGCCAAGAACCACTGGGAGAGCCACTAATAACAAATGAGGCAGAATTAGCTATGATAGAAGTAGAAAACACCATGTGTCAGTATGAAGATTAAGAAGACTTAACTATACTACAATCAAAACTAAACAATGAGCAACATAGCATTTTTCAAGAATTAACAAAAGAAATTTCACATGGTGTACAATATGAAAACAAAGAATGCACCTGCCAAAATTACAAACCTATACTATTGTACGTCAGTGGTGAAGCTGGTTCTGGCAAAACATTCCTACTCAAAATCATCAGTATATTCCTTCAACAATTGACAAACAACAAACTGTCAGCTGTTGTCACTGCCCCCACAGCTTTAGCTGCCTACAACATAGGTGGTGTCACTTTACACCGATTACTACACCTGCCAGTAGAACACCAAAACAAATTAGACTATTACAAACTTTCTACAGAAGCTGCAATGGAACTATGCACAGTATTGAAACAAATGAAAATGCTTCTAATAGATGAAGTGAGCATGGTGTCCAACCTAATGTTGGCTTTGATTCACCTCAGATTACAAGAAGTACTCAAAACAAACTATGAAGAGCTCTTGTAAGACTGAGATTCTACTCATCGGCACACCCACCCCCTCCTTCCCTGCAGCTCTCTGGCCGGCCTCTCTTGGCCCCCTTCCCGCTCCTACCTGCAAGGCAAAAAACCTCAGCGTTATCTTCGACTCCACACTCTCCTTCTCTCCTCATATATCTGACGTCTCTAAGAAGTCACACTACCAGCTGCACCTCCTCAGAGGTATTCTTCCCTTCCTCTCCTTCCCCCAGAAGCTCACTGTCTCCCGGGCCCTGGTTCTCTCTAAGCTGGACTACTGTAACAGCCTCTATCTTAATCTGCCTGCCTCCACTCTCCGCCCTCTGCAACTAATCCAGAACAGAACTGCGAGACTTGTCCTTGGCCTCAAGCCCAGTGACCGTATCTCTCCAGGACTGAAATCTCTACACTGGCTCCCAGTGGCTGCGAGGATAAAGTTCAAAACCCTCTGCATTGTCCACAAGGCCTTCTGGGGCCTGGGGCCTAACTACCTTCAACTCTCTCTTCCTAAATATCTTCCTTCCCGAGCCCTTCGCTCATCCGTCTCCAACTCCCTCAGGGTCAGCCGCTTCTCGAAGCAACGAGCTGGGGGTAGATCTCTCTCCGCGGCAGGGGCCTCCCTCTGGAACAGCCTTCCTGCCTCCCTGAAACTTGAGGAGAACCATCTCCGGTTCCGGAAGCACCTCAAAACCTTCCTCTTTGCTTCTGCTTTCTCTCTCCCTCTCCCCTGCTAATTCTTCGCTGAAACTGCACTGAATCTGCAACTGGGCCACTCTCACCGACCCCGGTCCTGGGCCCAGCCACTCTCCACTTGCACTGCCTCCCTGGCAACCCCTGCACTGCGGGACTGTCTCTGTATCCCTACAGCCCCCCCTTCCCAGCACTTGTCTGCACTTACCTTGCACTTGCCTCCAGCTGGTCCTCTTACTTATTTATTTTATTTTATTCTACTTACCTTGTACTGCACTTCCCCCCCTCCCCTTCCCCTTGCACTTTCTCCCTTCCCCCTACCCCTGCACTTGCGCGATCTGAATGACACCTGGCCTAGTAGGATCGTTGTCTGTCTTCCCCTTGTTCCCCCCTCCATGCGTCGTCGCACCTTCAAACACTTGTGTATAGGCGCGTTACAAATGCCATATCACATCATATCATATCTTTGCAGGAAAACTCATTATTGTTTTCGGAGATCTTCTTCAATTGACACCAGTAAAAGGTGAGCCTATTTTTGAAACATTAGGACACAAACTCTGCCGTAAAACTGTTGGCAGCATTGGAAATCTCAACCTTTGGCAACATTTCCAATACAGAGAATTAACTGAAAACATGCGGCAATCTGCAGATCTCACTTATGCCAACATCTTAAAAAGTATCAGAATTGGTATACATTCTAAAGAAGTAGAAACAATATTGAAAACCCAGCACATTCAAGCACTTCATGGTGATAATGCATATGTACAGATGTTATGGAACAATTAGCCCACAAAAATGTCAATTGTATGGACTAATGCCAACTCTTGCAAGCTTTTTCAAATTCAATGAAATAATGTTAAGTAAAGAAATGCAACCAATAATGAAAATTAGCGCCACAGACAAACTAGATGTACATGGAATGATACTACCCATGTGTGACCAAACCACAACAAGACTAACTAGTTTAGAAAAATCTATCTCAAACACAGCATGCTTGGAAAAGATATTACAATTATCCTTAAATTGCAGAGTAATGCTTAAAAGTAACCTTGGCGTGGACCAAGGACTAGTTAAAGGAGCACTGGGTACAGTTGTTTGCTTTCAAACATACCCACGTAACACAGTCTTTAAAGAAGGCATGAGCTACGTAGCACTATCAGGCTTACGTACACTTGACAGTCTATTTTTATTCAACTTTGATGCAAGTAAAGTAAACGCTGATATTCCTTGCATTTTTTAATACTTTAGGCTTCGCTCACTATACACCCCCATCTAAACACATATTCTGTACCACAAAAAGTAAAACGTTGTAAAAGAACACCGAATCAAACAGAAATGCAACAGGATGTCACTGCAAATCCTCCAAAGAGAGTAAAAGAAACTAAAACTTCATCAAGTACCACAAACATAAAAGAACCCATTAGGGAAAGTAAACCAGGTACTTCATCAAAGAAGGAAGACAAACTAAAGAAAAATTCAATCAGATACAGATCTATCTGGTCGATTTAAACTCTCAAATATAGTTGGAGTAAGTTGCTACGCAAATGTAGCAATGAATATTCTATTTCAATTGCCACCAATTGTTGACAACATTTACTTACACGGTACAGACCAATTGTGTTTGCAAATGTTAGTACTTCACAGAAATGCAACAAACAATCCTGATAACACGTATACAGGGTAATTCATAGAATTTCGCAGAAAAGTGTCGCAAGCGGCTGGCGCAGAGTGTCCGCGTGTGATTGACTGCGCCAGGCATGTGCGCTAAAACCGATTTCCGCGCACAGCGTATTCATGGATTTTAGGCTTCCAAACCAGCCATGGCGCAGAGAATCGCAGCGACCCTGCAGCAGCGCCAGTAACGCCCCCAAGAACGCCCTCGCGCAAGGAAAAGCCATCAAAATCGCTAAATCATCGCAAAGGGCTGCGCTAACCCTGGACCAGTTCACCGGGCTGGCAAACAGCAAAGGCCAAGCGGGGAACGTGTATTGCAGGGGTGCGTGGGAAGTTCCACACGCGACTGGCCCCGTGCAAGCAGGGTACGTGTATTTCAGGGGTGCGCGGGAAGTTCCACACGCGATTTCTGCAGGGTACGTGCATTTCAGGGGTGCATGGTAAGTTCCACACGCGAATGGGCCAGTGCGAGCAGGGTACGTGTATTTCATGGGTGCGCGGGAAGTTCCACACGCGATTCCATCAGGGTACGTGTATTTCAGGGGTGCGCGGGACTACCCTGCACCCCTGCTCCCCTGCTCATGTCCCGCAGGCAGCCCATCCACCATGGGCATGCCACCCAGCCAACCCACATGTCACCTTGCACTACTGATCAACAATGCATGTCTCCCCCACCACCCCCACCCCCCAGCAGTGCAGGGGCAGCCTCCACCAGGCCCCCACCCATGTCTCCCACCACCCCCACCCCCCAGCAGTGCAGGGGCAGCCTCCACCAGGCCCCCACTCATGTCTCCCACCACCCCCGACCCCCAGCAGTGCAGGGGCAGCCTCCACCAGGCCCCCACTCATGTCTCCCACCGCCCCCACCCCCCTGCCACCATGGGCAGCCCCCACCAGGCCCCCACCCTTGTCTCCCACCACCCCCACCCCCCAGCAGTGCAGGGGCACCCTCCACCAGGCCCCCACTCATGTCTCCCACCACCCCACCCCCCTGCCACCATGGGCAGCCCCCACCAGGCCCCCACTCATGTCTCCCACCACCCCCACCCCCCAGCAGTGCAGGGGCAGCCTCCACCAGGCCCCCACTCATGTCTCCCACCACCCCCACCCCCCAGCAGTGCAGGGGCACCCTCCACCAGGCCCCCACTCATGTCTCCCACCACCCCCACCCCCCAGCAGTGCAGGGTCACCCTCCACCAGACCCCCACTCATGTCTCCCACCACCCCAACCCCCCAGCCACCAGGGGCACCCTCCACCAGGCCCCCACTCATGTCTCCCACCACCCCCACCCCCCAGCAGTGCAGGGGCAGCCTCCACCAGGCCCCCACCCATGTCTCCCACCACCCCCACCCCCCAGCAGTGCAGGGGCAGCCTCCACCAGGCCCCCACTCATGTCTCCCACCACCCCCACCCCCCAGCAGTGCAGGGGCACCCTCCACCAGGCCCCCACTCATGTCTCCCACCACCCCCACCCCCCAGCCACCAGGGGCATCCTCCACCAGGCCCCACCCATGTCTCCCACCACCCCCACCCCCCAGCAGTGCAGGGGCACCCTCCACCAGGCCCCCACTCATGTCTCCCACCACCCCCACCCCCCAGCAGTGCAGGGTCACCCTCCACCAGGCCCCCACTCATGTCTCCCACCACCCCAACCCCCCAGCCACCAGGGGCACCCTCCACCAGGCCCCCACTCATGTCTCCCACCACCCCCACCCCCCAGCAGTGCAGGGGCAGCCTCCACCAGGCCCCCACCCATGTCTCCCACCACCCCCACCCCCCAGCAGTGCACGGGCACCCTCCACCAGGCCCCCACTCATGTCTCCCACCACCCCCACCCCCCAGCAGTGCAGGGGCACCCTCCACCAGGCCCCCACTCATGTCTCCCACCACTCCCACCCCCCAGCCACCAGAGGCAGTCTCCACCAGGCCCCCACTCATGTCTCCCACCACCCCCACCCCCTGCCACCATGGGCAGCCTCCACCAGGCCCCCACTCATGTCTCCCACCACCCCCACCCCCCAGCAGTGCAGGGGCACCCTCCACCAGGCCCCCACTCATGTCTACCACCACCCCCACCCCCCAGCAGTCAGGGGCAGCCTCCACCAGGCCCCCACTCATGTCTCCCACCACCCTACCCCCCCAGCAGTGCAGGGGCACCCTCCACCAGGCCCCCACTCATGTCTCCCACCACCCCCACCCCCTTGCCACCATGGGCAGCCCCCACCAGGCCCCCACCCATGTCTCCCACCACCCCCACCCCCCTGCCACCATGGGCAGGCTCCACCAGGCCCCCACTCATGTCTCCCACCACCCCCACCCCCCAGCAGTGCAGGGGCAGCCTCCACCAGGCCCCCACTCATGTCTCCCACCACCCCACCCCCAGCAGTGCAGGGGCACCCTCCACCAGGCCCCCACTCATGTCTCCCACCACCCACACCCCCCTGCCACCATGGCCACCCTCCACCAGGCCCCCACTCATGTCTCCCACCACCCCCCACCCCCCAGCAGTGCAGGGGCACCCTCCACCAGGCCCCCACTCATGTGTCCCACCACCCCCACCCCCCCAGCAGTGCAGGGGCACCCTCCATCGGAGGGGCAGGCATCGGCCGGAGGGCAGGAGGACCCAGGACAGAGAGTGTCTTCCGTGTGGCAGCGGTTGGGCCACGCCATAGGTGCGGAGCGGCGGTGGGCGGAAGAGGCGCGGCTCACAATGGTCAGGGCGGAGAACTCCATGCGGAGGGCCCTGAGGCGGGCCGAGTGCCTCGAGGCAATCCGCAGGGGATTGGAGGAGGACACAGCGTCGTCCCTGCGGACCCTCGGGGCCATGGAACTGGACCGCCTCCGGGACATCGAACAGGAGTTCGATGATGCCCGGGCCCGGGACACCACGGAGTGAGCCGCTGGACTTGCCCGCCGTCTTTGTATATAGTTCTTTAGTTTTAGGTTTCCTTTGTTTCTTATTATGATTTGGAGTCGACGGACACTGCTCCACTTTTTGTATATAGTTGATTTTTAGGTAGGTTTTTTAGAAGGTTTCCATTGTTCAGTTGGGCTCATGGACCCTTGGTAGTTTTTTACATAGTTCTTTATTGCATAGAGGTTTTTTTACATTTGACTTTGGACGACATTTTTTTGGATTCTGATTTGCAGTTATTTTTTTTTAATACGGACATGCAGCTTATTTTTTCTCATTCCCATTGTAGTTTGTTTCCTTTCTTTAGCATTCTTTATTTTTTTCAATGCAATTTTGTTTTCATACTTCACTGTGTGGTATCATCTCATTGGTTTCATGCATGTCATGTTGGGTGTTTTCCCATTCAATTGCAACCATTGTGTGTGACGGACATGGGTTCATTAGCTTCATGAACATTGGGTGTGTAACATGTAATTTCCATTTCCATGTGGGTGAATGGGTTACTTGGTAGGGCTTTTTGGCTGTGGAGGCTGACCATTACGCACATGATTGGGTATTGTGAGGACCTGGTGGGGGCTGCCCCTGGTGGCTGGGGGGTGGGGGTGGTGGGAGACATGAGTGGGGGGCCTGGTGGAGGCTGCCCCTGGTGGCTGGGGGGTGGGGGTGGTAGGAGACATGGGTGGGGGCCTGGTGGAGGCTGCCCACGGTGGCAGGGGGGTGGGGGTGGTGGGAGACATGAGTGGGGCCCTGGTGGAGGGTGCCCCTGCACTGCTGGGGGGTGGGGGTGGTGGGAGACATGAGTGGGGGCCTGGTGGAGGCTGCCCATGGTGGCTGGGGGGTGGGGGTGGTGGGAGACATGAGTGGGGGCCTGGTGGAGGGTGCCCCTGACTGCTGGGGGTGGGGGTGGTGGTAGACATGAGTGGGGGCCTGGTGGAGGGTGCCCCTGCACTGCTGGGGGGTGGGGTGGTGGGAGACATGAGTGGGGGCCTGGTGGAGGCTGCCCCTGACTGCTGGGGGGTGGGGGTGGTGGTAGACATGAGTGGGGGCCTGGTGGAGGGCGCCCCTGCACTGCTGGGGGTGGGGGTGGTGGGAGACATGAGTGGGGGCCTGGTGGAGGCTGCCCATGGTGGCAGGGGGGTGGTGGGAGACATGAGTGGGGGCCTGGTGGAGGCTGCCCCTGGTGGCTGGGGGGTGGGGGTGGTGGGAGACATGGGTGGGGGCCTGGTGGAGGGTGCCCCTGCACTGCTGGGGGGGTGGGGGTGGTGGGAGACATGAGTGGGGGCCTGGTGGAGGGTGCCCCTGCACTGCTGGGGGGTGGGGGTAATAGGGGACATGAGTGGGGGCTTGGTGGAGGCTGCCCCTGGTGGCTGGGGGATGGGGGTGGTGGGAGACATGAGTGGGGGCCTGGTGGAGGGTGCCCCTGCACTGCTGGGGGGTGGGGGTGGTGGGAGACATGAGTGGGGGCCTGGTGGAGGGTGCCCGTGCACTGCTGGGGGGTGGGGGTAATAGGGGACATGAGTGGGGGCTTGGTGGAGGCTGCCCCTGGTGGCTGGGGGGTGGGGGTGGTGGGAGATATGGTGGGGGCCTGGTGGAGGGTGCCCCTGCACTGCTGGGGGGTGGGGGTGGTGGGAGACATGAATGGGGGCCTGGTGGAGGGTGCCCCTGCACTGCTGGGGGGTGGGGGTGGTGGGAGACATGAGTGGGGGCCTGGTGGAGGCTGCCCATGGTGGCAGGGGGGTGGGGGATGTGGGAGACATGAGTGGGGGCCTGGTGGAGGCTGCCCATGGTGGCAGGGGGGTGGGGGTGGTGGTAGACATGAGTGGGGGCCTGGTGGAGGGTGCCCCTGCACTGCTGGGGGGTGGGGTGGTGGGAGACATGAGTGGGGGCCTGGTGGAGGCTGCCCCTGCACTGCTGGGGGGTGGGGGTGGTGGGAGACATGAGTGGGGGCCTGGTGGAGGCTGCCCATGGTGGCAGGGTGGTGGGGGTGGTGGGAGACATGAGTGGGGGCCTGGTGGAGGCTGCCCCTTTTGGCTGGGGGGTGGGGGTGGTGGGAGACATGGGTGGGGGCCTGGTGGAGGCTGCCCCTGGTGGCTGGGGGGTGGGGGTGATGGGAGACATGAGTGGGGGCCTGGTGGAGGGTGCCCCTGCACTGCTGGGGGGTGGGGGTGGTGGGAGACATGAGTGGGGGCCTGGTGGAGGGTGCCCCTGCACTGCTGGGGGGTGGGGGTGGTGGGAGACATGAGTGGGGGCCTGGTGGAGGGTGCCCCTGCACTGCTGGGGAGTGGGGGTGGTGGGAGACATGAGTGGGGGCCTGGTGGAGGGTGCCCCTGCACTGCTGGGGGGTGGGGGTGGTGGGAGACATGAGTGGGGGCCTGGTGGAGGCTGCCCATGGTGGCAGGGGGTGGGGTGGTGGGAGACATGAGTGGGGGCCTGGTGGAGGGTGGCCATGGTGGCAGGGGGGTGGGGGTGGTGGGAGACATGGTTGGGGGCCTGGTGGAGGCTGCCCATGGTGGCAGGGGGGTGGGGGTGGTGGGAGACATGAGTGGGGGCCTGGTGGAGGGTGCCCCTGCACTGCTGGGGGGTGGGGGTGGTGGGAGACATGAGTGGGGGCCTGGTGGAGGCTGCCCATGGTGGCAGGGGGGTGGGGGTGGTGGGAGACATGAGTGGGGGCCTGGTGGAGGCTGCCCCTGACTGCTGGGGGGTGGGGGTGGTGGTAGACATGAGTGGGGGCCTGGTGGAGGGTGCCCCTGCACTGCTGGGGGTGGGGTGGTGGGAGACATGAGTGGGGGCCTGGTGGAGGCTGCCCCTGACTGCTGGGGGGTGGGGGTGGTTATAGACATGAGTGGGGGCCTGGTGGAGGGTGCCCCTGCACTGCTGGGGGGTGGGGGTGGTGGGAGACATGAGTGGGGGCCTGGTGGAGGCTGCCCATGGTGGCAGGGGGGTGGGGTGGTGGGAGACATGAGTGGGGGCCTGGTGGAGGGTGCCCGTGCACTGCTGGGGGGTGGGGGTAATAGGGGACATGAGTGGGGGTTTGGTGGAGGCTGCCCCTGGTGGCTGGGGGGTGGGGGTGGTGGGAGATATGGTGGGGGCCTGGTGGAGGGTGCCCCTGCACTGCTGGGGGGTGGGGGTGGTGGGAGACATGAGTGGGGGCCTGGTGGAGGGTGCCCCTACTCTGCTGGGGGGTGGGGGTGGTGGGAGACATGAGTGGGGGCCTGGTGGAGGCTGCCCATGGTTGCAGGGGGGTGGGGGTGGTGGGAGACATGAGAGGGGGCCTGGTGGAGGGTGGCCATGGTGGCAGGGGGGTGGGGGTGGTGGGAGACATGAGTGGGGGCCTGGTGGAGGCTGCCCATGGTGGCAGGGGGGTGGGGGTGGTGGGAGACATGAGTGGGGGCCTGGTGGAGGGTGGCCGTGCACTGCTGGGGGGTGGGGGTAATAGGGGACATGAGTGGGGGCTTGGTGGAGGCTGCCCCTGTGGCTGGGGGGTGGGGGTGGTGGGAGATATGGTGGGGGCCTGGTGGAGGGTGCCCCTGCACTGCTGGGGGTTGGGGGTGGTGGGAGACATGGGTGGGGGCCTGGTGGAGGGTGCCCCTGCACTGCTGGGGGGGTGGGGGTGGTGGGAGACATGAGTGGGGGCCTGGAGGAGGCTGCCCATGGTGGCAGGGGGATGGGGGTGGTGGGAGACATGAGTGGGGGCCTGGTGGAGGGTGGCCATGGTGGCAGGGGGGTGGGGGTGGTGGGAGACATGAGTGGGGGCCTGGTGGAGGCTGCCCATGGTGGCAGGAGGGTGGGGGTGGTGGGAGACATGAGTGGGGGCCTGGTGGAGGGTGGCCATGGTGGCAGGGGGGTGGGGGTGGTGGGAGACATGAGTGGGGGCCTGGTGGAGGCTGCCCCTGCACTGCTGGGGAGTGGGGGTGGTGGGAGACATGAGTGGGGGCCTGGAGGAGGGTGGCCATGGTGGCAGGGGGGTGGGGGTGGTGGGAGACATGAGTGGGGGCCTGGTGGAGGCTGCCCATGGTGGAAGGGGGGTGGGGGTGGTGGGAGACATGGGTGGGGGCCTAGTGGAGGCTGCCCATGGTGGCAGGGGGGTGGGGGTGGTGGGAGACATGAGTAGGGGCCTGGTGGAGGGTGCCCATGCACTGCTGGGGGGTGGGGGTGGTGGGAGACATGAGTGGGGGCCTGGTGGAGGCTGCCCATGGTGGCAGGGGGGTGGGGGTGGTGGGAGACATGAGTGGGGGCCTGGTGGAGACTGCCCCTGACTGCCGGGGGGTGGGGGTGGTGGTAGACATGAGTGGGGGCCTGGTGGAGGGTGCCCCTGCACTGCTGGGGGGTGGGGTGGTGGGAGACATGAGTGGGGGCCTGGTGGAGGGTGCCCCTGCACTGCTGGGGGGTGGGGTAGTGGGAGACATGAGTGGGGGCCTGGTGGAGGCTGCCCCTGACTGCTGGGGGGTGGGGGTGGTGGTAAACATGAGTGGGGGCCTGGTGGAGGGTGCCCCTGAACTGCTGGGGGGTGGGGGTGGTGGGAGACATGAGTGGGGGCCTGGTGGAGGCTGCCCATGGTGTAAGGGGGGTGGGGGTGGTGGGAGACATGAGTCAGGGCCTGGTGGAGGCTGCCCCTGGTGGCTGGGGGGTGGGGGTGGTGGGAGACATGGGTGGGGGCCTGGTGGAGGCTGCCCCTGGTGGCTGGGGGGTGGGGGTGGTGGGAGACATGAGTGGGGGCCTGGTGGAGGGTGCCCCTGCACTGCTGGGGGGTGGGGGTGGTGGGAGACATGAGTGGGGGCCTGGTGGAGGCTGCCCATGGTGGCAGGGGGTGGGGGTGGTGGGAGACATGAGTGGGGGCCTGGTGGAGGCTGCCCATGGTGGCAGGGGGGTGGGGGTGGTGGGAGACATGAGTGGGGGCCTGGTGAGGCTGCCCCTGACTGCTGGGGGGTGGGGGTGGTGGTAGACATGAGTGGGGGGCTGGTGGAGGGTGCCCCTGCACTGCTGGGGGGTGGGGTGGTGGGAGACATGAGTGGGGGCCTGGTGGAGGCTGCCCCTGACTGCTGGGGGGTGGGGGTGGTGGTAGACATGAGTGGGGGCCTGGTGGAGGGTGCCCCTGCACTGCTGGGGGGTGGGGGTGGTGGGAGACATGAGTGGGGGCCTGGTGGAGGCTGCCCATGGTGGCAGGGGGGTGGGGGTGGTGGGAGACATGAGTGGGGGCCTGGTGGAGGGTGCCCGTGCACTGCTGGGGGGTGGGGGTAATAGGGGACATGAGTGGGGGCTTGGTGGAGGCTGCCCCTGGTGGCTGGGGGGTTAGGGTGGTGGGAGATATGGTGGGGGCCTGGTGGAGGGTGCCCCTGCACTGCTGGGGGGTGGGGGTGGTGGGAGACATGAGTGGGGGCCTGGTGGAGGGTGTCCCTGCACTGCTGGGGGTGGGGGTGGTAGGAGACATGAGTGGGGGCCTGGTGGAGGCTGCCCATGGTGGCAGGGGGTGGGGGTGGTGGGAGACATGAGAGGGGGCCTGGTGGAGGGTGGCCATGGTGGCAGGGGGGTGGGGTGGGGTGGTGGGACGACATGAGTGGGGGCCTGGTGGAGGCTGCCCATGGTGGCAGGGGGGTGGGGGTGGTGGGAGACATGAGTGGGGGCCTGGAGGAGGGTGCCCGTGCACTGCTGGGTGGTGGGAGTAATAGGGGACATGAGAGGGGGCTTGATGGAGGCTGCCCCTGGTGGCTGGGGGGTGGGGGTGGTGGGAGACATGAGTGGGGGCCTGGTGGAGGGTGGCCATGGTGGCAGGGAGGTGGGGGTGGTGGGAGACATGAGTGGGGGCCTGGTGGAGGCTGCCCATGGTGGCAGGGGGTGGGGGTGGTGGGAGACATGAGTGGGGGCCTGGTGGAGGGTGCCCGTGCACTGCTGGGGAGTGGGGGTGGTGGGAGACATGAGTGGGGGCCTAGTGGAGGGTGCCCCCGCACTGCTGGGGGGTGGGGGTGGTGGGAGACATGAGTGGGGGCCTGGTGGAGGCTGCCCATGGTGGCAGGGGGGTGGGGGTGGTGGGAGACATGAGAGGGGGCCTGGTGGAGGGTGGCCATGGTGGCAGGGGGGTGGGGGTGGTGGGAGACATGAGTGGGGGCCTGGTGGAGGCTGCCCATGGTGGCAGGGGGGTGGGGGTGGTGGGAGACATAAGTGGGGGCCTGGTGGAGGGTGCCCGTGCACTGCTGGGTGGTGGGGGTAATAGGGGAAATGAGTGGGGGCTTGGTGGAGGCTGCCCCTGGTGGCTGGGGGGTGGGGGTGGTGGGAGACATGAGTGGGGGCCTGGTGGAGGGTGCCCGTGCACTGCTGGGTGGTGGGGGTAATAGGGGACATGAGTGGGGGCTTGGTGGAGGCTGCCCCTGGTGGCTGGGGGGTGGGGGTGGTGGGAGACATGAGTGGGGGCCTGGTGGAGGGTGGCCATGGTGGCAGGGAGGTGGGGGTGGTGGGAGACATGAGTGGGGGCCTGGTGGAGGCTGCCCATGGTGGCAGGGGGGTGGGGGTGGTGGGAGACATGAGTGGGGGCCTGGTGGAGGGTGCCCGTGCACTGCTGGGGGGTGGGGGTAATAGGGGACATGAGTGGGGGCTTGGTGGAGGCTGCCCCTGGTGGCTGGGGGGTGGGGGTGGTGGGAGATATTTTGGGGGCCTGGTGGAGGGTGCCCCTGCACTGCTGGGGGGTGGGGGTGGTGGGAGACATGAGTGGAGGCCTGGTGGAGGGTGCCCCTGCACTGCTGGGGGGTGGGGGTGGTGGGAGACATGAGTGGGGGCCTGGTGGAGGCTGCCCATGGTGGCAGGGGGGTGGGGGTGGTGGGAGACATGAGTTTGGGCCTGGTGGAGGGTGGCCATGGTGGCAGGGGGGTGGGGGTGGTGGGAGACATGAGTGGGGGCCTGGTGGAGGCTGCCCATGGTGGCAGGGGGGTGGGGGTGGTGGGAGACATGAGTGGGGGCCTGGTGGAGGGTGGCCATGGTGGCAGGGGGGTGGGGGTGGTGGGAGACATAAGTGGGGGCCTGGTGGAGGCTGCCCCTGCACTGCTGGGGGGTGGGGGTGGTGGGAGACATGAGTGGGGGCCTGGTGGAGGGTGGCCATGGTGGCAGGGGGGTGGGGGTGGTGGGAGACATGAGTGGGGGCCTGGTGGAGGCTGCCCATGGTGGCATGGGGGTGGGGGTGGTGGGAGACATGAGTGGGGGCTAGGTGGAGGGTGGCCATGGTGGCAGGGGGGAGGGGGTGCTGGGAGACATGAGTGGGGGCCTGGTGGAGGGTGCCCCTGCACTGCTAGTGGGTGGGGGTGGTGGGAGACATGGGTGGGGGACTGGTGGAGGCTGCCCCTGCACTGCTGGGGGGTTGGGGTGGTGGGAGACATGGGTGGGGGCCTGGTGGAGGCTGCCCCTGCACTGCTGGGGGGTAGGGGTGGTGGGACACATGAGTGGGGGCCTGGTGGTGGGTGCCCCTGGTGGCTGGGGGGTGGGGGTGGTGGGAGACATGCATTGTTGATCAGTAGTGCAAGGTGACATGTGGGTTGGCTGGGGGGGCATGCCCATGGTGGATGTGCTGCCTGCGGGACATGAGCAGGGGTGCAGGGTAGTCCCCCGTGGTGTGGGCTGCCTGCAGGGTCCGTGGAGGTTATGGAGCGTACACCTGGGAGGACCCACACGGCCAATTCACGTGTGGTACTCCCCAGAACCCCTGAAATACACATACCCTGCTGAAATCGTGTGTGGAACTTCCCGCGCACCCCTGAAATACACGTACCCTGCTCGCACTGGGCCAATCGCCTGTGGAACTTCCCGCGCACCCCTGCAATACACGTACCCTGATGAAATCGCGTGTGGGACTTCCCGCGCACCCCTGAAATACACATACCTTGCTGAGATCGCGTGTGGAAATTCCCGCGCACCCCTGAAGTACACGTACCCTGATCGCACTGGGCCAATCGCGTGTGGAACTTCCCGCGCACCCCTGAAATACACGTACCCTGATGAAATCGCGTGTGGTACTTCCCGCGCACCCCTGAAATACACGTACCCTGCTGAAATCGCGTGTGGAACTTCCCGCGCACCCCTGAAATACACGTACCCTGCTCGCACTGGGCCAATCGCGTGTGGAACTTCCCGCGCACCCCTGCAATACACGTACCCTGATGAAATCGCGTGTGGAACTTCCCGCGCACCCCTGAAATACACGTACCCTGCTGAAATTGCGTGTGAAAATTCCCGCGCACCCCTGAAATACACGTACCCTGCTCGCACTGGGCCAATCGCATGTGGAACTTCCCGCGCACCCCTGAAATACACGTACCCTGCTGAAATTGCGTGTGGAACTTTCCGCGCACCCCTGAAATACACGTACCCTGATGTAATCGCGTGTGGAACTTCCCGCGCACCCCTGAAATCCACGTACCCAGCCAAATCGCGTGTGATACTTCCCGCGCACCCCGGTATACACAAACACGTATTTTTTGTCAGCGGGTGTCCGTGTTTGTGGGTACCCCTTTGCACGTCATTTGTCCTGGAGGGCCACAGTATAGGACATTCATCATGGCAGTATATAGGTGCTATTTGTTGGCGCACCTTTTGGCGCACATTTCTTACAGCCGCAGAGACGCTACCGCCTGCTTTCTTGTGGCGGTCGTGTTTGTGCCTGTGCGCTGGTTTGACCATGCGCTTTTTTGCCCTATTCTATTCCATGAATACGTGTTGTAGGCGAGCGTGTGGGCGTTCCGCGCACTTGTGCCCTGTACTTCCCCCGTGACGCCCACGTTTTGGCAAGTTGTTCCCCATTCCGAGTGTTACGCCCGTGTTCCGCCTACTTTTGTTGCGTGTGCCGCGCTATGTGCGATTTTCGCTGTGGCCTGTGCGATTTTCGCTGTGACCTGGCGCACGCTGTTAGATGGCCTGTGCGCCAACGTGCGCCGCACACTTTTTTATCGCACATCCGCTGGTTTTCTCGCGCACGGCCTTCCATGAATCGATGTGCGCTGCTTTTCGTGCGATTTTTGCACTTGCACTGCGATTTTCGCTATTCCACTGCGATTCGCACGTTTTTGACCACTTGCGCCGCGCTAATTATTCCATGAATCGGCCTGTCAGTGTTTATGAAATAAGACAACAATTGGACTACTATGCTGGAATGGTTAAATTCACTATAAACTCACAGGAAGATCCACAAGAATTTCTAATGTACTACAGTACAAGTAGTGGAAAATAAAAGCATACCTATACATGAAATCTTCCAGATTTCATACATGTGGAAACATACATGCACTCTCTGCAACAATGTGACACAAGAAGAAATCCCCAATGAATGCGTCATATATATATCAATACCTAATTGTGAATCATTCCATTTCAGCAACTTGTACAAAATGCAAACAATGGTAGATTATGTACTACCTGCAATTCGGATAATCGCTCCACGTTAGTTATACAAACACATAGTAAATACGTAATACTAATGCTTCTACGTTACAATGCAGATGGTACCAAAAACAACTGCAATCTGACTGGATTCACACATGGTCAAATATCACTTGGTAAGAAACCTTCACAACAATAGGTATAATCTACCACGCAGGAGCCACAACTAATTCAGGCCACAACACTGCATATATAAAAAAGAAATGTGGATGGTTTGAATGTAATGATAGTACCATTACTCTAAAGCAGAGATTTCCAGCAAATTTTACAAACGCTTATTTAATGTTCTTAAAACCAAAATTTGAAACTAAACTGTACTTAAACCTTAAGTAAACTTATAGTAAAAAAATATAAACTGTTAGAATATTCCAAAAGCTATCTAACTGCCCAAAGATTCTACAACAACTAATCAGATAAATGAATACCGCTAAATTAGAGCAAAAAATAGACAGTTAGAATACGCCTACTGGTATCTAACTGCTCCAAAATTTTACAATACCCAAACAAATAAATAATATGTTACTGCTCCAAAAACCTGCAACAAGCCAATGTAAAAAGCATTAGCCAGAAACAAGTGAACACTGAAAACAAACAAACAAATAAACTGTAGCATAACAGAAAAAGGTTTAATTTTGAATCCAACATGGATTTTGTTTTCTCCCACAGACCCAATGAATTTAGCAACAAACACAGAAACTGAGCAAATTGCACAGTACTCTGGTTTGTAATCTACTAAATATGAGGGTCCAAAAATGTATCACAGAAATGAACAAGAAATACATGTACTCCAGTTACTAAACCAAACAGTAAGTATAATAAGTACAACCATTGCACCATATCACACCCATAGTGGCTTATAACTTTGTTCCTTATAAATTTGTTTTTGACTCAAAGTTATAAGCAACTATGAGTGTGATATGCTGCGGTGGTTGTGGCCAGGGCATAGAGTCTTGGGTGCATGGCCAAATGGCCACAACCACCGCAGCATATCACACCCATAGAGTCAAACATTTCAGCTATGGCCTATGGAAACTTTTAATGTCCGCGGACATTATGAGTGTTCTTAGAACACTTTCAACTTGCCAGCGAACAATACGGACAGTGTCCTCAGAACACCCCCATTTTTTTATTTGCGAACATTTCAAGACACCGCAAGTGTTCTTAGAATACATTCAACTTGCCAGAGAACAATACGGACAGCGTCTTCAGGACACCCCCTACGAACATTTCAGGACACCGCGACAGTTCTTAGAACACTTTCAACTTGACAACGAACAATAGGGACAGTGTCCTCAGTACACGCCCATTTTGTTTATTTGCAAACATTTCAGTACACCCCGATTATTCTTAGAACACATTCAACTTGCAAGAGAACAATACGGACAGTGTCCTCACAACACCCCCATTTTTTTATTTGTGAACATTTCAGGACACCGCGAGTGTTCTTAGAACACTTTCAACTTGACAACAAACAATACGGACAGCGTCCTCAGGACACCTTCTACGAACATTTCAGGACACCGCGAGGGTTCTTAGAACACTTTCAACTTGACAACAAACAATACGGACAGCGTCCTCAGGACACCCCCATTGTGTTTATTTGCGAACATTTCAGGACACCATGAGTGTTCTTAGAACACTTTAAACTTGACAACAAACAATATGGACAGCGTCCTCAGGACACCCCCATTTTGTTTATTTACAAACATATCAGGACACCACGAGTGTTGTTAGAACACATTGAACTAGCCAGAGAACAATACGGAGAGCGTCCTCAGGACACCCCTATTTTGTTTATTTACGAACATTTCAGAACACCGTGGGTGTTCTTAGAACACATTCAACTTCCCATCGAACAATACGGACAGCGTCCTCAGGACACCGCCATTTTGTTTATTTACAAACATTTCAGGATACCATGAGTGTTCTTAGAACACATTCAACTCCAAGCTGTCCAATCAGCGAACACGTTGCATGTCCGCGGACATCACGCAAGCCGATTGGCCAATCAGGACACTGTCCGCGGAGCGAACAGGGAAATGTGTCCGCGGACCGAACACAGATGTCACTAATTTTTTATGACCTACTTTTTGGTCATTTAAAAAAAAAACTACTGGACGGATTTTCACCAAATCTGCAAAAGCACGCTTTTGGGACCTAGCCGCTACTCCTGGTCCAAATTTGGTGAAAATCCGTCCAGCGTTTTGGGCTGCAAGCGCGAGCAAAGTTTTTTCCCCATTCAGTATATGGGAAAAAAAAAGTTTTGGGTCCCCTACTATAACTTTTCCCCCCCTGGACGAATCCTCACCAAACTTTGCAAAAAAAATCGGAGTGGGCCATATACTTTTTCTGCAAAGTTTGGTTTGGATTTGTCCAGGGGGAGCAAAGTTATAAGCCGCCCAAAAAGTGCTCTTCCTATGGAAACAGCAACTTAACCATAACTACACAGCCACTAGTGTGGCTGTGTAAAATATATATATATATATATATATATATATAAATATATATATATGTTATCCATGCAACTGACTTGCCATCAGTCATTCGAGGAGCACTTGCCTTCGGATGATACTTCAGAAATTTAAATCGCTACCAGCATATCTTTATAACCTCTTTATTGGTTAAAAGTTGGCATACACGTATATAAGCCGTCTTGCATCTCGGCTTTCCCAACAAAAAGTCGACGCGTTTCGCAGCATTACTCGCCGCTTGCTCACAACACCAGTATCCGATCACCATAGTGTTTAAATACAAAAAGACATGACTGTAGGCATAGAAACAGGAAATGTGGATCGACATTTAGTGGAAACAAACAAGGGTTTTATATGTTTGTAACTAGTTGATTGTGTGCCGGCGGCCATCTTAAGATAGGCTTGGTTCCTGTGATGTATTTTTTTCCCCTTAATTTGGTTCATGTGAAGTCAGTGATTAAATAATCATTACAGACTTTCGTAATACCCAGTACTATCCTTCATGAACTATTAATAGCTTCTTAATGGTATGGTCTCTTCTACGGCACACTTTGTACCAGTCATGCAAATGTCAGATTTGTTATATGGTTTCCACGTGATCCAAGTAGTGTGGTAATCTGTAATTACCATAGAATGCCTAATTCTCTTAGTATAAAATGTTTTATGCATTCATGTAAAGTGCATGGTGCATTAGCCATTTATGAAATAAAGTGCATAGTGCCTGCAACTTATTCCGAGTAATATTCCACATGATCCGAGTAATGTGGTACTATGTAGTTTCCATATAGTACCTTGTTCCCTTTATTTAAAGTGTCTTATGCCTTAATATAAAGTGCATAGTGCATTCGACATTTGTCAAATAAAGTGCATATATATATAAAGGCACTTGCCACAATTCATTTACTATAAAGCTGGAAGCTAGCTTTTAAGATTACTTTGCTGCTTGCGTTTCTGTTGCATCTGTACACGTTTACACTAGCTTAATATCTTCATCTGTTTCTGTGGCATAAGCTTCTTCAGCTTCATCCCAAGATGTCACTTATCCTTAGTATGTTCTTGATGCCTTATAGAATGGCTGCATTCTCTGGTCTCTGCATCTCTTCTATGTGCGTCAGTTCAGTTCAGTTCAGTTGTGAGGTCACCATTCTTCTTGCCATTCATCTTCTCTGCTTCTTCAGGAATCGCATTTAAATGCCCATCATATTGTCTTGTATGCAGGTAAAGTTTTCTCAACGAGTACCTTGCCTCCCAGTTCTTCTTAGGTATAGGTACTCTAACTGGCACTGCACAGAGTCCATACTCTGCTCTTTGTCTGTTCAACTGCTCTGTGTATGTCTCATACTCTGGCTTCCAAAAGACAGTTAATATGGGCGGGCCGGTTGGAGTAGGGGTACTTGGCTCCTCCTCTACACCATAAATGTCTTATGTGATGTATAAATCAGGCCTATGTCACAGAAAGAAAAACTGATTGGAACTGGTACGATTCATTTTCCATTACTATGAGGACATGATACATTATTCAGTTTGGTGTGTTCTAAAAACATGCTATATCCAGCACTGTTTTTATTCTAATTAATTTTGGTTTGCAACATTTCAAATGACTCGGGTATTGCTTTATTCATTATTGATTTCAGGGCCATTTATCTGCTCACAGTTTTACAGCAGTACATACAAAGAGGGTGGAAGCAACCTGCAATCCTTCTTTCGCAATCCAGACACATCTGGAATGACACGAAGACTGTCTTGAAGAAAGTGGGTAAATTCACTTAAATACCACTGAAACCGGTAGAAAAAGAACCTTAAGGAATTATTTGTTCTTGCTTCTACACTGAGTGGGTACCTTCCAGAGGCACCCTGACTAAACTGTGCACGTTTTCTCTGTCTTTCATAGTTTCAAGATTGAAACACTATACGTGAACAACCCGCAGGTTCACGTACACATGTTGGGTTATCAGATAACCTGTTTTACTAAATCAATAATTCTTAGTATCTTTTATTATCATCCACATACATTAGATTAGAACTACAGGTCATTAAAAGTGTATCCTTACCAGGAGTATACTGATCTAGTGTGTGATTCTTCTACCCTTGTTGATTTTTTACTGCTAGTCACTTTGCATGTTGCATGCTCCACGCAGTGTGTATGACTTTATCTTGCCAACAGGAGATTGCTCCAGTTTCCAAACATTATTTGTTTTCAGGTGCATTCTAGAATTGTGGTAAATATTCCATTCCGTATCCTATCTACTTTTAGAAAAGAGGCACACCAGTGCATTCTAGCACTAGAGGGAAAGTAGGTACTGGTAGATAGAACTTTATCCTATCCCACTGTCTCCTTTGTATGTACTCTGAATTTTAGGGCATCTCCTGCAGCTTTTCCACAGTGACTCTCTTTTGAGGGCTCTCACAGATTCACGTGACTGATGTTGATATTGTCCGAGTGATCTGAGGTGTTGTTCCAATTTTAGTGTTATAATTTGTCACAGGGACGAATCCTACAGAATTATAGGCACCCCATTATGTGTTTTTTGAGCTTCCAAACATATCCACATGACAACAAGACTTTAACAAATTTGCAATAGGGTGCACAATACCACATTTCCTTCTATTCAAAGACATGTATGTTCACAGAAAACAATTCTATATTCACAAATTGCAAGCTATAACTCTAGACCACCCACTAATTGACAGTGGCAGCACAGTCTTCAAAGAAGGTGAGTTACGTAGCACTTTCATGTCTCTGTACACTCAATGGTCAATTCCTAGTTAACTTAGAGGCAAACAAATTCAATGCTGACATTCCTTGCATCTTAGAATACAATGGGCTATGTGCACTGTGTACCCCCATCTAGATATGTACTGTGTACCTCAAAAAACAAAACCTTTAAAAAGAAAATTAATAAAAACAAAAGTTGTACTAAATCTCCATCCAACACTACTAAAACAACGAACAACTGCAAGTCCAAGAAAGTATACCAGCACAATATACTCTGGTCTAAAAACAACTACACATCCATCAAAAGGCACAGAGGCACAGCTCTCTGGTCCATTTAAATTCAGCAACACAACTTGAGCAAATTGCTATGCAAATGTAGCAATCAATCTTCTCTTCCAATTGTGTTTGCAAATGCTCACCCTTCAAAGAAATGCCACAAATAATCCTGACAGCACTTACAGTGTCTCAGGTAGTAGGCAAGAATAGGACTTTTGTAGAGGAATGGTAAATTCATCATAAACACACAGGAAGATCCAAAAGAATTCCTAATGTACTTACTAAAAGTACTAGAAACCAAACATATCCCTATAAATGTTCCAGATTTCATACACGTGGAAACATATATGCACTCTCTGCAACCATGGTTCACAAGAGCACATTCCTAATGAACGAGTTGTATATATATCCATACCATATTATGAATCCATTCCATTTCACCAGATGCTGCAGCATGCAAGTCATGGCATATTATTGCATGTTTGCATTTCAGACAATCGTTCCAGCATACACATAAACTCACATTGCCAATATGTCAAACAAATGCTTCTAAAGTGCAAAGGAGGTAGTACCAAAAATAACTGTACGCTCACTAGCTTTACACATGGCCAAATATCTCTTGGCAAGAAAACGTTCACAACAGTAGGCATAATCTACCACACTGGTGCCACAAACACTTTAGGACACTATACTCCATATCTCAAAAAAAGAATTGGGGGGTTTGAATGTAGCAACAGTTCTGTTACTATAAAATATAGGCTACCAGAAAATCTAACACATGCCAACTTAATATTCTTTCGACCGAAAAATATAGTACAATACAGTTAGAATACTGCAATGGGTATCAAATTACTTTAAAATACCCTTCATAATAATACACTGCAAATATGCTATGACAGCTATTCTTGCACTATCCAGCCATACTACTACAATACTGCTTGTAAAATCCAAAATAGATACAATATGCCAACTGGTATCAAACTGCTTTAAACATACCCTTAATTATAACACACTTCAAACGTCCTTTCATACTTACACTCACATAATATATCCATGCTATCACACACATGTATTCTGTAACATTCATATTCTTTAAAAACAGGTAAATGCCAACAACTTTATTTAAATACAGTAGTGTTTTTTTTTTAACCAATATGGATTTCTTTTTCCCAAGGACCCAATGGTTACAAGTTAATACAACAACAGTGGCCACACATTAATGATGTACCAAACATAGTACATGCAATTTATTCATTAATGATCTGTTTATATACATCTGGATTAATGTGATTGCAAATGTATTGACCACTCACATCTGTTAAGTGAAACTTCAACTGTTAAACATGCACTTGCACAAATGCTAAATGCAATCTGATTGCTCATGGACTGAATATGACTCTAACTATCAATGATGCACTGGCATTAATGCCAAATAAACAGCAACTGCTTTCAGGCATACCAGTGTAAGTGGTCACTTATCTGCATAAGTATATAATTGCGGATTCTAATATCTTAGAAGTGTTTAGCGCGTAGTAGGTGAATTAGTGGATTCTTAATATTATTACCATATGCAACTAAATTTCCATAACCAGTATTATACTTGTTTTTCTTCACAAAGAACCAACTAAAAATTCCATGAGCAGTATCTTCAATTGTAATATGATCATAAATACCACATACACTTCAATTATGTAATTGTAATTCCACCATAGTACACATACTGTATACTCCCTCTACAGTACCTATACACATTTTTCTATGGCTGTGGCTAGTGTCCAGATTATTGGGGGCATGGCCACCAAAACAATAGAATTAAACCACATAATAAATACGTACAATACACCTTCAAATAACATGACTCACCCAGAAGCCCCCAAATTGCAAGGATGCCTGCGTACATATGTTTGTGTCTGTGAATAGGAGCATTGACCATGGACTCAGCGGCACCTGAACAGCTTTTTTTCCCCTATAAGAACAGCTCCATATTTCCATTTCCCCACCCTTTCCAGGCACTCTTTCGACAACAAAATAACCCCAAATGTATTTTCCAACAAAGGTGGTGGTTCGCAATTCCAATATGGATCCAATTTGGTGACCATTTCAAAAATGATAACGCACCTCACATTTTTCAACATCCAATCAGTGTGTGTGCGTGATGTCTGCAAACACCAAGTCACATCCTGATTGTTCCAGAGGCTTCTGCGGACTCCGAATCAGAAAATTATTCCACGGACTGGATGCATATTTCACTAATTTTCTTTGACCTACTTTTTGGCAATTTAAAAAATAAATCTACTGGGTGGATTTACACCAAATTTTCAAAAACACGCTTTTGGGACCAAACTGCCGCTACTCGTGCAAGTTTGATCAAAATCTGTCCAGCGGTTTGGCCTGTAGCCTTCAGCACATTTTGTTCCCATTATGTCTATGAGGATTTCCAACATTTTTGGACCCTACTATAACTTTGACCCACCCTGTACAAAACCACATCAAACTTCAGTAAATCAAATGTGGCCCCAAAGTTTGGTGAGGATTCGTAGAATGCCACCAAAGTTAAAAGCCACCCAAAAAGTGTTCTTTCTATGAGCTGAGCAACTTAACCATAACAACACGGCTGCTACCGCAGGCTGTATAATGATGCAATGGAGCATGGACACATGCCCCCCATATACAACCACACCAAACTTGAGTAAATCATTCCAAGGTGGCAATTAACTTTTTTTGCAAAGTGTGGTGAGGATTCATAGAATGCTGCCAAAGTTATAAGCTGCCCAACAAGTACTCTTTATACGAGCTGAACAATGTAACCATGACTACACAGATGCTACCGCAGGCTGTGTAATGATGCAATGGAGTATGGACACATGCCCTGTTGAAACATGTCCATTACCAGAATGACCCACAGGGTGATGCATTGTGATGGTGATGCTCATACCACATACTCTGGAAAACAGAAATGAATTTCTCTGAGAAACCTGACAGTATTCTCTCACCTACTCCTCTAATAGCTTCCATTCAGGTGGCCTGAGAAGGGCTATCACTTTTGGATCCCGACCATGGTGGTGGACAAGAGAGGGAGGATCACATAAGTGGAGGGTCACAGGGGATTGAGAGGAGAATACCAGAGGATGAGGCATGGTATTCCGCCTTTCCCAATCATACACCAACCAACTATCTCCCAGCCTTAAAAGGCTTTTTAATAAGTACTGGAATGAAGAAGAGGCAATCAGGAGCAATGATGATTGCCCATTGAAACAACATGGGGATACAAAGTGAGGCTTACCATCTAAGACCTTGGAATTGTCCAAGTAAAAGAGTCAGGTAAGGTCAGGCACTGTTCCCCAACTCTGCACACCTGACTCCAACTGACTCCCACCTGCAGTATAAAAAGCGTGGTTCTGCCAGAATCGGAGAGGGAGCAGGGATATTGACTGGACTAGAGGAGCCAAGGAGAAGGGAGTTGCAGAAAGAGATGTCTGGGGTATCCGGAGAAGAACGGCGAGCCGAGACGTAGGCTGGGTGTTCGTAGGGGCTTCAGAGTGGCTGGGGAGCTGTGTCTCCAAGGAGCCACAGTGAGGCAGCCTGTATCTTGCTGGCAGTGTTCAGGGACATTGTCTGTAGAGGAGTAGACCACCCCATTCTCTGGTGACGGATAGGTGACTATGCCATTTAGTGCCGTGTTCTGCCCCCTGGTCAAACAGTGCAGATATGAGAATAATTGTGCACTCATAGAACTGTATTATCCATATCCCAAACAGAAACAGTGAGGATAAGCATGGTGTGAACCAAGGATGACAGAAATTATGTAATTTTAACTATGACATCATAATGTTGCATAAGAGACAAAGTAAACATGTATTTATTACAGAATAACACAGACATTAGGCCAAACTGTGTTTAGATATGGAGGATGTTATTCACAACCAATAGATATTAGACATTGGGAAACTTGTAGTGTTCAAATATTTGTTATGTTATGTTATGTTTATTTGTAGAGTGCACAAATGACCAAAGTCACCAAGGCGCTAAGAGTGAACAAAAACCTAACAGCCAAAATACAGATGTCTTTAGTAGGCGATGAAAGATGAGGTGATCAGTGGTCTTGCGCAGTAGCAAAGGTAGAGCATGCCAAGCCTTAGCAGCAGCCACTGAAAAGGCACGACCGCCAGTGCGCATCAATCTAAAGTGGGGTACCACAATGAGAAATGCAGATTGTGAGCAGAGACACCGAGTGGGAGTGTAGTGCAAGAATTAGCCCTGAATATATTCAGGTCCCACGCCGTTGAATTCCCGATGAACCATACACAGATTTGAACAAAATCCACTTTTCAACTGGGAGCCAATGGAGCTGCCGCAGTAAAGGGGTCATGTGGGTGCCGAAGGAGGGCCGTAACACAGCTCTAGCGGCAGCATTCTGCAGCAGTTGAAGGCGGTTAATCAAATAGCGTGGCTGTGCTAAATACAACGAGTTGCAGTAGTATATGCCGCTCATGACAATCACAGCTACCTCCGGAGCCTGGCATTTGTCAGGCACAAAAGGTTGAACTTTCCTAAGTATGCAAAGTTTAAAATGGCTGCTTTTGCATACTGCTGCCACTTGATCATCCATGGTGAGAGATGAGGATATAGTCACCCCCACATTTTTCACCGATGGCACAGGTACCGGAAGGGGGCCAAGTGCAGTGGGCCAACATTCATTTGTCCAGTAAAGGAGGGGGGTGGTGGTGCCAACCAACAGCACCTCAGTCTTACTGCCGTTAAGTTTCAACCGATTGGATGTCATCCATTCCCTGACCTCCTGAAGACAACACCTTAACCTGAGTGACCGTCTCACAGAAATATGACTGCAGCAGATGTCCAGCATCTTATAATGGACTCCACAGTTTGCCTTGTAAATGAATTAAGTCCTGTATCAGTTTACAAGTGTTTAAAATCATAGAAACACAGAGTTGGGAAAATCCTAGATAAATGTTTGAGCCCCAGCCAAGCCTGACTGAGAGCAGCTGAAGACAGGTGGAGATAATTTGGCAGCATTTAATTGCAGGTTATCTGATTTGGACATACTTTACCTCTGTTTTGGATAACGTGATATGCCATTGAGTTTGTCATCACTTATGGACTCTATGGGATGAATTGAAGTAGTATTTACCCTTATGTTTATACTTTCTTTAGAGGCCCCGACCACTTTACCCACAAGTCTTAATAAACTACGGGCCATGCGCTTCCTGCGTGCGCGCTTCCAGCAAGAGTGCTGACTGGGAGTGCTGGCTGGCTGTTCAGTTGTTCAGCTCAGCAGCTGCCGCCCAGAGTCTGGCGCACTGATTGATAGTGCAAACGGTGTGATTCTGTTGTGTTTCTCTGAGGCTATTCCACATTGTGGAAGTAAATTGACTAAGTTATTTGTATTATCCTGTTGACGGGTCCTGTAGTAACTAATGCTGCCACCTTTCTTTTTTGATGAATCACATATACAATTTAACAACAAATATGTCACACACAAAAGTGACATCTCTTTTAAAAGACAAAACTCACCAAATTGCACCGCTTCCTCAGATAAAAGTAAGCCTGCACAAAATGCAATGCTACCTGTGGAAATTCAGTCTACCCGTGAACTGAAAGTGAAAGGAAAACATATGCCTGGAAGTGCATGTGCAGACCTGTGAAAATTATGGATGCCGAAAAGGCGTTCCATAAGTTTAGGTTCCGCGTCTAAAGAAAACAGAGCAGAATTGCAGGATACAGCGAGGGAAGGCGAGCAAGCCATTAACTTGCTGAAAAAAGAAAACACACTCCTGTGTGTTAAACCGCTTATTGAAAAAACAAACAATGTACATGATTTACAGCCAGATGATTTATCAACTCCCTTTAGTAGGAACAAAATGAATAAATGCTTCCATTTGTCTGATGAAAAAATATTGTTATTTAACAAGTTTGTGAGGAGCTTGAGCACACATATAAAAAACAAGCACACCCCGTCTCTGTGCAAGGTAATATTAAACAGAAGACGATTGAAATACATGTTAATGGTGACACGACTGCTATTTTACCTTGAGTTATTTTCATTACTTTCCATCATTTGTGTATCTATTTCTTCTTCTAACAAAACAGTACTAACAACCTCTTCCGTTATATTTTGGACGTCTATCAGACCAACCCTCACAACATCCTTTGGGTTAATCATCTTAAAATGTTCATCACATCTTAAGAGCAGAAAAGGACAAAACATAATTCTGGGTCAGAGAGGAATAAAGTCCTAAGTCAAAGAGTACAGGGGCTTATGTGAAGAATGTTAAAGAGACCAGTGATGAAGTACAAGAACAGATAAAAGATAAACATGATGCCACCAGAGGAAAAGAATACCTCCAATATAGCGAGGGAAGTACATTTATTAAATTAACAATGTTGGAGAGAGAATATAAGGATCCCTATACTAATAGACCTGTTTTGTTGTCCCTGTTTGGCTGCATTGAGTCCTTGGGATCCATAAGCTCTCAGGACCTAAAAGCAGTTACTATGACTAAAAACCAAAGACGGTACACTGTTGAGATACATGTACCATCTTTAGTAATTAGAAATATGATATGGAAAGAGAGAGGAAAAATTGAGGAGCTTGGATTCCAGATGCAAACTCCGAAGATAAAAATCCGGAATAAAGATGCAACGGTTTAGATGAAGAGACAGCTGCCAAACAAGAGTATAAATACATGCAGGATGAATTAATAATGAATTGTATGGGAGTGTCAGGCAACTTACGATGTGATGTATATTATGATAATGAAACAAAGAAAGTTGAAGAAATAAAACCGGTGAGATAGGCTTGGTTGGAAAAATCTAAAAATGAAACCAAGCATAAGACCACATCTTAGCAGGATAGTCAGAATGGGACAGTGGACCTCAGGATTGGAGTTTTGAACACGAGGGGCCATGCTCATTTAATGAATAAAGATAATGCTGGATTCTTGGATGCGTATGAGCTACTGTTGCTCCAGGAAACTTGCTTGATGTTAGAACCCTTATGGCCTAATCGACAAATATGTTGAATTCCTGCTGTCAAACAAAAAAATGGTCGACCACTGATGGGTTTATTAGCTGCCTTAAAGATGACTGTCCCGGGTAAATTACAACTATTGGGAACATCCCCACCCAGGTTTACAGCTAAACACACTTGAAATAGAGAACCAAGTAATACAAATTGCAATTATAAATACTTACTGGAATCCTTTGAGAAGCACAGACAATCACTTTATGCAAATGATAACCAATTTGTTAGATGAAATAGATATTGACCCTTCTATTTCCATGACTTTAATAGTTGGTGATTTAAATATTCACTGCATACAGAATAGTAAGAAACTAATGTCTAGACGAGTAGAAAAATGGCTGAACTTAACAGAGGCATGCAATATGATTATGTTAAATGGTTGTATTGAAGGAGACATCCCACCCAAATCAACTTGGAAAAGTGGAACCTCCAATGCTATTATTGATTATGTGTTTATTTCCAGAGAGTCTTTAAATAAAATAACAGACTTTAAAATAGTCGAGAGTGACTTGAGTGATTATAATGTGCTGGAAATAACAGGTACAATTAAAAATAAGCAGCAGAAGGAAATGTCTTATGAAAAAGATTTACAAGTTAACCAAGGATTGAATCGTATAAAATGGTCTGAACCAAAATTGAAAGGTTATTAAGTGAGATAGAGCTAACTAAAGAAAAGACATATATAGAAGTACTACACAAATTTGTAGATAAAATAGAAAGTAAGAGACAAAAAACACTAAAGAGCGAGATCATATATGATTCTGTATTATGTGAAAAAAACGGCAAAAAAGAAATGAACTTAGAATATTAATAGCAAAAAGACCAATCGAGCTTGCAAAGCAAACACAAGTAATAAAACACTTACATAAATCAAGTAAAACAACATAGAGTCATGAAGAAGCAAGAAGAAAGCAAAAGAATGTTACGAGTAATTACTACAAAATCAAGTGTTCATATCTGGACCTTACTGAAAGAGGTGTTGGATAAAGACTCAAGTCTGAATATAATTAATGCAATAGGTGAAGCAGACTGGATGAAATGTTTCAAGAGTTTGTTTTTCCATGAAACAATTGTACAACCACTATATAGTAAGCTCTCTGAATAAGAGATTAAGCTTGATATTTATATTTATATAGAAAATATCCAAAGAATAATAGCAAAGTTGAGTACATCCCGAGCGCCGGGACTGGATGGCATATTGAATGGTTAAATGAAATGACATCCCGAAAAATGGACAGAAATGATGTTCCTAATATTTCAAAATCAGGTATGATTGCAAAAAAGTAAAAGAAATCTATTATACTACCAATATTTAAAAAAAGGAAATCGTTTGTTACCTGAGAATTATAGACCATTAGCCAGCATAGATGTTCCAGGGAAAATATATGCTAAGCTCATACTGGAAGATCTTAAAGTATGGCTGAAGGTAAATAATTGATATCATCAGTGATGTCATCAATGTCATTTGTGGTGTCATCTTTGATATCCTGGGTGCTAGTCTTAGCAGTGCACAGTGGTGGCGCGAGTTATGGTTGCTAAGATTACCATAACTGGCTAATTTCAGGGGTTTTTCTGTTTTACTTGGAACACAGTCCCTTTAACACAGTTTTTTTTTACTGAATTTCATAAGTTATTAGTAGCGCAACTTAACCATAACGTCCCTTTAAAAACATTTTTTTCACTGAATTGAATAGGTTTTTAGTAGCGCAACTTAACCATAACGTCCCTTTAACAAAGTTTCTTTCACTGAATATAGATATAGATAATGTAAATGTTATAAATGTTTACTAAGACTCCCTTAGCTTACATACATATAACATAGAAAATACTGAAACCCCTTGCCCCGCTAGTAATTTTGATGGCCGCGGACCACGCGCATGTCCGTGGATGGGCGCGGTCACCACCAACACTATCCAAAAACTCAGGGGGTATCTTACATTATTGTGTCATACAATAAATTCACCAAACATGTTCAAAAAGCACCACATAAATACATTATATTTAATAGTAAATAAGAAGTTAAAACTGTATATCTAAGACACCAACCAGTCACTGAAATGGTGTTTCCAATATCATGAAATATACAAAAAAAATAAAAATATGCCTCCAACAGAATTAACTCACAGAAACAGTGCAGCAAAAAGCAAAAGCATACCTGTAAGAAACTAGTAAGTACACAATATGTATTTCATATATTTATACATTTTCAGTATTACTTACATTAAAACTAAACTTTTTTATGTACACAGTAATGTCCACTACTTTGAAATGGCTGGAAGAACATTTCCCACGAAATGAAATAAGTTAAGACAGTGATACTAATGGTACACACAACATTTCTCTATATAAGACAATTAATAACCATTACTTTATGTGTACTTAACATATATATTTTTTAACAGACCATACAGACAATAAGTGTAATATACCTAGAGAGACATAAGAATATCTTCTGAAATGAATGCAATTTAAAATGGATATGTAAATGAAAAGTTTCAATCTTCTAAAACAGCTTGTTGAGGACCACATTAAAGATGAGATTAAATATCACTGTCCCACATGTACCGGTTCCCCCTCTCCATGTCCCAGGCTACTATGCCCACGCCCTCCCCAGCAAGAAAAACGTTACGATGAGACTTCCCCTTCCATACAACATGTCCAAACCCCTAATTCCCCTGTATTTGTTTCAGTTTCTGCTTCCCCCTCTCTTTCGTAATGTGTCTACTGTTAAACAATAGTAACATTTTAAGTGTGTGCTTAGTATATGCCTGCGTCTTATTTTTTATTTTTTAAAAGGCAGTTAGGGTATCCGCAGACAGCATGGGATTCCGTTATGTCTGCAATCAACCAAAATGTAGGTGTCCTAAGGACACTATACCTGCTCGTACTGTTCATAATTAAAATGGAGGAGTCCTTAGAACATGCAAGATGTCCGCTTGTATGCAATTAACCCAAATGGGGGTGTCATAAGGGCAATATACCTGTTCGTACTGTTCATAATTAAAGTGGAGGTGTCCTTAGAACACACAAGATGTCCGCCTGTCTGCAATCACCCAAAATAGGGGTGTTCTAAAAACACTGCCCCTCTTCGTAATGAAAGCAACCAGAATGAATATATCAGTAGAACACATATCCTGGTGCACATATCCTGGTGCACATTTATGTTATTCGTGGAATTCAACACTGTTCGTAGAACACTGCGCACATGCGCACCAAACCCTTGGGTCCTACGAACATCGTGCCTGTCTGTAACTGTCCAACACATGTGTGTCACACTTTTAATTAGTTCGAGGACCCGAACACTGTCCGTAGAACACTGCATGCATGCACACAACCATCCTGTGGACATCCTTCCCATTCGTGAACGTGTCCGTGACATCATCATGTGACCACACCCACGCTGAGCGTGTGTCCTGATTTGCAGACACTGTCTGGGCCCCCGAACATTTAAAAAGTGCTTTTCTGAGCACTCCAAAGTATTTTACAGTAAACGTTCACCATTGCACATGACCCAGACAATGTCCCTGCCAATCTACATACTTTTTGGAACTTTTTGAGCCCTTTCTTGGTGTTCAAAGTGTTCGGGAACCGTGTGGGTGTGCTTGAAGCAGGCCCCAGCACCCCTATAAAAGGCCACACACCAAAGCTGATCCGCATTCTGCTTTTGGATTTCCAAGATTTACAACAGCACAATTGTACAGGTTGCAGGTCTTGGTTCCTGGTTCCTGGTTATTAACCTTCCAGGTGGCATCCCAAATTGCTTCTGCTGCTATTGCCTCAGCATCAGCACCCCTCTACCACAACCACATCCCCAAGGGTCTGCAGAGGGGAACAGGCATGAGGATGCAGAGGAGAGTGATGAAGAGGATGAAGAGGATGAGGTAGTGGAAGGTCTTACTACTAGCACTCATCGTGAGTCTTGGGTATGGCTGTTATTTACCACTGTTGATGGGCAGTCAAAAGCTTATGCGAACAAGGTGATCTGCACTCCGTGCCGCATGGTGCTCAGTCGTGGCAAGCTTGGTTCGTATACCTATGGTACTACATCAGTGAAGCGGCAACTAAAGTCGTTCCACAATGGGGCTATTTGTAAGGTTCTACCTTGCGATAAATGTAGTCGTTGAGTTCCTCTGCAGCATCCTCTGTTTCCACTCCTGTCTCCACAAAAGACACTCCTGTGGGACAGCACATCTCTCCAGCTGCCTCGCAGGCCATCCATGATGCTGTTGACCCTTACCTTTTGAAGGTCACAATATTTTGAATGTACTGCGATGCAGTACTCTGCAGGGATGAGAACCTCTGGAGTGCTTTTGAGACTGCGGTCAAGGTCCATCAGAAGGTCTGAGACCTACCTCAATTAAACCCATCCTACATCTTCCTCTGTCCACCTGTCTTTTATTATACCTGTGGTTGGTGTCCCTCCCTTATCCTCCTTTCTCTCCTTTCCTTGTGTGTCGTGTTTAAAAAAACAAAAAAACATTAAAGAAAACAAAAAAAGGCTCTTTTCAGAGCCACCTTTCACAGTTTAAAAAAAGAAGTGACAAATAAATACTGCAGGGCCCTGTGCATTTTTAGAAGTTCGCGGACGGTCCGAGGACATGTTTTTTTTGGGGAGTACTGCCCTATCAGAACCATTGCACATTTCTATAGGGGGAAGTGGTGGCATTGAAAAGAGCCTTTTTGTGGTGTTTTCTTGTGTTTCAAAAACCTCAAATGGTCTACACCTACTGCAAAATGGATTGCTGTAATTCCCAAAGATTGCAATGCATTTTGTATATTTCGCAGAAAAATCTGATTGCCGGCGTAAGTAAGATGTACTCCATCTCTTTGGAAAATGTGTCTGCTACAAAACATAAAGTTTTCATTCTGAAAAGAGGACATAACAACATCTCTCAAAAAGACACAAACAGCCTTGTTAACATTGCACCTTGCTTTTTCCATTTATGGAACAAATAAAAAAGAATGCAACGACATTTGTCTCTGCGCAATACGGGAAAAAATTAGACTGGAGTTTGGATATACATGTCCATGACTTTTCCAAGTCCTTCTTTCATTGCAAATTGCAAAGAGATTCCAGAGACATGTCCTAAACTGTTCCCTCCACAATGAATAATAATAATGTTTCGAAGATGCTGTGTCACCAAAGAAGCACAGAGAGGTACCAATTCCACCAACTTCATTGCACGCACTCCATGCCAGTGCACTTCCACATGCGAGAATCCAAGATGACTCCACACTGGTCTACATGCACCTCCAACCAATTTATCCAAGAATCTCCCAAAATCCAGACAATCTGCTTTCTGAAACACACAGCCATAGCTATCTGCTCTTCTCTCAGGAAAAAGACCTACTGACAAACACTCTCCTTACAGAACACACCCAGTAAACCTTCTTAACCAATCCCTTCCTCTGCTCATTCTCATCTGTATGCCTCTCAACCCCAAAATCCCTGTATGCAATACGCGCTGTCCGCGAACAACCGAGGTGTCCGCGGATATTTCCCCTTTGAGGTTGGCCCTGAAAAGATTTTTTTTTTTTTACAGATGCTTCAAAAACAACTTTTATTTTGTATTGTTATTTTTTTTTTCTTATTACCATAAAAGATAAATAAATGCAATCTTCTTTACAATAAACAGCATTATCAGAATGTTCTCATTATTACAAAAGAATGTACCAGCTCTAAGCATGAAAGCAAACATGCCTCAGATGATTGCACACCTAGCAATATTTTGCTGAGGACAAGAAACAAATCTATTGTCCCATACTGCCCTAGGTAACAAAGCAGAAAAAATAACCTTGGCATTTGGAAGGACTTTCCTAAATGCCTGAACCAAGTTTTGCAGATCCTGCAACAAAGCAGGGGGAATGACATAGCCCAAATGTATAGCACCATAGTGCAGGACAACTACATCTGAACTTTTTAACCTAGCCATATCCAGACACACTTCCAAAATTGCCTGCACATGAAAACCAGGCACAGTACTCCACACCACCTCCACTCCTTTTACATCAAAATTCTTTGCCTTATTGCAAAATTTAGCATACTGCTCCAAACTATCAACAAACATATCTCCGAGCACCAACACCTTGACTTTCTCCGCCTCTGCCATCTTCAATACACACAGCCTCATTCAACACAAACCACAACCTCAAAATCTGATTGGCTGATCCGAACAGTCCCTTTTCCATGCTGGATTTGATGAGAAACCCCAGATGTGGCATGCCCAGTCCGCAGATAACAGCAGTGACCACGAAGCGCGTAACACTGGGGCAGCCCTTTTACCCTTTCCACTTCACTCTCTGCACCATTCCCTCATTGGCTACTGTTAAGCAGTCACACAATAATCTACCAATCACATCCAAGAACTCTACATCTTACTCTATCATCACAGATCAGCACTTTAGATGTACGATTGATCATCTCAGTACAATTCGGCTGTGACTGCAAAGGACCTACAGCAACAACTAGAATAAAACTCCACAAGACTTCTACTTGCAAATTCATGCACATCCACATGCATGAAAACAGACTACAGGTATCAATATTTTCTACACAGCACATGTGCAGCTCTTCTAGGAATACAATATATCCCGGGAGCATAGCTCAGCGGCAACATGCGTGCCTTGGAAGCAAGACGACACGAAGCAACACAGGTTCAATCCCGGGTCGTCGCATAGAAGCCTCTGGGTTTTTATGTCATTGTAAACACACAACTAAGATAAAATAATTACGTAACTAAAAAACAAATAGTTCCTGTAACAGCGCTTTGATGCCCGCGGGCTGTGTGAGTGCTTTAAAAATGTAAAATAAAATAAATAAAAATATAAACAGAGTAACTGCCACTCACCCTGCAAAAACTGTAAAATTAACTTACTGTCATTTCTCCCATCTGCTATGATGAAGTGTCAATTGCAAACCTCTCTGCTCTTCAAATTTGTGTTTACACACACACCTATCTAAAATATTATTTCATATTATAAGATGGGAGAAATAATAGTATAATTATGAAAACAAAAAATAACAATGTGTACATTAACAAAAGTGCTATAAACACACATATTCACTAACATCTTTCTTTTAATATTGCAGTGAAGACCACTCTCCTGAAAAGCAGCAGCGTCTGAAGTACGAACAAGGGCTTTGAAGAAACCTTCTATTTCCAAAAAAAGTAAGTACAATACTAACATAATGTTACTCGAACATACTACCATTTTAGTATATTAGAATAAACAAGTGTGTTAACCTGTTACCATTAGATGTAGTATTAGTGCTTCCCCTTACCAGTTCCATACTTTATATTGTCATCTGAACCCAGTATAGTAACACACAAATACAAGAATAGCCTTCCCAACTTGATGTAGCTGCCCATTACACAATCACACAACTCCACAATCACCCTTACCATCATACTCAGACACTCATGCACAAAGCACGGATACACTGCACAACAACCCGACCCACACTTTCTTTTTTTCTCCAACAGACCCCAAAGAATGCCTACCAACAAGCAACTCTGTAGAAAAGAATGCAGAAATAGAGCAAATAAAAATAAAAGTGTCAAAAATAAGCATCCATCACTAGCAGATTTTGTACAAAGACTTCAAAGAAAACAGCTCATACAGTCATTAAGCAGAACAAAACAAGGTTCCAGTACAGAATTCCCTCTTGTAACAAAATGTTAAATTAAGAACACTTCAGCTACCACTACTGCTAACGCTGCACCTATAAATCTTGATGTAGTGGCAAGTAAGCATACCAAAAAAAATATTTTACAAAAAATGTTCCGCAACAGTGTCCTTCAGAACCTTATAAAGCAGGAGAGAAACATGGACAACCCTTGAAACCTACCATAGAAAATTAATTCTAGAAGCTCTCATAGACAGTTCAATTCTTCTCAAAAGGAAGTTATTTATTTTAGTTTGAAACAGAATGAAACCACTAACAAAACTAACTACTAAACTACAAAAAAGACTTCTCAATAAACAGAATATCAACACAAATAGCTACTTAAACATCTGTGGAGGTGAATGGAGTCACACCACGATCACAGAACAATATTTTAATGAAGAAGCATATAAACAAAAGCAAAAAAAAACAATTGCCATACATAGCAGTGGACGACAGTATGAAAAAGTTAATAACACCATTATGGAACAAGAAACTCTGCTCACTCAGTATCACCTCCCCATTCTACTGAACCAAAACTTCCAGTCTACAAATGGCCGTGCACATCAATGTGTAACATTGCCAAAGAATCTTTCAAATTTTTATGCCTGTTCCTCAATCAGTATGTAAAAAGCAAAGACAAATTCAAAATGATAACACTACAAAATATGAATGCCTGTTCAGTGCGCAAATACACAGCAAAAGCACAGTCCATCATCTCAAAATGATTTCAACAAATCATTCAACTATAAGAAATCTGGTCCAAAAACTCTACTATGCTAAAAGTCCTGCTTTAGCTCTAGCCAATTTAAACAACAATCTTCTACATGGTACAGCCAAACAACTACTCGAAGAAATAGAACATATTCAGAGAAAATATTTTGGAATTAAAAGCCACTTACAAAATGCAATAGATGTACAACAAACTAGCAACTACTGTACAAATAGCAACCTTCGTTTAAACACATACAAAAAAGAAATACTAAAGTTTAAAAGTACCTCAGCTGAAGGACCAAACCATGTGTGTGTGTTGCCGCAGGACTTCTTATAAAAGTACCAAAGAAACTGTAGACATATGTTCAAAATAGAAGACAATGAAGATTCCAAATGGTTCCAATTAGCTCTCTACCATATAGCAGAAAACAAATATGACATTACTGACCCCTTAATGCTTTGCAATTACTGCACTGCAAAAACTTGACAACAACACCTTCACATGCTATCACAAATAACTTTTTCCCACTACCAAACCCACTACCAAACCCACTACCAAACCCACTACTTTTTCCCACTACCAAACCCCTGCAACAACTTAATTTATATGAGAGCATCATATTGCAAACAGTGCACCCATTTCAAGCAATAATACACCTCCAACCAAAAACAGCAAAATTACCTCCCTCTGAATTAGTGAAAGCCATTTTTGGCAAAGTAGTTTTTTTACCATTAGATCTCAAAGAAAATGTACACACTCTAGGAGTGCAATGGCCAATAGATCAATCTTTAATTGTCTTATTTAATTGTGTACCAACAAAAGACAAAAAAAATTGGCAACAACTCGTGGACTTACATAAAGTTAGACAAGCCCTGCAATATCTAAAAAAACAACAATGGGCCTCATTACGACCCAGGCGGTAAGTTACCGCCTGGGCCGTGACTTTACCACCATGGCGTAAACTACGTTTACGCCATGGTGGTTGGCGGACTTACCGCCCCATTCCGAGGTTGGCGGGGCGGTAAGTCCCCAATCCCCATTTACCCTTCCCCATTCCCATTTTTGCCCCATAGGGCATAATGGGAGTGGGGAAGGCGTTAATTACGCCACCATAAATTACGGTGGCGTAATTAACTCCATGGTCCCTTAGCGCCATGGATTTTAACACCTGCTAAAAGCAGGTGTTAAAAGCACCATGGCGCTAGGGGACCTCGTAATTGGCGGTAAGGGGTCGGCGCAGCTAACGCTGGCGTTAACCCCTTACCGCCAGGGTCGTAATGAGGCCCAAAGAAATTAATATTGAAGAAAACCTGAGAGAAACCATTGAAATAATTCAAGAGTCACCAGAAACTGGTCAACTTGAACTTCTAAATCCTGCTACAGAATTCAATATGTTAGACCATCATACAATTCATCCTTTATACTCGAAAGACACTATAGATGATGCACTGGAAATGTACCAAATGCGACAAGCCAAAGGATCTCCAATCAGCATATGGGGAAAAATTATAGAAGCGCGGGCCATTCCTCTACTCTTTCCTACTGGAAAAGGAGGAGGGTACGATGATATACCCACACAAATAACAGCATCAGAATATCGCTCTTTACATATGTATTCGATGACCCCAGATTCAGACAAAATGTGGAATACACATTCCAACTTCTCTTTGGAAGTGAACTAGCAACTCTATGCTACGGAGTTGAACACACATTAAAATCAGGTACCCATTTTCAAAATATGTCAGCTATGCAATTATTACAAAAAGTGCAAGAAATAGATAAGTTTTTACTGTCAAGTATTACAAATCCTTTAGCAAACATGTGTGGTACAAAAGAATACTGGTTGCGACGTCACAGAGATGTACACTGTATGATAAGAAACCTTGGCCCATCCACTGGTTTGTTACATTAAGTTGTGCAGAATATGCATGAGAAGATTTATATGATTCCCTACGCATATCAAGCAAAAACAAAACAAACATAGATATCAAAACACCAGGAGAATTCTGCTCTCTAGATCCTGTAAATGTATCAAGATTTCCATCATCACTTCATTGCTATGCTACACTTTATTTGTAATAAGACTGTTCCTCCCCTCAGAGAAGTTCAACACTTTGGAGAAAAGAATACCAAGCCGAAGGAGCACCACACATCCACATGCTATTATGGATTAAAGATGCTCCTAAATTTGGTAAGGACAGTGATGGCACTGTTTTGCAGTTCCTCAAAAAATATGTCACTTGTGAAATCCCTTCACAAACAGCACATTCTGACCTTCATGCACAAATTTTACAATTGTGGGAAATATTGTCGTCGCAAATATGAACAAATGGGAAATACTACACCAAGTTCCACTTTGGTTTCCCTAGACCAGTTTCAGCAACAGGTCAAGTAAACAACTTCATGTCTTCAGTCAGACATAGTGCCAAAGGTAAATCACCTAAGAACACATATTACATAAAAAGAACAGAAGAATCAAAATACATCAATGATTATAATGCAATCATTGTCCCCCTATGGAATACAAACATAGATGTGCAGTACATTGCAGACTATTCCACTGCAGTTGCACGATAAGGCACAGCCTACTTAACCAAAGCAGAGAAAACAGAGCTTCAGGACCTCTGGGATGACATATAATCTGACAAAACACTATCACAGAAGTTGTACAGTTTAGGCATAAAAATGCTCTCACATAGAGAATGTGGCCACTATGAAGCTGCAGACCATTTAACCGGTACTGCCTTGTATGGGAAATCTGACAATATAATATGGGTAAGTCTAGGTCCTGCGAAATGTAGAAAAAGAGTTCTCAAATCATATGAGGACATAGAAACAATAGCCAAAAATGATCCCAACAGCCAAGACATTTTGAAAAACAATTTGCTAGACACATACTACCCAAACAGGAGTACCACTTTGGAAACCATGTGTCTATACCACATAGCACAAAACTTCACATGCAATAATAATGTTAAACCAGATGAAAAGAAAGGTAGATGCAGAGTTGTAAATTGTGAAGGCAGTTTAGTGAAAGTTACCAAATGCAGCTCAATTAATAATATCAAATTGTCATTAAAAACTCCTCAACATAAAGAACTGTATTACATGTCCGTGCTACAACTTTTTAAACCATGCAGTAAAGAACAAGAGTTACTGGATACGTATGACTCCTATGAAGACACTTTCAAAGCAAATAATAGCACAATAACTGACGTAAACTTAACACAGTACCAAACAATGTTGCACAATGAAAAGCAACATGAAGAAGAACTCCAGGCCCAACTACAAGTGGACACTCCCAACAGTAGTCAACCTTCTGTAACAGGAAGCCAAGAACCACTTTGACAGCCACTAATAGCAAATGAGGCAGAATTAAGCCATGATAGAAGTAGAAAACACAAAGTGTCAGTATGAACAAGCTACAGAAGACTGTGCTGTACTGAAATCACAACTGAACAATGAGCAGCATAGCATTTTCCAAGAAATAACAAAACACAATGAACATGGTGTGGAACATGAAAATAAAAACTGTACCTGCCAAGACTAAACACCTATACTGCTATATGTGAGTGGTGAAGCTGGTTCAGGCAAAACATTCTTAATCAAAATCATCAGCAAGTTCTTTCAGCAATTGACAGCCAACAAACTGTCAACTGTTTTAACTGCCCCCACAGGTTTAGCGGCCTACAACATAGGCGGTGTCACTTTACACCGATTACTATTCCTTCCAGTAGAACACCATATCAAATTAGACTATTATAAACTTTCCACAGAAGCTGCAATGGAACTACACAGAGTTTTCAAACAAATGAAAATGCTGCTAATAGGTGAGGTGAGCATGGTCTCCAACCTAATGTTGGCTTTGATTCACCTCAGATTACAAGAGGCCCTCCAAACTGACTACGAAGAGCTCTTTGGAGGAAAACACATTATTGTTTTCGGAGATCTGCTTCAATTGACACCAGTAAAAGCTGAACCTATTTTTAAAACCTTAGGGCTAAAACTGTGCTGTAAAACTCTTGGCAGCATAGGAAATGTCAACCGTTGGCAAAATTTCCAATACAGAGAATTAACAGAAAACATGCGCCAGTCTGCAGACCTCACATATGCCAACATTTTAAAAAGAATTAGAGTTGGTGTACTATTTCAAGAAGCACAATCAATATTAAAGACCAGGCACATCCATGCACTCTATGGCCATAACTCATGTGCTACTGATGTCATGGAACAATTAGCACCCAAAAATGTCAATTGAATGTGAATGATTCCAACTCCTGCATGCTGTTCAAAATTCAATGAAGCAAGGTTGAAAAAAGAAATACAACCAATAATTGAAATTTTCTCCACAGATCAACTGGACGTACATGGTATACACTACCCATATGTCAACAAGCCACAACAAGACTGAATACCCTAGAGAATTCTATCTCCAACACAGCTGGTTTGGAGAAAACAGATCCACATACCACATACCACAGTCAAAATGTTTGATAGCATAGGTGTTTTATGCTGCGGTGGTTGTGGCCAGGGCCTAGAGTCTTGGGTGCATGGCCGAAGGCTTCCATCATTCACTCAAGACTCTAGGCCCTGGCCACAACCACTGCAGCATAACACTCATAGAATCAAACACACATCAAATATCCACAACCCAGAAGTTTGTGTACTGTTTCATTTGCAGAGTTTGTGTGTGAAGTTTTGGATAGGCTATCCAGTTAAGATTGTAGAGTTTGTAAGAAGGACTGTGTCACAAGATACCCTTTGAAGTAAACATGTTGCTTGAATGTGTGTATTATGCAGCAGTTTTTGTGAGTCCATTTATTTTATACTTACTGGTTGAGTTATTTTGTGGTTGTATGCAGTTTTTCCATGACATGGGTAACTGGACCAGACATACTTTATCGATCTCTGATAAAAGAAAAGATCATATGTTAGAGTAGGTAGTTCATAATGAGTTATTGCATTGCATTTAGACATTTCTGTACTGTTTTGACCCTCATATTTAGTACTTTACTTCAACTATAGTTCACGCTAGTGTACTGCACAATTTGCTCAGTTTCTGTGTTTGTTTTCTAAATCATTGGGTCTGTGGGAAAATAAAATCCATGCTGGATTAAAAAAAAAACTTCTATGTTGTGGTACATAATATTTCTTTCATTGTTTTATTGTTTATTTCTTGTTTCTTGCTAATCTTCTATTTGTTGGCTTGGTGCAGATTTTTGGGGCAATTAGAAACCTTTTGGCGTATTCTAATTGTTTATTTCTAGTTTTATGCTATTCATGTATCTGTTGGGTTGTTGTCGATTTTTTGGGGCAGTTACATACCTGTTGGCATATTTTAACTGTATATTATTTGTTTGATTTTAGTGGTATTTATTTATCTGTATGCTTGTTGCAGAATCTTGGGGCAGTTAGATACCTGTTGGTGTATTCTAACTGTGTATTTCTTGTTACATATAAGTGGCATTTATTTGTTTGCTTGTTGTGGAATCTTGGGACAGTTAGATACCTGTTGGCGTATTCTAACTGTGCACAGTTTTGAAGTTGAAGTTTTGCTTATGATCGTATACAGATTACGTATTAAATGTTGGTTTTAAGAATATTAAGTAAGCGTTTACAAGATTTGCTGGTAATCTCTGCTTTAGAGTAATTGTACTATCATTACATTCGAACCATCCACAATTCTTTTTTATATATGCAGTGTTGTGACCTGCATTGGTTGTGGCTCCTGCGTGGTAGACTATACCTATTGTTGTGAAGGTTTTCTTATCAAGTGATACTTGACCATGTGTGAATCCAGTAAGCTTACAGTTGTTTTTGGTACCATCTGCATTGTAATGTAAAAGCATTACTATTACATATTTACTATGTGTATGTATTTGTAAGGTGGAGTGATTATCTGAATTGCAGGTAGTACATAATCTGCCATGGTTTGCATGCTGTACAAGTTGCTGAAATGGAATGGATTCACAGTTAGATATGGATACATACACAAAGCATTCATTAGGGACTTGTTCCTGTGCCACATGGCTGCAGAAAGTGCATGTATATTTCCACATGCATGAAATCTGGAAGATTTAATTTATAGGTATGGTTTTGTTTTCCAGTACTTGTAGTAAGTACATTAGACATTCTTGTGGATCTTCTTGTGAGTTTATAGTGAAATTGACCATTCCAGCACAGTAGTTCAATTCTTGTCTTATTCCATGAACACTGTAACTGGGTAATTCATAGAATTCAGCGCACAAGTGGTGCACGCAGCTGGCGCACAGTGTGCGCATGCGGCAGCCTGCGCCAGCCGTGTGTTCCAAAATCCATTTCCGCGCACAGCGTATTCATGGATTTCAAACATCCATAATCAGCCGTGGCACAGAGTAGCGCAGCGACCCTGCAGCAGCACCAGTTACACCCCCAACCCCTCCCTGTGTGCCATGAACAGTGCACAAATCCCGTACATGGCGCACAGGCCAGTGGACCAGCATACAGCCCCCGAAACATCTGTAAAACTCCCCACTCATCCTCCAAATACACGTACCCCGCTGCGCGTGAAGTATCACACGTGATTGGGTCTGTGCGAGTGGGGTACGTGTATTTCTGGGGTTCGTAGGAACTTTCACACACGATTGGGCCCGTGCGAGCGGGGTACGTGTATTTCTGGGGTGCGCGGGCAGTTTTACATGCGATTGGCCCTGTGCGAGCGGGGTATGTGTATTATTGGGGTGCGCGGGCAGTTTTACACGTGATTGGGCCTGTGCGAGTGAGGTACGTGTATTTCTGAGGTGCGCGGGCAGTTTTACACGCGAATGGCCCTGTGCCAGCGGGGTACGTGTATTTCTGGGGTGCACGGGAACTTTCACATGCGATTAGGCCTGTGCGAGCAGGGTATGTGTATTTCTGCGGTGCGCAGGCAGTTTTACTCATGATTTGCCTGTGCGAGCGGGGTACGTGTATTTCTGGGGTGCGCGGCCAGTTTTAAACGCGATTGGTCCTGTGCGAGCGGGGTACGTGTATTTCTGGGGTGTGCGGGCAGTTTTACAAACGATTGGCCCTGTGCGAGCAGGGTACATGTATATCTGGGGTGCGTGGGAACTTTCACACGCTTTTGGGCCTGTGCGAGCGGGGTACGTGTATTTCTGGGGTGTGAGGGCAGTTTTACACACGATTGGCCCTGTGAGAAAAAGGGTACATGTATTTCTGGGGTGCGCGGGCAGTTTGACATGCGATTGGCCCTGTGCGAGCGGGGTATGTGTATTTCTGGGGTGTGCGGGCAGTTTTAAACGTGATTGGCCCTGTGCTAGCGGGGTACGTGAATTTCTGGGGTGCGCAGGAACATTCACACGCGATTGGGACTGTGCGAGCGGGGTACATGTATTTCTGGGGTGCGCAGGAACTTTCACACGTGATTGGCCCTGTGCGAGCGTGGTACATGTATTTCTGGGGTGCGCGGGCAGTTTTACACGTGATTGGCCCTGTGCGAGCGGGGTACGTGTATTTCTGGGGTGTGCAGGCAGTTTTACACGCAATTGGGCCTTTGCGAGCGGGGTACATGTCCTCACAGGTGTGCCCTCTCACTCCTCCCCAGGGCCTGCAGGCAGAACACAACACAGGGGAACACACTGCACCCATGGCTATGCCCCACAGGCAGCCCATCCACCCTGGCAAAGCCCCCCAGCCAGCCCACATGTCACCACGCACAAGTGAGCACTGACTCCTGTCCCCCAGCACCCCCATCCACCCAGCATTGACGAGCACCTGCCAGCAGGCCTCGACTCCTGTCCCCCGGCAACCCCATCCACACAGCATTGAGGGTCAGGCCATGACTCATGTCCCCCAGCACCCCCATCCACCCAGCATTGAGAGTCAGGCCCCGACTCATGTCCCCCAGCACCCCCATCCACCCAGCATTGACGGGCACCTGCCAGCAGGCCCTGACTGCTGTCCCCCAGCACCCCCATCCACCCAGCATTGACGGGCACCTGCCAGCAGGCCCCGACTCCTGTCCCTCAGAACCCCCGTCCACCCAGCATTGACGGGCACCTGCCAGCAGGCCCCGACTCATGTCCCCCAGCACCCTCATCCACCCAGCATTGATGGGCACCTGCCAGCAGGCCCCGACTCCTGCCCCCCAGCACCCCCATCCACCCAGAATTGAGGGTCAGGCCCCGACTCAGGTTCCCACCCAACATGTCATGAAGATGAACATTCATGGGCCTCATGTCAACAAAATTCCCACTGTTCGCCATCCCAGTCTTTAGACACAATCAAGCTTCCCGTCCACCCCACACTGGAAGACCTATTACTTGTCACTACCCAAAAGTTAAATATGCACATCAACACATGCCCGTCACGCACACACACTGTGTGCGAGTGATTGTGTAAACCCACATTGTGACATGCAGTAAACCAAAGAGCAAATACCACACATGGAAGTAAGAAATCAAAATGTATTGTGCACAAAAATAATAAAAATGATTCAAAGCATGTAAATAAACATAAACCAGAAAAAACGGCATGTCCAAAACCAAAAAAATAATAATGATGCCACAAGCCAATTGTATCCAAAATAAAGTTTGTCAGAAATCCTTCTCCACCAAAGTAAATCCAAAGGAAACCAAAATCCAAATAATCCATTGATCCATGGTGAGGGTAAATGATGAAAAAAAAATATCCACTATCCAACTATGTACAAATATTGCAACAAGGGTCCATGAGCCCAACCAATAAAATGAAACCTATATACAAAACCCTACCTAATTTACAACGATATACAAAAACGTGGGGCATTGTCCAAGCGTTCCAAAATAAAAATGAAAAGAAAGGAAACCTAACACTAACTAACTATATACAATGGTGGCTGGCAAGTCCTGCGGCTGACTCTGTGATGTTGTGGGCCAGGGCATCATCGAACTCCATGTCTATCTCCTGGAGGCGGGACTCTGTCCTGGCCCCGAGGTCTCGCAGGGATGCACTTATGGCCTGTTCCAACTCCCTGCGAGTTGCCTTGAGGCACTCAGCCCGCCTCAACGCCCGATGCATGGAGAACTCCGCCCTGACCATGGTGAGCCGCGCCTCTTCTGCCCGCCGCCGCTCCGCATCTATACGCTGGCCCAACCACAGCCACACGGAAGACACTCCCATTCCAGGGTTCTCCTGCCCTCTGGCTGTTGCCTGCCCCTCTGATGTTGATGGCCCCGAGCCATCATGGCTCCCACCTAGAGCCTGCTGCTGATGTTGTCCATGTGCCCTGTCCGATGATGCCTGCACATCCTCCATCTGCTGGTCTCCAGTTGTTGGCGTGTCCACCCCTGCTGGACCGCCGACTCTGGCAGGGATGGGATCTCATCCAAGCTGGCTGTGTTGGTCGCGCCAGGTCCACAGGGGGCCCTGGTGGAATCTGTGCCAGAAGACGGCAGGGAGAACGACTGGCGCATAGTCTCCACAGAGGAGGAGAGGTCCGCCAGAGTGCGCGACACATGTAGGAACCCACCAACGAGGGCCCCTCCCAACAGTGCCACGTTGCCACGCAGCTCTTCGTGATGGCATGCATGCTCCCCCCAGGAAGCACGCACGTCATCACGTATATCACGCGTGCGCAATGCGACACCAATCAGGAAAGAGCCCAAACAGATGATGTGGCCTCCCCCCTACCTGCGGATGGGCCTGGGATGGGGCATCCCTGCTGGTGCATGGTGGTGCATTATCAGGGTCAGGGACAGCGACATGCACAGGCCCCTACGCGGTGACCTGTGCTGCCTCCTGACCCTGGCCCTGGACTGCCCCACTTGCACCAGTGGTACTACCCCCACCAGGCCCCATGTACGACTCAGTAGCGGGCTCCTCCTCCTCTGTGGAGACCAACAACCTGGATTTCTCTGCACCATCTTTGGCCATTGCAAGCCCCTGTGGGGGCTCACCCCGCCCTTCTGCTACAGCAGTAGTGGCAGACACGGCACCAGTCCCCTCACTCCCCGATGATGGCAATTCCTGGGAGGGTGGCTGGGCCTTGCGTCGCCGCCCGGTGGAGGCATCCCAGCCGCTTGGCTACACAGCGCCGTCTCCGCCCTCTTCTACACTCGACGCTGCGTAGAGGAAGACATATAACACAAGCATCAGGGCACTGTACAATAGTCCCCTAGACAGGAAGCAATAACACATGAGTGGCACTGTCAAACGTCAATTCCATCCTGTCCCTCCAGAACACATGGGTCAAGCACGCAACACAAATGCAGAAACAGGCACAACACATGCAATCAACATCAGCCTCCATGTACAAGGCCCTCTATAGACATAAATGTTGCCTTCAAACTCACATGCATCATGGCTCATACTGACCTCATGCACACACATCACCGGAGGGTCATGCATCATGGCTCGTACACCACAGACACAGTGGATACAATGGTGACCAGACTGCATGAGTGAATCTACACATTGTCACGGACATGTGTCATGCATCCATGGCGTTTCAAAGTCACACAAAAGGTTTTCAGACACACAGACATGCACACCATACATGTACATGAGAGCAGCACCCATCTCTCACCCCCCATCCATGTCCAAGAACAGGGACTGCCTTGCATTCATGTGTGCATTCCGCATGCAGCTCTGCATGTCTCATTGGAACACAATCACCATCCATGTGGTTCACGCATTACTGGTCTCACATGCACTACCATGATGTCCCGGCTCACACACATCCATACATGGCCTATGTTACAAGTACAGGCAAGTAGCTGACTACCAGCACACTGCAACATGCCCTGTTTCACACAGCAATGCATGGCCACTTACCTCTCGACTCCAGACGGGCCTGCATCCTGAAGATCTGGTGGCGAAGCACTGGGCGAATGCGCTCCAGGACCCTCATCAGCTGGTTGGTAAGCTGGCCCCGGCGCCCCACTGCATCCTCTGCCTCTAAGAGACGCCAGGCCTTCCTGAGGGTCCTGGAATTGTAGTCCTCCCAGTGCTTCTGGACATGTCTCAGATCTCGGGGTGCCACCCCCTCTGCGTTGATGGCACCCACGATGTCTGTCCAGATCCTCCTCCGTCCTTCCTTGTCGGCGCGCGATCGTGTGAAGAGGGTATGATAATGCCCCAGGACATGCGCCACCAGGACACCAACTTCCTTCTCACTGAAGCTGGTGGCCCTCTGCCCCTCTGGCTGGGGGTCGCTAGTGGTCTCGGATGGTGTTTGGCCTGACATGGCGACCCCCGAGGCAGGCGTGGGTGGGCAACTGGGTCCTGGGGCGAGGCTGTGGAGCGATGGTATCCGAGTCGGGAGTCTTCGGTTCCAGCAGAGGTGGACACAGCAACTGGACCCCTGCAGATGGCTGACGTGCAGGCACCAAATAGGAGGGCATGTGGGCAGCAGGCAGGCAGCAGCAGATGGCAGGTGGGAGCGTGCTCGGGGCTTTTGGGGGCAGGAAAATGCCCTTTTGGGCAGGAGCGTGGTCTTCCGTGTGTTTTCACGTGGCCAGCTTGATACGGAGTGATTTGGCATGTGAAAAAATTGCTCGTCAGCGTGAAATCCGAGGAAATGCCCTTAGCGCGTAGGCGCGTCTGTGACGTTACACACACGGGCATTTCCCTCATGACGTGTGCATAGTGGTTCAGCATGTGAAAAAATTGCACGTCCGCGTGTGATTGCGTGTAATCTGAGGAAAGGGCCTACGCCGTAAGGGACACGACATGACTGGGCGTTTCCCTCAGCACGAGTTAAAGGTGAGCGGGGCCAGCAGTTCGCTGTATGTGCCTTTTGTGGAGACCGACGTGTGTGTTGCTACTTCGTGTTGTTTCGCGCGCCATCACAACTTCACAGCGGATCAAGGACATATCTCTTATTTTGTCAGGGGTATTGGCTACGCGTGTTTTTCATCATCGCACTAGTCTGACGGTGAGTCGCGCATGCTATTTTTCCCACTGCGGGTGCCCCTGTGTATCGCGTACCCGTTTTCGAGGTCATAGTAGCCTGCGTGCCCCACGCATATGCATTTTTCGTGTTACTGGGTGCCACCGTGTACTGCGGGAGGTTAATTCCATGAACATAGGCTGCAGGGGTTGCGTGCATGGTTTTACTGCAGTTTTGTGGTGCCTGAGCGTTGCGTAACCCGTCACTACATCACCAGCGTCACATACAGCCTTGCAGGTGCAGGGGTGCCGTTAACATCTTGTATCCCACCCCCTTCATCCCAATTGCCCAGGACAATTGTGGTGTACGCCTCCCATGTTCCAGCTCACTGGCCCTTCTGCATGTAGCCTGGGGTGACCTTCCTCTCACCCCTGGGACTTTGTCATAGCATGACTGACGTGCATGTGTCCTCTGCCTGCATGCGGGTACTCCACATAGGCATGTTCCCTTGCCCCTCCACCCCCCCTCTGCACTCCAATTCCACCTTTGCACTGGTCTGCTTCAATGTTTCCGTTGAGTACATGCCTGTTCATGCGTCCTGTGTACATGCTAACTTCCACTAGCCAATCTGTCAGACTTATGCTGTGCGGTACATCCTTTGTATTTGATGCAGGGTGTCTCACAAGGACCGTGCAGAGGTCAGATGCCCCGCAGGGACATGAGTGCCCATTCATGCTCCATGTGGATTCCATGCATGCCCCTATGTGTCCTTGACTGGATGATCATTGTAGTACGTGTCCAGGGTGACCTACATTGTATGGCATTTCATCAGCCTTCCCATGGCCACCGTGGCTCAGTCCTGCGTCGCACACATGTTTAGGGTCTCAGCCTGTTTCATGGGCAATGACTCTGTCCAACTGGTGTAGTGTCTTCTTCACACGTGGGTGTACTCCGGAGATTTCATCATGTGTCCTGCCTATTGTCCCATCATCATCTGCTGTGTTGTCACTTGACTCACATGATGCAATTGATGCTAGTTAACACTATCTGTCAATACACAGGTCTATGGTCATCCTTTTGATACCATGCAAGGCATCCCTGCATTTGCACTTGGGGGGAGGGGTGGTTTGCTTGTAGCCATGCTACCCATTGAATGCACATTGCACGTGATGCCTGAAGTTGACCTTGCACTGCCTTCACATTTTTAGATACACATCATGAAGTACTTGTACATGTAGATAGTGAGTAACATACAAATTTGCTGCACTGCATCAACCCACTGAACAATATACCACCATTCTACATGCCTAATCACAGAAGCAATGTCAAGTTGACCCAGCATGCATAGCAGGTTCTCTTTTGTGTGTGACATGTCTGCTTGATGTGTTTGGTGTCTGTGTGATGTCTCTGTGTGTGTGTTGTGTGCTTCTAACATGTGTAGTGACCTTTTTTCTCTCTATTTTTCATATGATGACGCAATGGAGCCAGAGGATGGTGTTGTCATGCCAGGCACAGGGTTGTTATCACTACAGCAACCCGGCGCAAGTGGGGGTCGTGGGGTGGTAGGCCACAAAAACCCACAAGTGCTACAGTCCATCTTGTCTCTGGCTGGCAATGAGTCCAGCCCTGATGACAACTTTGACGTCCATGTTGAGTTGGATGTGCATCAGGTCCATATGTCAGGGGTGAGTGATTCTGATGTGGGCATTCCTCTGTCTGCGACACCTGCACTGAGGGGTCAGACAGTGTTGGAACCTCCGTCTGTGGTGGATCGGGACACAGGGTCACCCTCCACAGCAGTCATCACGTCGACGGGGGCACGTAGTCATGCAGCCGCGGGCTGTGCCAACACAACGAGGACACCCGGTCCTTGGGTCCTGCAGGTGTCAAGCCCAGCAACGCAGTCGCCGCACGCAACTGCCAATTCTGAACGCCAGGGGGCAGCAATGGAGAACATCTCTGTGAGCATGGAGTGTGTGGCCCAATCCGTGCTCCCCCCTGCTAGGCAGGTGCTTCTCCAGCAGCAGGCAGCACGGACCACGGTCTGCTCGCTCAGGCTGTGCATGGCGGCCTCAGACAGGGCACGCCAGGCTGAAATGTTGTCTATGCGTGAAGCAATTGCTGCTGATGCAGAGGCACACATGGAGGCCCTGAGGGAGGAGTATGCTTCCCTCAGATGCACTCTGGGTGTCCTTCTGATGTCCCAGAAGGAGCGGTCAGAGGAGAGGTTTGCGCAGCTTGAGCGTACCATCTCGGCTGAGCTACATGCTTGCCGGGATGTGCATCAGTTGTCCAGCCAGGCCTTGCAGGAGGAACTCCGTGTTACACGTGTTACCTTGCATGAGGAAGCACGCTTATCACAGGAGGTTCTGCATGCAGACCTACGTGCCATCGCCGCACAGAACCAGGCTCACCTGCCTGGCAGACTTGCTGCCGACGAGGGGCAAGCTGCGGCTAGGCGTGGTCAGGCTCCATGCGACGTCCTCCTTTCCCAGAAGAGCCAGACTCGGACGACGAGGTATCTCCCACATAGGTCGGGCTGTGCAGGCGTTGAGCCCATGGAGGTTTTTATTTCCCTCAACATCATCGCATGTGGGTGTTGAGCAGCACCCTGTACCTCCCCCCTCCTGGGTGCCCCCTCCACCGTGTTGTATGTGGCCATTTTTGTTTTTTTTTTTAGTTTAGTTAGTTAAGTTTCAATTTGATAGTTAGTTTAATTAGGTAATGTAGGATTTTCATAGTTAGTGTAATTAGTTAATATAGTTTAAAATTGCTTGCCTGTTGTGCTTTCATGTGACAGTGTGGTGCTTTGTGGCTTTTGAAAGCATTCACTGTCTATTCCAGCTGGTCCCTTCAAGCTTGTCCCGTATATGTGTTTGCAGCTTGGAGTCCTGACTCACATATGCCGCTCCTGCTTCCCTTATCCATGGGCTTGCAAAGATGATTTGGTGTTACAGCATATTACACAAGGGCTTTGGACTGTCATATCTGTGGCATGTCTGCTGCTGTACTACTTGTGTTGGCACCCCTAGTGGGGATGATACGGGTGATTTTGACCACAGTTCTTCCTTTGCTAGAGGGGTGGTTTCATTATTCATGTGTGCATTGATTACTATACATTGTGTAGTGTGTTTCTTATCTTTGCTGTACATGTGCTTGATGCAATTCATGCTGTAGACAGTGGCTAATACACTTTGGCTGGGAAATTCGCACTGATGGAGTGATTTCTGATGTACGTCTCTGACATGTCCACTCATGACATGCCTGAGAATACACACACAGGGATATTTCATGCATTAATCATGTGTTTTCTGCCCTTTCTGCAGGGGGATGAGCCTCCAGACCACCTTTCCCAGCAGACATGGCCCGTTGGATGTCTGGAAACTGGCTACGTTCGGTGGTGCAGACATGCACATGCGTGCGCAGGCAGAGCCACAGGAATTGCGCTCATACATCATACAGATGCTGACGTGTTTCAAGGAACTCCAGGCAAGGTGAGCAGCACAAGGGGGCCACACCGCAGTCAACCGTCCACCAGGACAGTTGTACATGCATGCTATGTAGCACCACTGATGGTGAGCTTGGATAGATATTGATGTTGAAGCGCACAGTACAGCTAAGAAGTGTTGGTGGAGTAATGGATGGTAAAGTTGTCATGGGCACATGCAGGGGCAGTGGCACATATCCTCCTGTCCAAAATGGTCCATTGAGGCAGTTGTATTAGCCATGTAGTGTTCCAAGACAGGGAAAGAAGCAGCTCACAGGGACAGACAGCGAGGGACAGACTTGTGTGCAGTGCATTTCATTTACAGGTTTAAATTGCCACATGCACTACCTACTTTATTTAGGTTATACTGGAACACTGAAGTTGTACTTTGTACCTTGCTAAATGCGTCAGGATGCTTACCCAGGGAACATTGGATGTTGTCTGAATCTTGACACATTGGTCTTCCATTTGCCACGCACCCACCAGCGCATTACTTACTCCATTGACTGTGTATGAACCATCACGGGGGTAATATTACGTATGGGTACGAAGCACCACAACAGATAGTTTGTAGAGTATGTTGTTACTTTGTAGGCCAGCACTCTCCCCAGAGATAAGTTTCTCTTTGACTTCAATTTGAGTAATTTGGTACTATGTGCATGATGTACACGTTTGGTCTGATTCTGTATGTGTTAATGTGTTTAATTTGGTTTTTTACAATCCCTTGTCAATCCTACTCCCCGCTCCTGCCCCTCATTCCGGTTATCCAGTATACCAATGCCTGTCTTGACTGCATATCCCTGACCTTCCTTCCCCACCAGTTTCTCAGAGGCCTGTGTGAGTTTGACCTTGCAGGCACCCAGATCACGGTGGGGGTGGTTGGTTCGTGCCACTCTTGCGCCTGTACACGGGAGCTGTGACAGTACACATCAGTTTGTGGTGCATCATTCTATGTTATGTACCACACATGGTACACATCCTGTTGTGACATTGTTTTACTGTGCTACCTTGGTTGTTCCATGATTGTGCTAGGACTTGGGCTTTGTGACGTACTGCTACTTCAAGTCATCTACTGGAGGCTCTTCTGGTTTGTTTTGCTGCCTTCAGGCTTTTTGCTTGGCTTCTGTGTTGGCCTGTTTTGAGTTCTCTTTGATTTGGTGTTTTTGCAAGTCAAGGTGGCCTCTGAGGGTGCTGGTCACTTTTTGGACGCAAGGTGGAAGATGGAGACAAAGGGGAAGGGTGATCCTGTGGCCAGGTGAACTTCAAGGATGAAGGCTACATACCCCATGATCAGTTGTTCAGAGGGTCATGGGGATATGTGAGGGAGGGGGGTATTTTGTTGTTGGACAGCTGCCTTGCCCCAAAGTGTGGTGGGCACCCTGACATTGTATTTGTGGTATCCTATGTACATGATGTATTCTGCTGCTCAATATCTGTTCATGTGTTGTGTTTACCTTTCAGGTGTGAGGGTATAGTTGTGGTTTGACATGCTGGGGTGTAAACATGGGCAATGTTCACATGTGATGAGGACACTGATGGTCACTTGATTGCACATGTATGTATTGAGTGCATGTACCTACGGACACACACACACTTGCACTATGATCCACAACATGTACAACCACCCTTCCATGTCCACATGTGCACACAGTTAGCCTTCTGGGGAACACTGTGTCCCTGCAGCACATGAACTATGACCATTTGTGGATTCTGTTCATGCGTGATTTGTTTTTTTATTTAATTTGTCATTTTCATGTGATGCTCTGGGTGTGCATTACACACAATGGATGGTCACTATGCTGTGTGCTGAGCAGTGTGTTGCAGGAGATGGAAACAACACACATATTATGCAGTGTTTATTTTTGCCATGCACAATGTGCATGTGAACAAGCATTCATTGTTATGTTCAAGCTACAATTGTTGTTATGCATTTGGGTATGACTTGCTTTGTGTGGGAGGTTGTTGGTCAGTCATTTCATCTGATTCCATGTCAGGCATCATTGTCTGACACCACTTTGCATGTTTCATATGTCAATGTGTACATTATTGTTATTGTGTTGGGGTTTTGCTATTGCTTGCCATGTCATGTTGTGGTTTTGGTGGCTTTTTGTGACATACCAGTGATTGTCATGGCCTGTTTTGCAGGTCTGTGTGATACACACCTTGCATGTGTAGCTTTTGGTCACACAGGATTGGTTAGGTTTGAGTAGCTAGGGATGCACACAATGTGGCACTTCCATGGCAACATTTTCAGGGTGGTAAAGTTGTGACAGTTGACTGTCTCTTTGTCATCATCGATTGTCACCTGGTATGTGCCAGCCATGTGTGCGCTCGCAGGGGTGGGAGTTTAGGTGAAAAACGTGGCCACAAGCTGGGTCTGGGCTGCCTCGCCAGGTGCCCTATCCCCTCCCATGTGCAGCGCCTGTGCCTGTGGTTGGGGATTTGGGGGCACCACCATGTCCACCGGTACGCCATGCCATGTTGCAATATTGTGCAGGACTCATGCTGCCACAATTATCCTGCACACTACTGGGGGTGCATAGAGTAGCTGCCCGCCAGAGCGGTTAAGGGAGAGGAAGCGTGACTTGAGCACTCCGAATGTTCACTCCACTATGGCCCTGATTGCTATATGGGCAACGTTGTATCTTACCTGGGGTAGTGTGGTGGGGTTCCGGATTGGCATCATAATGTGGTTGCTCAGAGGGTAGGCACTGTCCCCTGGAGAGGTGATAATTGTTGTGATTATTGGGGTTTGTGTATTTGTCTGTGTGTGACATCAATGCTTGTGCACGGTCATTTGTACTCACCTAGGAGCCATGTGTCGCCATACTGCCCAGCTTCCAGGGCCCGGCTCAGGGTGGACATTCTGTATATGAAACTGTCATGGGTGGAGCCAGGGTAGTTTCCATAGACAGAGGTGATGATTCCCTTGGCATCGCATACCACCTGCACGTTGATGGATTGCCAGTGCTTGCAGTTTCGGTAGATGTGCTTAGTGGCACTAGGTGGACGTAGGGCCACATGGGTGCAATATATGGCACCGAGGACTTTGGGGAAGTGTGCCACCCTGTAAAAGTCCTAGACGACGGCCTGCCTTTATGCGGGTGTTCTGGGCATGTATATATGCCTGCGGACTGAGGGGCACGCAGTCATGATTGCCAACACCTGGTGTAGGCAGCGTGACTGCGTGGCCTGTGAGACCCCCCCCACTATGGCAGTAGTCCACTGAAATGACCCAGTGGCCAAAAAATGCAGGACATTGAGCACCTCTCCAAGGGCCTCAATGCTTGGGAGCAGAGGGTGGGGGATGTAAGGTCATCTTCCCACTCCCTGAGCAGGTCTAGGATGATACAAGGTGGAAGCCTATACCTGCCGTAGACCTGGTCGTTGTCCGGGGCAAAAAAATGCGGGCCCTGCCTATTCTCCTCCTGCGGTATCCCACGATCAGTGCTGCAACAAATGGGGCATTCATCATAGCGGTATGTACGTTGTTGTTGTTTGTACGTGCTTTTATACTGTGCGCGGGGACGTCTGCCTTCCTGTGGCGGACGTGTTGATGCCTGTGCGCGTCTTTTAGCATGCGCTTGTTTCCTGTATTCAAATACATGAATACAAGTTTTTCGCATGCGTGTGGGCGTTCCGTGTATTTCCCTGCAGTACTTCCCCAGTTACTCCTTCTTTTTCACGCGTTGTTCCCCATTCCGTGCGTTACGCCCGTGTCCCGCCCCCTTTTTGGTATGTGCACGGACATTGTGCGCTTTCCCTGTGCTCATCGCGCATGGCATTCGGGATGTTGCAATGACGTGTGCGCCCGTGTGCGTCACGCACGGGTTTGGCCACATCCCGAGAAAAACACGCGCAGGAACTTCCATGAATCGCACAAGTGCACGTGCGCTCCCTTTTTCACGCTTGCACCTGCTTGCACGAGCTTGCACCACTTTTTTCGGTGCGCATTTGTTCCATGAATCGGCCCCTAAGTTTAGTCAGGATTGTTGGTTGCATTTCTATGAAGGACTAACATTTGCAAACACAATTGGTCTGTACTGTGTAAGTAAATGTTGTCAGTAATTGGTGGCAATTGGAATAGAATATATATTGCTGCATTTCTGTAGCAATTTACAGCAGTTGTATTTGAAAATTTGAATGGACCTGACCGTTCTGTGTCAAAGTCATTTGTTCGGAGTGCGTGTAGCTTCTTTGAAGAAGTAGTTGAGTTACTTTGACCAGTAGATTATTCTTTGGTTGTGGTACGTGATGAAGTATTAGTTTCTTTTTTTTTTCTTTGGAGGAAATGCAGTGATATCCTGTATCGTTTTATTTTGAAGTAGTTTTCTTTTACAATGTTTTGCTTTTTGTGGAACAGAATAGGTTTTTAGATGGGGGTGTAGAGTGAACGCAGCCTATTGTATTCTAGAATGCAAGGAAATCTGCATTTACTTTACTTGCATCCAAGCTGATTAGAAATAGCCCGTCAAGTGTATGTAAGTGTGATATTGCTACATAGCTCATGCCTTCTTTAAAGACTGTGCTACCAATATCTATTAATGATTTATGTAGGGTAAGACCTTGCGATTTGTGAATGGTAACTGTGTATGCTAGAGTGAAAATTGTTCTCTGCGTACATACTTGTCTTTGAAAAGAAAGAAGCGGGCCGTTGAGCGTCCTATCCGTTTAATGTGTGATAGTTTGTCTAAGAGAATATTGAGAAATTGAATGTTGTTGCCGCGTGGGAATTTTTGAAAGCCAACAACTGTACCAAGTGCCCCATTAACTAGTCCTTGCTACATGTCAAGGTTACGTTTAAGCATTACTGTACAGTTTAAAGATAATTTTAATATTTTCTCCAAACCAGCTGTGTTGGAGATAGAGTTTTCTAGGGTATTTAGTCTTGTTGTGGCTTGCTGACACATAGGTAGTGTCATACCATGTACGCCCAGTTTATCTCTGGAGCAAATTTCAATTTTTGGTTGCATTTCTTTTTTCAACATTGTTTCATTGAATTTTGAACAGCATGCAAGAGTTGGAATCAAGCACATACAATTTACCTTTTTGTGTGCTAATTTTTCCATGACATTGGTAGCACATGAGTGCATCGATGTTCCTGGTTTTTAATATTGATTGTGCTTCTTGACATAGTACACCAACTCTAATCCTTTTTAAAATGTTGGCCTATGTGAGGTCTGCAGACTGGCTCATGTTTTCTGTTAATTCTCTGTATTGTAAATGTTGCCAAAGGTTGACATTTCCTATGCTGCCAAGAGTTTTACGGCACAGTTTGTACCATAAGGTTTTAAAAATAGGTACAGCTTTCACTGGCATCAATTGAAGAAGATCTCTGAAAACAATTATGTGTTTTCCTCAAATAGCTCTTTGTAGTCTGTTTTGAGGACGTCTTGTAATCTGAGGTGAATCAAAGCCAACATTGTAGACCATACTCACCTCATCTATTAGCAGCATTTTAAATTGTTTGAAACTCTGCGTAGTTCAATTGCAGCTTCTGTGGAAATTTTGTAATAGGTTAATTTGTTTTGGTGTTCTACTGGAAGGAGAAGTAATCAGTGTAAAGTGGCACCACCTTTGGTGTAGGCAGCTAAGCCCTTGGGGGCAGTTACAACAGTGGACAGTTTGTTGTTTGTCAATTGTTGGAGGAACTTGCTTATGATTTTGATTAAGAATGTTTTGCCTGAACCAACCTCACCATTCACATATAGCAGTATAGTTGTGTAGTCTTGGCAGGTACCGTTTTTATTTTCATGTTGCACACAATGTTGAATTTGTTTTGTTATTTCTTGGAAAATGCTATGCTGCTCATTGTTCAGTTGTGATTTCAGTACAGCACAGTCTTCTGTAGCTTGTTCATACTGACACGTGGTGTTTTCTACTTCTGTCATGGCTAATTCTGCCTCATTTGCTATTAGTGGCTGTCCAAGTGGTTCTTGGCTTCCTGTTACAGAAGGTTGACTACTGTCAGGAGTGTCCACTTTTAGTTGGGCTTGGAGTTCTTCTTAGTGTTGCTGTTCATTGTGCAACATTGTTTGGTACTGTGTAAAGTTTATGTCTGTTATAGTGCTTTCATTTGCTTTGAAAGCATCTTCATAGGAGTCATATGTATCCAGTAACTCTTCTTCTTTTCTCCATGGTTTAAAAAGTTGTAGCAAGGGCATGTAATACAGTTCTTTATTTTGAGGAGTTTTTAATGACAATTTGATATGATTAATTAAGCTGTGTTTGATAAGTTTCACTAAACTGCCTTCACAATTTACAACTCTGTATCTACCTTTCTTTTTATCTGGTTTAATATTATTTTTGTATGTGAAGTTTTGGGTTATGTGGTAGAGACACATGGTTTCCAAAGTGGTACTCCTGTTTGGGTAGTATGTGTCTAGTACATTTTTTTCCAAATCAGATCATTTTTGCCTATTTTTTCTATGTCCCCATATGATTTGAGAACTCTTTTTTCTAGATTGAGCAGGACCAAGACTTAGCCATACTATATTGTCAGTTTTTTCCATACAAGGCAGTACCGATTAAACAGTCTGCAGCTTGATAGCAGCCACATTCTCGATGAGAGTGCATTGTTATGCCTAAGCTGTACAATTTCTGTGATAGTGTTTTGTCAGATGATGTGTCATCCCAGAGGTCCTGAAACTCTGTTCTCTCTGCTTTGGTTAAGTAGGCTGTGACATATCATGCAACTGCATTGGAACTGTCTGCAATGTACTTCACATCTATGTTTGCATTCCATAGAAGGGCAATGTAACCATTGATGTATTTTGATCATTCTGTTATTTTTATGTAATATGTTTTCTTAGGTGATTTACCATTGACACTATGTCTGACTGAAGACATGAAGTTGTTTACTTGACCTGTTTCTGAAACTGGTCTAGGGAAACACAAGCGGCATTTGGTATAGTATTTCCCTTTGTTTTTATATTTGTGATGACGATATTTCCCACATGTGTCTTTGAAATTGTAAAATGTGTGCGTGAAGGTCACTATGTCTTGTTTGTGAAGGGATTTCACAAGTGACACATTTTTGGATGAACTGCAAAACAGTGGCATCACTGTCCTGACCAAATTTAGGAGCATATTTCATCCATAAAAGTTTCTGACTGTCAGTAAATAAACCCACCTGGCCTAGATATGGCAGTGAACAAAAAAGAAGGGGCTAGACATGTGATGTCATCAATGATATTTGTGATGTCATCTTGGATGTCCTGGGTGTTAGTCTTAGCAGTACACGGTGGTGGCGCGAGTTATGGTTGCTTAGCTTACGATAACTGGCGAATTGCAGCAGTTTTCCAATTTTGCTTGTAACCATAACGGCCTTTTAACAATGTTTTTTTAACTGAATATATATATATATATATGCAACAGAATTTGGGTTCAAAAAGAAGGATTCCTCAATTTCGAGTTTCAAGGGAACTCAAGGGCACACACTACACTTCAATTCCAGTCATTTTTAAAGATACCTGAGGCAAAAGCTAAAAAGATGAAGAGTGAGTTGTCACACTCCCAAATGAAGTCAAGTTGAGATGGGTTACCTCCAGTATAAAAGTGGGAAAAAACGGCCGTAAAGTGCAATAGTAAATATATTTTGTTTGGTGTTAGGTGTATGTGGTGAATGAAGCTGGATTATATTTCACTGCATATACATGGAGAAAAGGGCTATTTGCTTTTAAACATAAAATGGTTTGAATATTTGTTATGTTATATGTTTTATTGTGTGACCATGAAAACTAACTCATGTTACATGTGGTATGGTATGGGAATTTATGCATCATTTGTTGTTTGTTGAGTTTAAAACACATGATTTGTGCTAAGGGATTCTTATTTATACTCTTTAACTAAGCAAATTCAGTTTATTTTACATAAAATTACCCTAGAAAAATGTCCACCTTTCTGATCAGTTAAAACAGTTTTAAAATAATAACCCAGCTAATAGCTTGATTTTGTATTTTTATGAATTTAAATTACAGATGAAACAGGTTTAAAAGATACAGCAGTTTTGTTTTGAGTTGAAATTAAATAATAACCATGTTAATCAGAAAGGCAAAAATAAAAACAATTCAGCTATGCTCCTCTCCTGTGTGCACAATAGAAACATTTGCACTTGGTTGTGGGCCGCCTTTATTAAAAAAAAAAAAGAGCAGCATTCCTTTGATTAGTAAACAAAAAGGCCTGAATATGGATTGGGTTGATTGAAAGGGAAGCACAGCATTCATTTTTTAATGGCTCTAAGCTAAAAAAGTTAAGGTTTTTTAAGTCAATTTTATTTAGGCCTAATGAATGTGTATAATGTATTTAAACTGAAAATGAAGGAGTTTTGAGGACATACAGTAAGATTTGCTATGCGAACAATTGCGTTAAAGTGTCCTACAATTTATGACCGTGCCAAACAGAGATAAAAATTTTGCTAACACATTGCAAACAGTGAAGACAGATCTAGTAACACACAGCCTGAAAATGTCTTTGCTTACAGAAAAGAGAAGCAGAGCACCTTTTTCATACCTCTGAGCTAAACAGACCCTCCAGCTTACAGCGATTTTGCGATCCCACAAAATGCAGCGAAAAAAGGCATTTTGCAAAAAAGCGCAAAAATTGCTGTTTTTGCAAAAACCTACACAAAAATGGCAGTTTTTGAAAAAAAAAGAAAATACTCAAGGGGTCAGTTTTGAACTTTTTTTTGTACTCAAGCACATCTCATCACATTAGCAACAAAAAAAAAGCAGTCCGATATACAAAGGACATCTGAATGGACGCTTTTTATATTCAGCCCATTCAGATGTCCTATTTTATCCCTTAGTGCAAATCAGGGGGCATTTCTGCACATTTAAAAGCGCATCCCAAATTAACAAACAAGATGCGCTTTTAAATGTGCAGAAGTTGTAGACCACCCTATGCGCCCACTTTAAATACATGCACGAGCGGTGCTACTGCTTTACAGGGTCTTTACTGACCCTATTGACTCATGCAATACTTAAAAAAAAAACATTTTTAAGTGTGACAGCTGCTGTCATTTCTCTTCCTCAAATGGGATAGAAATGTTTTTTTTTTGGGTTGCATTTTACAGTGGCAGGACCATTAATGGCCAGTCACAGTGAAATGCACTGGGAGCCTGTAGACCATTGTTGGGAGAGCGCTTCCAACACAAATGTATTCAAGGCAGCAGGCCAGCGCATCATTTACGCTACAGCACAGGTCACCTTTGAGATTAAAGTGGCCTGCTCATTTCCAAAAATGTGTTATCTAAAAACAGCACATCCTCTGCTCTATTTTTAGATGCCCCATTTTTTTAGGTCAAAATCTAGTTTTCTTCAAAAATTGAAAAATGATCACAATATGTGAGAGAAAGGAGTGAGAGGGTGAGTGATGGGTGAGCTGTGGCATGGTAGGCAAGAAAGCAAAAGGGAGATCAGAGGGAGAGCCGAGGTACAGAAAGTGGAAGGAACGTGGGCTCAGGGGTAGTGGTGGGCCAAAAGCAGAGAGGGGTTGGCCGGAAAAGGACAGTAAACTGCAGATTGGGAGAAAGGATGTGGGAAGAGTGTGATAGAATGGGAGGAAGAATGAAAGATGCAGAAGTAGCATGCAATTATGAAGGACTGTATACTGCGGGAGGAATTGGGGAGCGTACTTTGTGAGTTGGGAGTATGATTTGGAGTTTGGCAGGGACTAGAGAGCTCACATTGTGACTTGGCAGTGTGACAGAGCATGTGAGTATGTGTATGACTGAGCATTAGGTTCAAAAATACAAGTTGTTATGGGGAATTGGTGATATGTGTGAGGTGTGTTGGGTGAGAGAGGTGTGTTGGTGTTTGCGGGATTGGGGAACATAGAAGGGGAACATTTTCAGCATTACAACTTATAATGATTAATAACGTTAATAATATTAAATAGACATGCACATTAAAGCAAAAAAGTAGCCAAAACCAACCCTGTTCTGCCAAGCCAGAGACATCTAGGACTCTTCCTATTTGTTACAAAATATACCTATATTGACACCCTGGCTCTCTTGTAGCATTGCACAATGCTTCTTTGCTGCAATGTACCAATCTTGCACTCTCCAGTCAATAAAAATTGTGTTGCAAAAAATGCTGCCATAAATAAAGGTTTGTGCCGCAAAATTTGCCATTTCATGCCGCAGAATCTTGGAGGGTCTGGCTAAAAAAGCTATTGATTACTATCCATGTTTTATCCATGTTTTATCTAGGCCTAAATATGTGCAAGTCATAAAAATAAATGTTATTTTAAGTAAGAAACAAAAGACTGTAGAAGATATACATGCAGTGTTTTGATAGGCGCAGCATGATATTTATGACTGCTTCAAGAGACGGCATTCTTCTACTTCATGCAAAGACTTCAAATAAATGGGCAGAGGCACGGAGCAGAATAAGATAATAGCTAAAAGTGTTCAGTAAAAGACATGGAAGGGGGAGGCCTCAGAAAAGAGCAGGGCACAACATCCAAGGAAGCTCAGTCAGTTCAGTAGTATGTGTTTAGAATGCAAAATAGTTTGGTTGGGAATTTTGTGTTAGAGATGCCAAAAGGATTGAGATAACTTACAAGTTGAATCTTTGTGGAGAAACCTGGAGAAATGATGAGAAATATTAACATTGTTGGGAATATATATTGAGCTGTTTTGCAAGTATGATACAAAAGGAACAGTTTGTTTCAATGTTTACTGGGCAAGGGTAATAGTGACACACATAAAAACACCTAAAAAGAAAAATACAAATAAAGAAATAAGAAGCTATGTAAATACTGAAGCATATATATACATTGAGTTATGCTGAAATGTGACATAGAGGAAATATATGTTGCTTTAAATTTGTAGTTATTGATTCATAATTTGGACATAACAATGTTCTGTTATGTTAATAAAATGTGTAAAGCACAGCAGCTGCCCGCAGGCATCTAGGTGCTAGGGGAACAATAGGTGACTGACAGAAAGCAGGAGAGTCTTCAGGGCACGACAAAAAGAGAGATGGCTATCAATAGCCCAGAGGGCAAATGGAAGGGAATTTTTAAGCTTTCCCTGCAGCAACAGAGAATGCACGTCTGCTTATGCATGAATATTTTATCCGTCGGACTTGAATCATCATAGACGGTAAAGAACATAGTGCCCTGGAGGGAACTTAAGGACAGAATTTAGCCTGAAAATATTCAGCTCCCAGTTTGTAAAAGGCTCTATGCACAATGCATAAGTATTTAAACACCACACGTTTTCCAACAGGCAACCAGTGCAGCTGATGTAGAAAATGGGTCAAGTGAGAGCCAAAGGGAGGATGAAGCACAGCTCTTGCAGACATTTTCTGCAGGAGCTGAAGTCGATTAATTAAATGGGCAGGTTGAGCCAGATAGCACACCTTACAGTAATCAGTACCGCTCAATACCAGGGCAGAAACAAAAGGGGCACGAAATTGAGGAGGAATATAAGGTAGTACCTTACAGAGGGTCCTTAGCTTAAAGTGGCTAACTTGACAGACAAAGGCTACCTGATAGAAAATTGAAAATGAAGCCGAGATTTTAACACACAGATCTTTCACTAGAGTAACCGGGAATGGAAAGATCCAAGAGTAGAGGGCCAGAAATCTGGAGTTCAGAAAGACAGAGAAAAATCAGAGCCCACAACCAGCACCTCTATCTTTTCACCATTCAGTTTCAGCCAGCTTCTGGTCATCCATTCACCCACGGCCTCCAAGTGGTCCATAAGCCAAGCAGCCATACCAGCCTGTGATACATCGAGTCGCAGAATAATCTGTGTATCGTCAGCATAGGAATAGAAGAGGAAGCCATGGAGTGTATGAGGCCAAGAAGCAGTTGATTGTACATATTAAACAGAACAGGTCAGATAGCAGAGGCTTGAGGGACTCTGCAAGACAGAGACTCTCTTTTAGAAGAAAAGGGAGAGAGGAAAATAGATTGTGTACAACCAGAAAGAAAAGATGAAACCCAGGCCAGAAAGGCCTGCAGAAGAGAGTTGGGCAACCACAGTGGGGTGGTTAACAGTGTCAAATGCCACTAAGAGATTGGGTAGAATCAGCACACCCATACCACCCTGGTCCACTAGGCAAGCAAGGTCATCCACCACTGAAACAGAACAGATTCAGTGCTCCTGCCAGGGCAAAACCAAATTGAAAAGGGATCAAAGAAAAGGGAACATTCCAGAAAAGATCCCAGAAGTGGAGAGACTAGATATTCAAGCAACTTCATAAAGAATGCCAGGAGTGAGATAGGATGGACATTATACAAAACTGCAGGAACCAAAGTAGTGTTTTTTTTTTTTTAAAGGGATACCTAGTGCATGCTTTAGGTCATTGGTAATATGGCCTGAGGAAAAATAGTTGTTCACTGCTACTGTGATCCAGGAAATAATATCAGCTTAAATATCTTTAAGACTAGTGAGGGAAATGGGATCCAGAGGAGATGCAGATTTAAGGCTCTTGGTAGTGGACAGAATGTCTGAAGTGGGGAAAGTCAAAAAAGAATACCAGACCGCACTCAAGTGGATTTCTGTACAGGTGCATTGGAAATGGGGAGATCTTACTCTGAATGGTAGCAATCTATTCATCAAAAAAAGTTGACAAAGAATCACAAAGATCCTTCTATGTAATGATGCCAGAATGTGACTTAGCAGGCAAGAACAGAGACTGGACTAGATCAAATAGTGCATTAGGTTGATTAATAACGGTTTCTACAATATTGCCTAACAAAAGTTGCTTAGCAGAGAGGATGACCTTGTGGTATTTGACTGTAGCTTGATTAAAGAGAACATTGTCAGCTGGCCTATGAGTGGTTCTCAAATTTCCTCTCCACCTGTGGCCGAAAAATCCCAAGGAATTTAAGTTTATCAGAAAACCAAGGATCTGACAGAGGATTTTTTGATATGCAACATTTCAGAGAAGCAATGGAGTTGGCCATATCATTAAATGTCAGGAACAGGGTAGTTAAAGTACACAAATCTCTCAGAACTGAATGATTGGCAATTTGGGCTTCTAAATCCTGATGAGAGGGAAAGTGCAAGCTACTCTTCCAAGTTGGCTCTCTGGACCTCGATAGGGAGGGACCCTTTAAACAGACTGGGAATGGTACAACATAATGGTCGGACCAGATAATGTGGACTGCCGGCAAAACTAAATAGCAGGCACCAGGACAAAGAAAAATTCAATGGTATTACCCAGCTGATGCATAACCGGTTGAGATGGACCTAAGTCCAGCACAGAATCCAGAAAATTAGATAGCATATGCTCACTAAGCTTATTAGTGGGAAGGTTGACGTCACTAGAAATAAGCACATTAGAGTAAATCTGCTGGAGTCCAGACACAAAGAATGACCAATCAAGCCCAGGAGGGCAATTGACCAATAAAACATACATAGTAGTGGTAACAGATGTTGGAATGTGAACCAGTAGGGATCCATTTTAATATTATGTTTTGTTAACATAGAAGTCATTTTAAAAGAAGTATTAAAAATCACTGCAACACCACCCCAGGATGGATGGATGTGTGGTCATGGCATAGAATATCATAGTGCATAGGCAAAGCTTTAATGATAGAGGGTTCCGAATATTCACAGAGCCAGGTTTCAGAAATACAATGCAAATCCAGTTCATGATTATCTGTAAGATTATAAAAATCCTGGAGTGGGCTACCAAGGAACGTGCATTGGATACAAAACAAGCCAAGGAAGGGTACCCATCTCCATACGTATGTGCCGTACTCAGCAAAGCCATATTGTACCCTGGAGGAAAAATAGTATTTTTGTTAGCTATATTCTGAAATCTAAACAGGATATATTGCTGGACATATTAATGAAAGAGGCATCAGTTGAGGGAGGGTGCAAGGACTGTTCTGCAAATAGACGAGTAAAGACAGGATTGACTTAGGCATGACTTTGGCGTGCAAGGCCCTTACCCGCTGTGCCCGTCCGAAGCGCCTCTGATACGAGTCCCCATTTTGAATACACATTCTATTGCACTAGCCATACCCCTCCCACTTAGGGCAGTTGAAATCAAAAACAGACTGCAATGCCTGTCTGAAGCAGGAAGCCAGGCACCTTCCAGCCGCGAATTGGCATGTACAAGGAACGCATGTAAATGAATAAAGACAGATCAACTAAAATAAACAAAGCAGAGTCCAGTCAACCGCCATGCATGGAAAGCATGTTAAAAGGGAAATAATTAGAAGTTTTGAAGTCGTGGTTTTAAAAAAATATATATATATTACACGGCCCGCGGTAGAGCCCGTGTAGTTATGGTTAAATTGCTCATATCATAGGAAGAGCACTTTTTGGCTGGCTTATAACTTCGCTCCTCCTGGACGAATTTGCATAAAACTTTGTAAAAAAGTATATGGCCTACTCAGAATTTTTGGGGGAAGTTGGGTGAGGTTGAGTGGAGGGGGGAAAAGTTATTTAGTCGGTCCCAAATTTTTATTTGTCCATAGACTGAATAGAGAAATATGTTGAGCACGTCAACAGCCCAACCGGTGGACAGATGTTCATCAAATTTGGGCCAGGAGTGGCGGATTAGTTTCGAAATCGTGCTTTTGTAAATCTGGTCAAAATCGTCCAGTACTTTCTTTAGAACAGTTGAAATGTACATCTAAAAAAAATAGTGATATCTGTCTATGCTCCGCGGTCCCATTTCCTTGTTCGTTCCATGGTCAACAGTCTCATTGGCCTGGAGTGTGGCTTGATGTCGTCGAACATTGGACGCGCCCGGTGGTTGGCTGGAGGGAAGCGTGATGTGCATCACAATTTTGGGAAACGTCTCCATGTTGTGTCAGAGGATAATGCGGCACCGAAAGGAGCTGTAAAACATGGTTTGCAGTATCTGGTGGTGGGAAGAGGGGATGAAAAGGATGGGGGAGAGAAAAGTGGTTCAAATGATATATCTGTTTGGGTGGAAGAGGACAGTGGTGTGGGAGCACTGTCCATGAGTACTGCGGCAATTCGCAGGTAGCTCATCAGGCGACTAGCTTCCAGGGTGAATTGGGGATGGGGAGTTCATTGCAGACGATATCAGGATATTTCCATTGGGTGTAGTGTGCTGTGTCGACTGTGCTAAGCACCTAGCGGCTTTGATGCTTGGGCGGAGTCCTTGCACCGAAGCGTATGCCCACTGGTTGCAAGTATATTTCACACTGTTGGCTTGTGTTTGTCTTTTGTGCGCAGTGTACAGATTGTTGGTTGCATGGCTGTCGTGATTGTTAGCACATCCTACAGTTTTCGATCCATGCCTGGAGGTGAAGGAGTCAATAGTCCTGTAGTGTGTCCACTGGGTGAAGTGTTGCTATACTGTGTGTTTAGAAATGTATAGGGTTCTAGTGGATGGATTATGTGTTTGGGTTCTGCCCATTGGCCAGATGACTGAGAACTTTACTGTATTATGATGTATTGGTTATCAGTACTTTGTACAGTTGGGGATGCAGGGGCAATGTTCCCAAGATTTTGCCGGTCGTTAGGAATTAAAATAATAGTATGTGATCGTAAGTAGCAGGGGTTCCAGAGATTGTGCTATGTGTGTGGGTTATGGTAAGTGGCTACATGTTTGCATACATGGCTGTATTATGTTGCAGGGTTTGGTATGGGTGCCGGTGCCTGTGTTATGTTTGTGGGTTGTGGTAAGTGGCCACATGTTCCCATGCATGGCTGCATTGCATTGCAGTAGTTGTTGCCAAGTATAGCCACTTGGGTACATGGCTGGAGACTTGTTCAGCTGAAGTCTGCCTCTCTTACTGATGCCATACATTTGGCTCTATTAAAGGAAGCATCGGGCAAGCTGATTGAACACATCACTACTGCCGCCAATGCCTCATTCTCTAGCGGAGTGATTCCGCCATTGCTTAAGCATGTGCTGGTTTTTCCACTCTTAAAAAAACCATCTCTTGATCCTGACATATTGTCCAATTACCGGCCCATTTGCCTTCTTACTTTCCTGATGAAGGTGATGTAAGCACTGGTGTCCCCTCTTCTGTCTGGTTTCATGGAATCTTCTCAATATTTTGACTCATTGCAGTCTGAGTTCAGGCCTGGGAGAGGCTCTGAATCTGTCTTGAACTCAGTGCTGGATGACTTGGCGCATCTGGTAGACATGGGGGTGTGTCGGAGTAGTCCTTTTATTAGATCTTTCAGATGCGTTTCACATGGTTGATCATTCCCTCTTGATCTCCCATCTCTCAGACACTGGACAGTCCGGCCGGGTCCTCGACCGGTTTGTGGCCTTCTTGTCTGATCGGTCTTAGTCTGTATCCATCCCTCCTTTCTATTCGGTCCCAGTCTCATTGTTCTGTGGTGTCCCCCAGGGATCTGCACTGTCACCTATCCGGTTTAATGTCTATATTAGATCTCTTCTGCTCTTCATTCAGGCTCATGGGTTCTGTTATTACTCCTATGTGGATGATACCCAGATCCTTGTTCGTCTGGACCTCTCCAGCTGATACAGCTACTCAGCTGAGGAACTGTCTTGAAGACCTGGGGGCATGGATGATGAGCAACTGGTTAAAGTTCAACGGTAGCAAGACCGAGGAGCTTGTTGTGGGTACAACATCATCCCATTTTTTCTGGATGCTGAATTCTGGCCAACCAGACTTGGCCTCCTCCCTGTGCCAGCTCAATTAGTTAGGAATCTGGGGGTCAAAATATCTGCTTCTCTTGCTGTGGATGACCAGGTGGCTTCAGTGTGAAAGGCTGGTCAGTTTAAGCTTCAAATTTTGCATACAGTCCTGCCTTTTATTCCTGCTGAATGCCAGGCCCCAGTGGTGGCTGCTTAGGTCTTGAAGCACTCTTGCTTATTGTAAATCTCTGTCTTTGGCTCAACCGCATTATCTGATTAACAGGCTCCAGCTACTGCAGAATGTGGCCACCAAATCCATATTCTGCCCCCCTTTTGGATGCCATATGTCTCCCCTGCTGAAGAAATTACATTATCTTCCTGTCACCACTCATATCTTCTTTAAATGTATGTGCATTGTGCACCGTGCTTTCTATGGCCTGGGAGCTGAGTATTTGCAGACCAAATTCACACATTATGTGCCAACTCGCTCCCTGAGATCTCAATCTGCTCTTTTTGTAGTAGTTCCTTGGTATTGATTGACATGTAAGGGAGGGCGAGCCTTCTCGGTGGAGGCCGCACAGGCCTGGAACGATCTTCCTTTTACCCTACGCGGTACTGTGGATCATTTCACCTTGTCACGTTATAATTCACTTACTCATGTGATAGCGCCAAGATGCCTTCGGGCATACGTGCGCTTTACCAAGTTCATTTAAAATAACAACATAACATGCACCCAAGAGGCTAGGCCTTGGAAACACCCACCCCAATGTCATGCAGCCATGCATGCAAACACTGTCATACTGGTATATGGATTCCACAAATAGGTTTATGGACTACATTTCTTTTTGACTTTGCTCGTTTGGGTAAGTAACCATACATTGATCTATTGTACACCCTTTCAAATCTGCAGCTCTTCTATGGGGGTCACCATTATAGAATGGTTGTGGACAATATTTTAGACTTGGTAGAGCACCAGAGGTGACCTGAAATGTGTTGACCCGAATATTGTGTACTTAATTACACTTGTTGCCCCTTATGGTGTGACATGACACTATTTGCGTTTGGTATGGTTTGCCCTTGATCACACCCTTTGCTTAGGGAGTGAAGTAAGATATTGCAACATCAAACGAGTTCCTTACCATCACACGTTTCAAATATGGCTAATGTACACAGCTGCCCACATATAATTGAAGGTGTACTTTACATACATGTGTATACAATGGTTGTTATGAGGAAATCTGCAATTAAAAAGAAATCTCAGATTTGCTCCATTTTTCCTTCCAAGCTGGAGGATGGAAGCAGAATGAGGAAGATGGCTCCACCCACAATGCTTTATCTAATGAGGGAGCTGATGGCAGAGTGCGTTACTACTCCGCTCCAAAAACGTACCGTAAGTTTGTTCCTAGACTCTTTTAGAAGTATCTATCTATATTTCTAGTCTTCTCTATCTGTGGTTTTTCTGTCTTCTTGAGTGGTTAATTTCTGTGTATTTTCTTTGTGGTATTAGAGTCAGCACTTGTCATTCAAACAGAACGCTTCTCACGTTGGGGAAGCTTCAGTCACTTTCAGCTTTCCGAGAAGCCTCAGAGGCGAGCCCAGGAAGATCGAGGTACCTAGCCGTAATCCTAGCTGCAGGTGCCGAGGAAGGATTAGTCTCCTCCAGAGTCATTCCGGTAGTTGGGGGGAGATGGGGGCTTACTTCTTTAACTTTTCCTTTCTTTCTAATCGTATTCTGATTTCACATGTTTTTTGTTGTTTTGATAGGCTTTCACCCTTGTTTTTCCCGATTTGTGGCCAGAGAGCTACAGAAGGGAACAGCTGATTGCTTCAGCAGGAAGAGACAGGTAGATTATATGTGATAGGCTAGTTGCTGGGCCTTTCTCTACTACTCCTTTCTGTAGGTGTATTGGTAATCCTAAGATTATTAATATTGTAGGGGGGAAGAGAGAGCAGCAGCCGCAGTAGAAGCCAGAGATGAGAGGACTTCAGTAAATGCTGAAATTGAGGTATATAAAGAGTTATTTTTGAGTGATTCTTGTTAGGATCTGGGGCATTTGCACTGTGTTTACTCCTCTTTCTCTGTTATCTTGACATTTAGTTGGGAACGATCCTTTTTGCCTAGAGACGAGCATTACCTAAGCCTTTTGTTCGTGAGTTGAAGAGAGTGGCATTGGGATCAACATTTTTGAAGACACAGAAGTAGATTCCCGCCGGCAGACAACAGGGTTTTCTTCCCCAGAGGGTTTCCCTGGGTTTCTCTTTCCCTCAAGCAGTTTCTATTTGCTGGAGAGGAGGGGAGGCGCAGGAGAGCTTTCATTAGCATCTCACATTTGCACTTCTGACCAGGTTAGTGGAGATTGCTTTTTGATGAACTATTGGTACAGCCAATTATTGTTGGGAGAAATTGTAATAATTGTAATAGGTTGCCTTACAGACATACTTTGGAAACAAAACATATCCCTTTATAAGAAAATCAGCACTTCAAAATTACATAACCTTGTGCTATATAATTGGTGTTAGAAATATGTTCAGCTAAACCAGTATGTTGTTATTGTTTTCTCCCCCATCCAGCATGGAATGAACAGAAGTACGAGACACACTACTGTGGGATAAAAAATGTACACTTCACTCTGAAAATGACACTCTTACTTGCCGGACACCATGCTCCACTGCCACTTCTATTCACTCCTAGTGCACATTCCTTAAGGGACAACATATCCTCCTCTGGCCCATATTCATGTTTATCTGCTGCCTTTGCAGTGGTCTGTTTACAGAGAGCAACATCTTCAAATGCCTCACATCCTCAGAGAACTCCCCTACCGCCTTTTGGCTTTGGCGTTGAATTATCACGGAGAAGTGTGAGCTCAGGGCACAAACGCTTTTACGCAGGCAGGGGTTGAAGGCAAAATCAACATGTTTAGAGGTCTGTAGACATTGCCAGCAAATCACCAGACAAAACCATCTATGTGGGTAAGTCAAACATGCAAACATTCTGTGACCAAAAATATGTAGGAATCTTAACGTTTCAAAAATAGTAATTAGCGTAATAAAAGCCCCAGAACAAAAGTAATACAGAGACATATATTGTTGTTTTATTACACTGCTGACTCCCTGCGCCTAATGACCACTTTCTACTAAAAGAGTGGAAAGGACCTGATGCCATCACTACTTTTGACACACGAATTGCCAAATATTTTTTTTAAAGTGTGGCAGTGTAAAAAGGCAATGAGGTGATGACACTTCTGTATAAGCAAAGGGAAGTGACAATCACAAAGGTTCCAGCAAATACAGCTTGTAAGACGAGCGTTGCAAAGTGCACATTTAAAGCCCCACAACAAAAGTAATATATAAATATATTGCTGTGTTATGAGACTGCTGGCTGAGAAAATGGGACAGTTGCTGCCCCCCACACCCGTTTGGCTCAGGGCTCCTTTGAACTGAAAGAGTGGAAAGGCCCTGATGCTCTAGTGAGACAGAGCCTCAGACGTCTGAACAAATAGTATGCATGGAAGAGCCCAGACAAGCTGCTCAGAGATGCACAGGATGTTTGTGGCTGGAGGTGCTACAGGAGTGTTCAACTTTTGGATCTCCAGATGTTTTGGACTACAAATCCCAATATCCCTCTGCATTGACAGTTATAGCTAGGGCATGTGGGAGCTGAAGTCCAAAACATCTGGAGCGCCAAAGGTTGTACTTCTACGTTACTGTATTCTACATAGAACAATGTTTTGAAATTGGTTTAAAAGACAAAGGTGGTCATTATGAGTTTGGAGGTAGCCATGGTGCTATTAGCGCCATGGATGCCTCCAAACTCGTGTCCGGGTCCGGGTTTGGGTTCCTTGAATGGGGACTTACCGGGTAATTCCAACCGTGGAGGACCCGGTAAGTCCCCATTCAAAATAATCATCCCCATTCCCATTCAAGCCCCCATAGGGCTCAATGCGAATGGGGAGGGAGCTAATAACAGGCCCTTTAATAGCTCCTTGGACCTTTTGCGGCTCCCGCTAAGGGACCTCATAATGCAGCAGTAAGGGGTTAACGGCACCAGCATCCTTACCGGTGCCGTTAACCCCTTACCGCCACACTCGTAATGACCCCCAAAATCTTTGTTACTTTGTGCTGGGAGCCATTGCATTAAAAAAGTGTTTCAAACAAATAGTAAAGCGTGCTTTTCTGGTTTGCTGTTGTCATTTTACTTTTCTGGTCTATGTTTTTTTATTTTAAAGGAACAAAAACAGGTGCACTGTCAGGTCCACCTCATGTAAAACCCCTTACCTGCTGAGCTACTAAAAAGTAGAGAGCATGGGAAAAGTGTCAGAGAAAAATTCACAATAGTGAGAGTGACATTGAACAAAAACCACAACACACCAAGGGCCAGATTCTTGGATTATTTGCACAGTTCAATGTCAGTGCATATGGTTATTTATGCAGTACTAAATGACTTTGCACTGCGAAAATACACTTTGCACAGTTCCATGATTGAGAGTATGTGTCGGCAGTGCAAAGTCATTTTTAAGCAGTGCAAAGTCACTTTGAACCGTGCAAAATGTAACTGAATTGGGCTCCAAGTTCTGATTAAAAAGTAACAGTAGTTGAAAGTAAAATATTGTCTGACATTACGTAACCAGGTATCTGGAATATTTTTATACTTGTTAAAAAATTAGTTTATGTGGTATTAGCGTTCGATCGGTTTCAACGTCTCAACCCAATACTACTTTTCAAATGCATTTTAGACAGCTCTGCATGTAAACAAATCTGTCCCAAAACATGAATGTAAACTTTGTCAAAAATTCAACATTATAGCAGTGTATATTTTCTTGCTAGCAGTTAATTACAATAGCTATTACAAAGCGTGGGCAGGGATTTGGACACATATTGGGAATGAAAGCCGATGAGTTTAACTTGTCCCCAATATCCTCTCTGTTGCCTCCTTTTTGCCTGTCAATAAAGCGACCAAAAACAGGTTGCTATTGACAGCACAATACTAAATGTAATGGATATATCCAATGTCTGATGCACTAATCACAAAGAACGTGTACAGTGGTGCTGCAAGGTTGTAGGTCAAAGGTTCGAAAACAAAAGGCTTGAATGCCTTTTTTTTACACCAAAACGACTGAAAAAAGGGTTGAATATATATATTTTTTATGGGGGGTTCCCCCCCAACCCTCTGTTTTCTTTTTATAAATAACTTTTTATGTACACTAAACTTAAAAAATATATAAAAAAATAAATTTAAAAAATGTAGCCTTTTTTTCGGTCCTTTTGGATTTGAACAAAAGGTCATTCGATCCTTTTCATTCGATCCTTTGACCTACAACCTTGCAGCACCACTGCACACTATCTTTGTGATTAGTTCATCAACGGGTTCTCGTAGATATTGAACTGCAGCATAATTTGTGACAATTGTCACGCCAAAAAATCTGGTAAATGTAAGTCTTGAAGTATAACAATATGTGGATCGAAGGCAAAGTATGGTCACTTGAGGGCACAGCATTAGAGCCGTAGCACCAGCATTCACGCAGATGAGTACATTCTGAAATGCAAGAATGATTTCAGCAAGGAGAAACGCAGCTTCATTATTTGGAGCAAGAAGATAATTGTTCAGGCAGCCCCATGTGGTCACAGTACCTTTGAAAGGACCACTGCTATTCTGAATATTCTGCAGTTTACTTAGTTGTCCTTAGATTTAGTTGTATTGGAGTAACCAAGCAGCAACAGCGATGCCATTTTCCAGACTGACTAGAGACTGTCAAGCTTGCAGTGAAATCTTTTCTCCAACTCTACAAACCACAGCTGACAACTTGACACTTTACCTCACAGTGCTCAGTGCAGAGACGGTGTGTCTGTTTCATGGGTCATGCAAGAGCAAGCAGTACATCAATCAAACTAATGGGCCATTTAACATGCCCACCATAGACTGGAGGATGCTGTTCTTTGCTCCCACTGGGCCTCAGGCAGCCAGGCCTGCTGCAGCCAAAAATCGGTAGGTTTGGACAGCAATATTCATAGGTGGTATTATTGTTTGAAATGTGGTAGCCTACCGCATACATTGGTAGGTTTGGCAATTTTACTATTAGCTTTCTTTTGTGTACTTTTTGAGATGCCCAAACAACGTGGTCGGCATTGCCATTCTGTGCTATTGTTATGTATGCATCACTTGCACTAACTTTACGTGTGGGCGTGCCACAGGATCACCACACTCACCTTCATTGCTGACATTAGTTGTTGACAGTTGTTGCTCAAACCGTGCACTGCCACTGCAGGTATTTTCATAATGTGCGTGCCCAGCGTAGCCCAACCTGTCATGTGAGGAGCTAGGTCCGGAAACCAGCAACACGAACAGAAGCTAAAGCAGACATGCGCACCCAAAGTGTACGGTTTTAGTGTTCTTGTATACAGTAGTTGCTGAGAGAACATGTGAATAATTTACAAACAACATTTTGTACTGTTGCAAGCGGTTTTATTTTTCATACAATGTTAACAAGAAAGTGTAAGATGCCTGCAACCACCACTTTTTTTATTTTGCAGAGTAATTCCAGCGTAGAATGCTGTCTGTGCATTTCTGCAGTTCTTTTGTCATCTGGCAAAGTATAAAAGGATTACTTTGTGGTTCTTGGTGGTTTGTGTGGGAGAACACACTTTCTTTGTAATTTAGGAAAGGTACCAGATGTCTCTGTGATGCCTTACATCATAAAGGTTTGCAGGTTGGTTCTTATTGCTGGAAATGCAAATAGACATACAGGGCCATAGCAGTAGTCCCAGATAACAATAAGTGAAAGCACACCGCTTATGGTAATCATGCAATGATTGCTCCACCACCCGTCTCTTGGCATGCAAAAGCTGTGCTACGGGCAGTAAGGTGCAAGATATCTGCGGACAAACAGAAATAAGAATACATTTAAGTAGCCGTTATCAGTGGCAGCATAAAGGACAAGGGTCTGTGGGAAGGATGTCATAGATGGGCAATAGGTGGCTGGGTTATGGACCTTTGGGTAATCTTCTGTGTGTTATTTTTGAGTAGCATCATATGTTCAACCACTGCTTTGCTCTCTGTTTTGTAGGTGCCACTCTCCTTCTACAGCTACACACATGCAACTTGCAAACTATCTTTCAAATGTTGCCAATGCACCCTCCTTTTATGTGTTTGCTTTTCACAAAAGATGTCAGTGGCGGCGAGTGTCATCAGTCCCACGGCACATTCTCCATGTGTGCCAAAGAAAAAATGAAGTCTTCATGGGGGTCCCCTGCAATTGCAGGACTATGCAGGAGCTGTTTTGCCAAAACATATAACACTTCTATATTACCTGTCGACGGTTGTGTGCCGGTGCTATATGGACCGCTGGGCATTATTAATTTTAATACAATGAAGCCGCGTACAACTCTAAAGTGTTCGAAAGGTCATTATAAGGACAATACAGGCAATCTAGCAGCACACAATTCAGCATATGGTGTGCTGTTTCAGTGCACAAGGTGCGTTCACTTTCAGTGGTGTGCTTTATGTATACATTTTCATTGGCTGGAGAAGCATGTCAACAAAACAAAGAACAGTCATATCTGCCATTTACGCAGAATGGTGGAGACCTGACCGCTGCTGTTACAAACCCCTGTAAAGTGCACACGGAGAAAGTCTATGGTCTGGTAACTTCATAATTATGCATACAGAACTGTATACTACTTACCTAACTTCTGTAAATTCCTTGTTTTACTGTGTGGATGGGAAATTGACTGTGCAGCGTATGGAACAGTTGCAGACTAAATTTGCAGAATATGTGTGCAGCCCCTCTACGTTATCTTTGATCTGTTTTTACATTTCATACAATGTCTGCCCTTGGAGTAAACCATGTGTCCCACTCAATGCTGTTTTACAATGAGCATTTCTCTTGTTGAGTGTGAGGTATGTTAGGTTTTGCTTTCTGGCTACCATGTAGCTAAAATAATAATTGAGGTTGGAACGTGTTTCGATTTCTCTGTGCATTTCTGAATGTCAGTAGTGTGGTTACGTTGAGGTTAGTATAACATACATGGAGAGATGATTGTACCTTACACATGCTGCACCGAATGCACAGATGACAAAATACATAAAAGTAAATGTACAGGCCCTATGTACTATTTATATGTGCAGTGTGTTACGAGGCAACGGTGTACGATGGCAGATTGTGTGTGCGATGGCTCCACATACGTGGGTGGCAGGGCCATTTCACGCAGTTTAGTGTCTTGTGGCACAAAGATATTTGCGGCTCTCACTTATCAAACAAAAGGAATTACTGAACACCTTCTGCAAACATTGTGAGGGGGGTATGGATTTGTAATTGTGTCTCCATTACACATTAAAAAGTGAAGCAGATGTTTTAAATTTTAGAGAGTATCGAAGAATTTGCAATATGTTTGCAGAGTTGTGCAGCATGTGCTGCACTCTATTCTGTGTTCTATACCTTCCAGGGAAATGGTGTACATAACAACAAAGATCAACTAATGCCCTAAACGGTGCTAGTGGCATGCAAGGAGGAAAACCTTACAGCACATGGGGCAGTAACATAAGACATATGGAGGCATTTTTCTGTTTGGGTTGTTGTAAATGTGCACATTACTGGATAGGTTAATGTACTATAGTGCATTGAATAATAATAATAATAATAATAATAATAATAATAATAATAATAATAATAATAATAATAACAATAATAATAATAATAATAATAATAATAATAATAATAATAATAATAATAATAATAATGTGTCCACTTATTACATGCTTAGGTGAAGAGGGTATTCAGCAAAGAGGTTGTCCATTGTGTGGAAGTAATGTAATACGTGAACTGAAGTGGCTAAAGTCTAGGTGGCTGTGTGTTTGTGGTAAGTAGATAGATGTTTCTATTTATGGTTGTTCTGTGTTGTGGTAGTTGTGGCCAGGGTCTACAATATTGAGAGCATGGCTGGAGTCTGTACACTGTACTGTGTGTAGTGAAGCGTGTAGGCTGGGGCCACAAGCAGCACACTGTAGTATTGCTATACATTGAACATTGTGGCATTCCTATGTGGATTGCAGAATTATGTGGCCACATTACCCTTTGCAGATTATGAAGACGTATGGGACCAATCATTTCATACTTACTGTTTGTATTGTGAAGGGCTTGTGCAGTTTTTTGTCTGTGGGTTGTGAAATGTTGTAGTAATCGTTGCTTCATTATCTGTAATAGCATTATCAAACTGATCTAGGAAAGGCAGCACTCCTTGTCTTGTTCTACCTGACCCTGTATGTCATTGTTTTTATGTTTGCGACCTGATGCCTGTGGGCTGTGGTGCACTGGAAATAAATAAATGTGTAAAAAGAGAACCTAATATGTTAGAGCATCGTCATTTTGCAGTTAATTACATTGCAGACATGTTTACACTTTGTGACCCTCATAATGAGTACTTTATAAGTACTATGCTTTAAACAAATGTACTTTGCAACGTGCACAGCTCTTGTGTTTCTTTGCATAATCATTGGGTCTGTGGGAAAAAAAAATCCATGCTGGATTAAAAAAAAAACTTCCAAATGTAGTAGCTGTTACATTGGACAGTCAATTACATTAACTCTTGCACTCATTATAGCAATGTTTAAGGTGCACTGTTGTAGTAGCAGTAATTGCAATGGTGTACAATGTATGTGTTGTACGTATTGGTAGTATGGTTGCAGTTATATAGCAGTTGATGTATTGTAATAGTTTACCTGCATCCTTTAGTTAGCACTGTTTCTTTATGCGTCTGGTTGCTGTTGATGTTTTGCAAGTATTGTGCCATTGCAATGTGCTACTGCAGAATTGTGAGGGCAATTACGTACCTGTTGGCATACTGTAACTGTTCATACTTTGGAAGTGAGGATATGTTTGTAGCACAGTGGTTGCTGAAGGTTGAGTTGGCCTGTTTCAATGCTGCAAGTAATATTGCAGTATTCTCATTGCAGTTTGATACCAATTGGCATATTCTAACTGTTTAACGTGTCCCATTTCTATAGGGTATGTTTCAAAGCTTGTGCACTCCTGTTGGTAGTTTCACATTTTTTCACATTTTGAAGTGGTGGTGCACCATTATGGGTTTAGTTCCTGATATTTGCATATGAATTGAATTTGTATGGGCATTCTTAGACAGGTGGTGACACATTTGCATAGTTGGTGGTTTCAAAGTTTACTGAGACTAGTTTTGAACCCTCATACTTAGTAGTTTTTTTTTTTGGCATATCATGTAGGAAACAATATTAATGTCATTTGTGTACATTTACAGGCCGATTCATGGAATAATTAGCGCGGCGCAAGTGGGCCAAAACGTGCGATTCGCAGTGGAATAGCGAAAATCGCAGTGCAATTGCGAAAATCGCACGAAAAGCAGCGCACGTCGATTCATGGAAGGCCGTGCGCGAGAAAACCAGCGGATGTGCGATAAAAAAGTGCGCGGCGCACGTTGGCGCACAGGCCATCTAACAGCGTGCGCCAGGTCACAGCGAAAATCGCACAGGCCACAGCGAAATTCGCAAATAGCGCGGCGCACGCAACAAAAGTAGGCGGAACACGGGCGTAACACTCGGAATGGGGAACAACTTGCCAAAACGTGGGCGTCACGGGGGAAGTACAGGGCACAAGTGCGCGGAACGCCCACACGCTCGCCTACAACACGTATTCATGGAATAGAATAGGGCAAAAAAGCGCACGCTCAAACCAGCGCACAGGCACAAACACGACCGCCACAAGAAAGCAGGCGGTAGCGTCTCTGCGGCTGTAAGAAATGTGCGCCAAAAGGTGCGGCAACAAATAGCACCTATATACTACCATGATGAATGTCCCATACTGTGGCCCTCCAGGAAAAATGACGTGCAAAGGGGTACCCACAAACACGGACACCCGCTGACAAAAAATATGTGTGCGTGTATACCGGGGTGCGCGGGAAGTCTAACACGCGATTTCAGCAGGGTACGTGCATCACAGGGGTTCGCGTGAAGTTATTCACACGATCGGGCCTGGGGGAGTGGGCTACGTGTATTTCAGGGGTTCGCGTGAAGTTTCACACGCGATCGGGTCTGGGGGAGCGGGCTACGTGTATTACAGAGGTTCGCGTGAAGTTTCACACGCGATCGGGTCTGGGGGAGCGGGCTACGTGTATTACAGGGGTTCGCGTGAAGTTCCTCACGCGATCGGGCCTGGGGGAGCGTGCTACGTGTATTACAGGGGTTCGCGTGAAGTTTCACACGCGATCGGCCCTGGGGGAGCGAGCTACGTGTATTACAGGGGTTCGCGTGAAGTTCCTCACGCGATCGGGCCTGGGGTAGCGGGCTACGTGTATTACAGGGGTTCGCGTGAAGTTCCTCACGTGAATAGCCTGGGCGCGTGTATTTCAGGGGTGCGCGGGAAGTTCCACATGCGAATAGCCTGGAGGCGCGTGTATTTCAGGGGTGCGCGGGAAGTTCCACACGCGAATAGCCTGGGCGCGTGTATTTCAGGGGTGCGCGGGAAGTTCCACACGCGAATAGCCTGGGCGCGTGTATTTCAGGGGTGCGCGGGAAGTTCCACACGCGAATAGCCTGGGCGCGTGTATTTCAGGGGTGCGCGGGAAGTTCCACACGCGAATAGCCTGGGCGCGTGCATTTCAGGGGTGCGCGGGAAGTTCCACACGCGTATAGCCTGGGCGCGTGTATTTCAGGGGTGCGCGGGAAGTTCCACACGCGAATAGCCTGGGCGCGTGTATTTCAGGGGTGCGCGGGAAGTTCCACACGCGAATAGCCTGGGCGCGTGTATTTCAGGGGTGCGCGGGAAGTTCCACACGCGAATAGCCTGGGCGCGTGTATTTCAGGGGTGCGCGGGAAGTTCCACACGCGAATAGCCTGGGCGCGTGTATTTCAGGGGTGCGCGGGAAGTTCCACACGCGAATAGCCTGGGCGCGTGTATTTCAGGGGTGCGCGGGAAGTTCCACATGCGAATAGCCTGGGCGCGTGTATTTCAGGGGTGCGCGGGAAGTTCCACACGCGAATAGCCTGGGCGCGTGTGTTTCAGGGGTGCGCGGGAAGTTCCACACGCGAATAGCCTGGGCGCGTGTATATCAGGGGTGCGCGGGAAGTTCCACATGTGATTTGACAGTGTGGGTCCTCCCAGGTGTACCCTGTACATCCTCCACGGCCCCTGCAGGCAGCCCACACCACAGGGGACTACCCTGCATCCCTGGTCATGTCCCGCAGGCAGCCCACCCACCATGGGCATGCCCCCCAGCAAAGGCACATGTCTCCTTGAACTAATGAACACCAACTCATGTCCCCTTGCACCCCCACCCCCCAGCACTGTGGGGCACCTGCCAGCAGGCCCCCACCCATGTCCAACTCATGTCCCCCACCACCCCCAGCCCCCAGCACTGTGGGGCACCTGCCAGCAGGCCCCCACCCATGTCCAACTCATGTCTCCCACCAACCCCACCCCCCAGCCACCAGGGTCACCCTCCTCCAGGCCCCCACTCATGTCTCCCACCACCCCCACCCCCCAGCCACCAGGGGCACCCTCCACCAGGCCCCCACTAATGTCTCCCATCACCACCACACCCCAGCAGTGCAGGATCACCCTCCACCAGGCCCCCACTCATGTCTCCCACCACCCCCACCCCCCAGCCACCAGGGGCACCCTCCACCAGGCCCCCACTCATGTCACCCACCACCCCCACACCCTAGCAGTGCAGGGTCACCCTCCACCAGGCCCCCACTCATGTCACTCACCACCCCCACCCCCCAGCCACCAGGGGCACCCTCCACCAGGCCCCCACTCATGTCACCCACCACCCCCACACCCCAGCAGTGCAGGGTCACCCTCCACCAGGCCCCCACTCATGTCACTCACCACCCCCACACCCCAGCAGTGCAGGGGCACCCTCCACCAGGCCCCCACTCATGTCACCCACCACCCCCAAACCCCAGCAGTGCAGGGGCACCCTCCACCAGGCCCCCACTCATGTCACCCACCACCCCCACACCCCAGCAGTGCAGGGTCACCCTCCACCAGGCCCCCACTCATGTCACTCACCACCCCCACCCCCCAGCCACCAGGGGCACCCTCTACCAGGCCCCCACTCATGTCACTCACCACCCCCACCCCCCAGCCACCAGGGTCAGCCTCCACCAGGCCCCCACTCATGTCTCCCACCACCCCAACCCCCCAGCCACCAGGGGCACCCTCCACCAGGCCCCCACTCATGTCACCCACCACCCCCACACCCCAGCAGTGCAGGGTCACCCTCCACCAGGCCCCCACTCATGTCACTCACCACCCCCACACCCCAGCAGTGCAGGGGCACCCTCCACCAGGCCCCCACTCATGTCACCCACCACCCCCACACCCCAGCAGTGCAGGGGCACCCTCCACCAGGCCCCCACTCATGTCACCCACCACCCCCACACCCCAGCAGTGCAGGGTCACCCTCCACCAGGCCCCCACTCATGTCACTCACCACCCCAACCCCCCAGCCACCAGGGGCACCCTCCACCAGGCCCCCACTCATGTCACTCACCACCCCCACCCCCCAGCCACCAGGGTCAGCCTCCACCAGGCCCCCACTCATGTCTCCCACCACCCCCACCCCCCAGCCACCAGGGGCACCCTCCACCAGGCCCCCACTCATGTCTCCCACCACCCTCAAACCCCAGCAGTGCAGGGTCACCCTCCACCAGGCCCCCACTCATGTCACCCACCACCCCCACACCCCAGCAGTGCAGGGTCACCCTCCACCAGGCCCCCACTCATGTCACTCACCACCCCAACCCCCCAGCCACCAGGGGCACCCTCCACCAGGCCCCCACTCATGTCACTCACCACCCCCACCCCCCAGCCACCAGGGTCAGCCTCCACCAGGCCCCCACTCATGTCTCCCACCACCCCCACCCCCCAGCCACCAGGGGCACCCTCCACCAGGCCCCCACTCATGTCACTCACCACCCCCACCCCCCAGCCACCAGGGTCAGCCTCCACCAGGCCCCCACTCATGTCTCCCACCACCCCCACCCCCCAGCCACCAGGGTCAGCCTCCACCAGGCCCCCACTCATGTCACCCACCACCCCCACCCCCCAGCCACCAGGGGCACCCTCCACCAGGCCCCCACTCATGTCTCCCACCACCCCCAAACCCCAGCAGTGCAGGGTCACCCTCCACCAGGCCCCCACTCATGTCACCCACCACCCCCACACCCCAGCAGTGCAGGGTCACCCTCCACCAGGCCCCCACTTATGTCTCCCACCACCCCCACCCCCCAGCCACCAGGGGCACCCTCCACCAGGCCCCCACTCATGTCTCCCACCACCCCCACCCCCCACCCCCCAGGGTCAGCCTCCACCAGGCCCCCACTCATGTCTCCCACCACCCCCACCCCCCAGCCACCAGGGGCACCCTCCACCAGGCCCCCACTCATGTCTCCCACCACCCCCAAACCCCAGCAGTGCAGGGTCACCCTCCACCAGGCCCCCACTCATGTCACCCACCACCCCCACCCCCCAGCCACCAGGGGCACCCTCCACCAGGCCCCCACTCATGTCTCCCACCACCCCCACCCCCAGCCACCAGGGTCAGCCTCCACCAGGCCCCCACTCATGTCTCCCACCACCCCCACCCTCCCAGCACTGTGGGGCACCTGCCAGCAGGCCCCCACCCATGTCCAATCCATGCCCCCCTGCACCTGGGTCCCAACATTCCCCAATCATGTCCGTAATGCCCATCCTCCCCTGCCAAAAGGCCAAAAGGCCCAACCAACTATCACACCCACCCACATATCAAAGGCAATTACATGTTACACCCCCAATTTAAATAATGCAATTGAACACATGTCTGTCACACACAATGGCTGCAAGTGAATGACAAAACACCCAACATGACATGCCTGAAAGCAATGAGATGATACGACACATTGAAGATTAAAAAAATAAAATGTATTGAACAGCAAGTAGAATGGAAAAGAAAAAAGAAAAAACACAAAGCAAAATCAAACAAAACAAGATGAATGTCCAAGAAAATAATCTGAAAAATTAAAATAAGCCAATGAAGAACCATGAAGAAGATCATCCTGGGTCCATGAGCCCAACCAAATTAAACCTAACTATGACTACTAACTAAAAACTGAACTATATACAAAAAAGTGGTGCATTGTCCAATCGCAACCAAAAAAATATCAAAAAAACAAAGGAAACCTAACCATAACTATACAACTATATACAAAGGCAGCGGGCTATTCGGACGGCTCACTGGTTGTTGTCATGGGCCAGGGCATCATCGAACTCCTGGTCAATGGCTTGGAGGCGGGCATGTTCCCTGGCCCCGAGGTTCCTCAGGGATAAAGCAGTGTCAAGCTCAAACTCCCTGCGAAGACCCTCGAGGCACTCAGCCCGCCTCAGCGCCCTCTGCATGGAGTCCTCCGCCCTGACCATCGTGAGCCGTTCCTCCTCTGCCCGCTGCCGCTCCGCACCTATCCGCTGGCACAACCGCTCCCACACGGAAGCCACTCCCATTCCAGGGTTCTCCTGCCCTCCGGCCGATGCCTGCACCCCTGATGTTGATGGCCCCGAGCCATGATGCCTCCCACGTTGAGCCTGCTGCTGCCTCCGACGCAACTGCCTGTGCCAGCACGACGGCATCCAGGCTGATGGAAACCACCGACGCCGTCGTGCACGTGCCCTGCCCGATGATGCCGTCACATCCTCCATCTGCTGGGGTCCAGTTGCTCTGGTGTCCACCCCTGCTGGATCTCTGACTCCCGACTGTGGCAGGGATGGGATGCCCACCGAGCTGGCTGCATTGGTCGGGGCAGGTCCACAGGGGGCCCTGGTGGCATCTGGGCTGGAGGACGGCAAGGAGAACGACTGGTGGATAGCCTGCACAGAGGAGGAGAGGGCCGCCACATTGGCCAACACATGCAGGAAACCCCCGAACATGGCCGATCCCAATTGGGCCACGTGGGCACGGTGCACTTCGTGATGACGTGCGTGCTCCTCCCGGGAAGCACGCACGGCATCACGAATCACAGCCGTGCGCATCGCGACCCCAATCAGGACCTTCTCCGCACGGCCAGGGGTTCCCACGTCCGCAGGTGGAGGGGAGTCAGGTGACATGGACATCCCCTCTACCTGCGGACAGGCCTGGGACGGGGCATCCCTGCTGGTGCATGGTGGTGCACTCACAGGGTCAGGGACAGCGACATGCACAGGCCCCTCCACGGTGACCTGTGCTGCCTCCTGCCCCTGGCCCTGGACTGCACCACTTGCACCAGCAGGGATGCCCCCACCAGGCCCCATATGTGCCCCAGTGGCGGCCTCCTCCTCCTCTGTGCAAACCACCAACCTGGATGGCTCCTCACTGTCTCCCACCGTAGCAGGCCCCTGTGGGGGCTCACCCACCCCTTCTGCTGCAGCCGTGGGGGCATCCCCGCCGCCTTGCTCCACAGCGCCGTCTCCGCCCTCTTCTTCACTAGCCGCTGCGTAGAGGGAGACAAAGAACACAAGCATCAGGGCACTGTACAATGGTCCCCTAGACAGGAAGCAATAGCAGATGAGCACCACTGTCAAAGTACACTTCCATCATGTCCCTCCACAACACATGGGTCAGTCCAGGCAAAACACACACAGTAACAGGCATGGTGCATGCCATGGACATTTACATGCATGTCCAATGGACTCTTGAAACATTCAATGATATGTAACTCACATGCATCATGGCTCATGCCTATCACATGCACACACTTCACCTCAGTCACATCCATCTGGCCCCAAACACACCAAACACAGCGGATACAAGGGTAATTTGGCTGCTTTACTGAATCTGTGCATTGTCACACACATGTGTCATGCATCCATGGCATGCACAAGTCACAGACACGCAGGTCAGGCACACAGACATGGCTACCATATATGTACCTGGCATCAGCACCCATCCCTCACCCCCACCCATGTCCAGGTACAGAGACTGGCATGCTCTCATGTTCAAAATCTGCATAGGGCTCCCCATGCGGCATTTCAACACATGCAACAACCATGTGCATCACACATCACTGGTCGCACATGCATTACCATGATGTCCCTGCACACATACATGCATACATGGCCTATGGCACACATACAGGCAAGTATCATAGAACCAGCACACCGCAACATGCCCTGTCTCACACAGTAATGCATGGACACTTACCGCTCAACTCCAGACGGGCCTCCCTCTCAAGGATCTGGGCGTGGAGCGCTGGGCGTACGCGTTCCAGGACCCTCATCTGGATGGAACTCATGCGGCCCCGGCCCCCCTCCACGAGGCGCCGGGCCTTCACAAGGGTCCTGGACCTCAAGTCCTCCCAGCGCTTCTTGATCTTCAGGACGTCGCGGGTTGCCACCCCCTCCGCGTTGATGGCAACCACACAGTCGGCCCAGATCCTCTGCCGTCCTTCCTTGCTGGCGCGGGACGATCCAAAGAGGGCATCATACTGCCCCAGGACATGCTCCACCAGGACACCAACTTCGGTGACAGTGAAGCTGGTGCCCCTCTGCCCCTCTGGCCTGGGGTTGCCACTGGTGCCAGATGTGGAAGTGCCCGACATGGCAACCCCAGAGGCAGGTGTGGGTGGGCAACTGGGTCCTGGGGCTGGGCTGTGGAGCGATGTAATCCCAGTCTGGAGTCTTCAGTTCCAGCAGGGGTGGACACAGCAACTGGACCCCTGCAGATGGCTGATGTGCAGGCACCAAATGGCAGGGCACGGTGGCTGCAGGCAGGCAGGCAGGCAGGCAGCAGCAGATGGCACGTGGGAGGCTGCTCGGGGCACTGGGGGGCAGTAACTCGGCCTTCTGGGCAGGAGCGTGGTCTTCCGTGTGTTTTCACGTGGCCAGCTTGATACGGAGTGATTTGGCACGTGAAAATCCTGCACGTCAGCGTGAAATCCGAGGAAAGGCCCTTAGCGCGTAAGCGCGTCAGCACGCATACGCGATTCAATTGGACCAGAGTCCCTCAGCGCGTAAGCGCGTCTGTGACGTGACCCGCACGGGTGTTCCCCACTCAGCACGTGATGACGGGGCACACGTGGAGATACTGCACGTCAGAGTGTCATCGCGTGTAATTGGACAAAAGTGCGCGTACACGCGATTGGCCTATGTACGTGTATTTAATGGGTGCGCGGGCACTTACACACGCAAGTACGTCAGCGAACCTGTATCCCGTGGTGCGTGTGAATTTCCACACGCTATTGGACTGGGAACTGGATTCCAGGGGTGCGCGGGTCACACGCTGTATCCCGTGGTGCGTGTGAATTTCCACACGCTATTGGACTGGGAACTGGATTCCAGGGGTGCGCGGGTCACACGCTGTATCCCGTGGTGCGTGTGAATTTCCACACGCTATTGGACTGGGAACTGGATTCCAGGGGTGCGCGGGTCACACGCTCGCCTAGAACACGCGCAAGCTCAGACGCCAGGATGAACATACCGTTCCTAGCAGCAGTGGCATTGGGCTACCAAAGGAGGAGGAGGAGGATAGTCAGGGCCAGAATATTCACACCCAGAACCAGCCTTTTCGGGATGCCTGATGACCAGGTGTATGGGAGGTACAGGTTTCCACCACACATCATACTGGACCTGGTGAGTGAGTGGGAGGATGACCTCACATCACCCACCCTGTGCTCCCAAGCACTCAGCCCCCTGGAGAAGGTCCTCAATGTACTGCACTTCTTAGCCACTGGATCATTTCAGCGGACAAGTGCCATAGTGGGTGGGGTGTCACAGGCCACCCAGTCACGCTGCCTACACCAGGTCTTGAACATCATCACTGCACGCCCATCAGTCCGCAGGCACATATACCTGCCCAGAACACCTGCAGAAAGGCATGCTGCCGCCCTGGATTTTTACGCTGTGGCACGATTCCCCAAAGTGCTAGGTGCCATCGACTGCACCCATGTGGCTCTACGTCCCCCCAGGGCATCTGAGCACATCTATAGGAACCGCAAGCACTGGCATTCCATCAACGTGCAGGTAGCATGTAATGCCAAGGGAATCATCACCTCAGTATATGCCAACTATCCCGGCTCCACCCACGACAGCTTCATTTACCGAATGTCCACCCTAAGCCGGGACCTAGAAGCTGGGCGGCATGGCGATACATGGCTGCTTGGTGAGTATGTATGCCACTGCACATGCATGCATGTTGGATACTGAGCAAGGTCACAACCCCACCAATGATACCAATCACCACCTCCACAGGGGACAGTGCCTACCCTCTCAGCCCCCACATGATGACGCCAATTTGGAACCCCACCACGCCACCCCAGGTAAGATATAACACAGCCCACATTACAACCAGGGGCATAGTGGAGCGCACATTCGGAGTGCTAAAGTCACGCTTTCGCTCCCTTGACCGTTCTGGCGGGCAGCTGTTATACGCTCCCCCAGTAGTGTGCAGGATCATAGTGGCAGCATGTGTCCTGCACAACGTTGCAACACGCCGGGGCCTGGCAGTGGACATGGTGGTGGCCCCACATCCCCAACCACATGCACAGCCGCTGCGCATGGGAGGGGAAAGGGCACGGGGGGAGGCAGCCCGTACACAGCTAGTGGCTAATTACTTCACATAGAAATCACACCCCTGTGGAGTGCACACTGCCCTGGCACATTCCATCTGACAATCAATGATGACTCAACCTGACACTGATCCTGAATGTCTGGAGAATGAACCGGGAATACCATGTCAGCCTGAGATTGTTCACCTGGAAGTGTCACAATGTGTGCATCCCTACCCACACAGACACCACCAATGCAGTTTTGTGAAGTTACACATTGAAGCAGCTAAAATGAATACCCACTTGCAAAATGCAACAAGAGGACAGTGCCATGTCAGCCAACCCAACCCCAGCACCGCCACACTACACACCGTGCCATGTCATGCTAATTGCAGGTAAACAAAGTAATTCCCACAACATGACATCAGTCTCACTATGTACAGTGGCACTATTAGAAACCTGCAACACCTGAAATGCTCACAGCAATGCCGGACCAACAACATACTTGAGCACGTAGTACCATTGACATGACATCACAAATGTTACATATTAGTAGTCTCACCACCTGGAAATGCCTGCACTCCCACCACTACCAACTGTGCAGTGTTGTCGCCATGTAGAGTTGTAGGTGCACTGCTGCCAACATGGACCCCATCTCCAGACTAGAGGTCCTTGTGTGGACATGAGGAAGGGACCTGCAAATTGGGAGGTAGACACAGAAGAAGAGTTACACATCAATGCAACATGCAGTGTACAACACAACAGCAATATGCACTAGGAATGTATGCACAGTATTGACTACAGACTGCCCACACAGCTCATGGGAGTCCAACGCCACTGTGTAATTCACTGTCACTTGGGCACACCCTTTGCAAGCCCATGGAAACGGGAAGCAGGAGGGGTGTGTGTGACTCAAACCCAAGCATCTGAACCAAATACATTACAAGCCTGCATGTGCCCAGCCACAATGCAGCGTATGCCCACAGGAACCACGGAAGCCAACAGATCGTCCCAAAAAAATTGGGAATAAAAGAAATCAAAATAAAAATAAAAATAATAAACAATCAAAAATGGCCATTGATGGGCCCGGGGAGTTTGGGGAGGCCACCCAGGAGGTCCGAGGACAGGATGCACACCAGAACCCACCTGCGTGGATCCTGGGAAGATAAAACACCTCCATGGGCTCATGGCCCACACGGCTACCCTATTGTGGGAGTATCACTGCTGTCGCTATTATCACCCTGTGCAGCTGCATCCGGAGGTGGTTGCACTATGGGAGGCAGCCCACGCAAGGCCCTAGTCTGCTCCTCCATGGCTGCAAGCATGCGGGTGTGGTAGGTCTGGTTCTGGAGGATGAGTGTGCGGAGGTCCCCATGCAACAACTCACGGGATGCCCGGACCTCCGCCCTCGTTGCCTGCATCTCAGCTGAGAGCGTACCGGTGAGACGCTCCAGCTGCTGTTCTGTCCTTTGGTGTGTTGAAGCCTCAAGCTCAACAAGAGTCGTCCTGAGGTGAAGGAGCTCCTGCCTCAGGGCTTCCCTGTGGCCCTGGGACTCAATGGAGATGGCCTCCTGCAGAGTCGCCAGTGCCGCCCGCCTGTCCCTGTTGGACCCCAACATGTCCTCCCTGTGTGACTGGCAGATGGAGTCGGTTGCCTGCTCTAGTCGCTCCATCAGCCTTTCTGGGGGGACAATGGAAGTGGCCACCCTATCCATGGCCTGAGCCATCATCTCGGATGATGCAGCCTGTTGGGTAGCCATACCGTAAATGGATTGCTCCCATGCGGTATTGCCGTGTGGCGTACGGCCACCACGTCGGCGGGCACCACACCTGTCTGGGGCAAGGCGAACTGCGCCTTGCTGTGCCGGCACTGCCTGAGGCTGCAGGACTGCATTCCCCCTCTGATCTGCTGGCCCAGGAACAGGATCAGATGTCGCGGAGTGTGACCCTGCATCCGTAACCACCGAAGGCGTAGCTGCCAACACTGACATCCCCATGGAGGGTTCTGACCCTGGTGCAGGTGGGTGAGACAGAACAGAATCCCTCCCTGGAACACTCACCTGCGACGGCACGTAGGTCTCATACGAATCAACACCTGAGTACAGCTCGGGGGAGGTGCAGCCAGAGACACCCCTTGAGAGCACGACCTGCAGCACTTGTGGGTTCTCCCCCACCACCACACCACGTCCCTCACTGGTGGTTGGTTGGCCCTCGGACCCCTCCTGGGTCTGCACCATCTCCACAACCCCAGCAGTATCAGGTGCGTCTTCCCCTGCAAAGACATGAAAACAAAGAAATGGAAACAGGCATTAGCACCATGGCACACATTGAGGGCTGAGAAGCAAGAGAACCAGTACTTGATTGACACATGTCCCACATGACTAAAACCCTCCCATGCATGCACCCTCACTGCGTATGAAGTGCAGGCAAATGGCACACACTGATGACACCAAGATGGAAGATGAACACATTTTCTGCATGCTGCCTGGCAGTGGCATCACACAATGGCCTGTGATTGGCAGGTGAAACACACATGCCATCACACAGATGGCATGTACCATTGCTATTGAGTGAAGATGGAGAGGAGGGCAGCACCTATTCATTCAGTCCAGTTCCCGCATGTAATTGCTTTTCTAATTCTAACAGGTCAGATTTTTCACCTGGAGCTGCCAGTCTGAAATGGTCAAATTGCACAGGGACATGTGTGTACAAATGATATCCAGGTAACAAAGTCACTCCACTTTACCATACCCATGTCAGACATGTGACTAGTGGACAGTGACATGCCTAGTGAAAGTGGTGGAATGCAAACACACTGACTGAATGAACAGTGAAAAAGAAGCAAATATGTTGTGGCAAGGTGACACTTCAAGGGCAACTGGCGTGCAGTTGTGCTAGATGTCTACTGTTGGCAGAAGGGATACTGCTATGGCCAAATGCAGCTGCGCAGGAAGGATTGCATGAAGCACATGGCTGACCCATACGACTCAGGCGCACACACTCTCACCTGGCACCCAAACAGAAGCCCTCACACACACACCATGCACATGGATGACACACACATGCATGTGCACTCACCGGACAATGCCTCGTAATCAGCCAGATCTCCCACGCCTTGGATCTGTTCCTCCGTGACGTAGGTCCCAGCAACTGACTCATGTGGAGTGAGATCAATGTCTACTACTGGAGACCCACCTCCAGTCACTAGAGTTGCGGCATGACTTGAGGCCAGCTTACTCTTTGCCCTGCGCTTTAGGTCATTCCAGCGCTTATAGCAATCATTGGCTGTGCGCCTCACGATTCCAAGGGCACTTACGATGTCCGCAACGGTCTGCCAGTGTGACTGGTGTTGTGCAGGTGTGGTCTTGGATCCTGCAACAATGACCATCTCGTTGTCATGTCCGGACACATACTCGACAAGTGCATTCAGTTCGTCATCCGTGAAGCTGGGCTTCCTGGACGGGCCGGACTGTGTAGCCGTGTCTGGGGCATCAGCCTGTGCCGGACGAGCACTCTTCCTCTTCCGCTTGGAAGGTGGTGGTGATCCTGAGTGTCCTGTGCCGCTCTGGACACTAGGGGCAGGAGCCCTGGTGGACTCTGTATCAGGAGTGTGGGATATCACACTCAGCATGGGAGTTGGTGCAGGCATTGGCTCTAGTGTGATGGTGTCAGGGGGAATGTCAGCAGCATGGACTAGGACCGACACTGTCCTGGCTGGGTGTGTGAGGGCTGGGGTGGATGGAGCCGCAGCTGCCCCAGATCCACGTGGCATGATGGCATCAACGTGCACCAGCGCACGTGTCGTAGCCCTGCTGACCTGGAAGTCAGCCATGGAGTCAGCCAGGTCTGGTGCCACAATGGGCTGGTCCAACAAGGGCTGAGCATGGATGGTGTCAGCCACATCAGCCTCAATGGGAGGGGGGGAAGGGGGGGGATTATGGGTGCCCGTGACTGGTCCTCCACACATGGGGGGACAGGCTCACCCTGCAAGTTACGACCACGTCCCCTACCGGATCCACCACGGCCACCACTTGTGGCTCTTCCACCTTTGCCACCCTTACGGAATCCTCGCCTCCCAGCCATGGCACTGATGTTAATGTGCATATGGGAGTGGATGTAGACTATTGTCCTGGGCAATTGGGGGTCAAAGGGGTTGGGTACCAGATGGTAATTGTACCCTAGTGCACTAGCAAGGCTGAATGTAACCCCTGGGGAAAGATGACGGGTCACGCAACGCACAGGAGGTCCAAAAAAGGGAGATGACGTGCACGCAACCCCTCCTAGACCACGTGTGCAGAAAGAAAAACCTGCACTACGCTGTGGCACCCAGAAACACAAGAATGAACGTATGCGTGTCACACGCAGCCTAGAATGACCTCTGAAGGGGTAGGCTACACACGGGGCAAGCACAGATGTTAGATACGTGCGTGACTCACCGTCTGCCTGGTAAACAAGCGTGTAAAAGGAGCACGTTTGGTTGGCAACACCCCCGCCTAAAGAAGATTTGTCCGCTGTCTGAGGAGACAGGACAACAGTAGAAGGGAACACTGTTTGAGGGAACAGGCCCAGGTAAACCAGTAAAAGAGAAAAAAGAGAAAAAGCTGTCAGAGGTAACAGGGAATACGAACTTGAAACGCCGTGAAGTAAATCGCGTGTGAAACGACAAGAAGTACAGAATTCACCCACTCGCTCTCCACGAAAAGCACCTACAAGGAAAACGTGTTCTACACGTACCTTTTATACAGGCCCACACGTCCAGCGTCACTTACGCGGCGTGTACGCGCTAGGGCCATTTCCACCTATTACATGCTTTGTCACTTCTGCGTGTAGGGCCATTTCCACCAATCACACGCTTTGTCACTTCTGCGTGTAGGGCCATTTCCACCAATCACACGCGATTACACTCTGACGTGCAGTCTTTCCACGTGTGCTCTGTCATCACGTGCTGTGTGGGAAACACCTGTGCGGGTCACGTCACAGACGCGCTTACGCGATGAGGGCCTTTCCTCAGTTTTCACGCTGACGTGCAGGATTTTCACGTGCAAAATCACTCCGTACCAAGCTGGCCACGCGTACGCACACGGAATACCACGCTCCTGCCCGGAAGGCCGAACTACTGCCCCCCAGAGCCCGAGCACGCTCCCACCTGCTGCTGCCTGACTGCCTGCTGCCCCTGCACTGCTGGGGGGTGGGGGTGATAGGGGACATGAGTGGGGGCCTGGTGGGGGCTGCCCCTGGTGACTGGGGGGGTGGGGGTGATAGGGGACATGAGTGGGGGCCTGGTGGAGGGTGACCCTGCACTGCTGGGGTGTGGGGGTGGTGGGAGACATGAGTGGGGGCCTGGTGGATGGTGCCCCTGGTGGCTGGGGGGCGGTGGGACACATGAGTGGGGGCCTGGTGGAGGGTGCCCCTGGTGGCTGGGGGGTGGGGGTGGTGGGAGACATGAGCGGGGGCCTGGTGGAGGGTGCCCCTGGTGGCTGGGGGGTGGGGGTGGTGGTAGACATGGGTGGGGGCCTGGTGGAGGGTGACCCTGGTGGCTGGGGGGTGGGGGTGGTGGTAGACATGGGTGGGGGCCTGGTGGAGGGTGCCCCTGGTGGCTGGGGGGTGGGGGTGGTGGGAGACATGAGTGGGGGCCTGGTGGAGGGTGACCCTGCACTGCTGGGGTTTGGGGGTGGTGGAAGACATGAGTGGGGGCCTGGTGGAGGGTGACCCTGCACTGCTGGGGTTTGGGGGTGGTGGGAGACATGAGTGGGGGCCTGGTGGAGGGTGACCCTGCACTGCTGGGGTTTGGGGGTGGTGGGAGACATGAGTGGGGGCCTGGTGGAGGGTGCCCCTGGTGGCTGGGGTTTGGGGGTGGTGGGTGACATGAGTGGGGGCCTGGTGGAGGGTGACCCTGCACTGCTGGGGTGTGGGTGGGGGGTGGTGGGAGACATGAGTGGGGGCCTGGTGGAGGCTGACCCTGGGGGTGGGGGATGGAGGTGGTGGGAGACATGAGTGGGGGCCTGGTGGAGGGTGCCCCTGGTGGCTGGGGGGTGGGGGTGGTGGGAGACATGAGTGGGGGCCTGGTGGAGGGTGCCCCTGGTGGCTGGGGGTGGGGGTGGTGGGAGACATGGGTGGGGGCCTGGTGGAGGGTGACCCTGGTGGCTGGGGGGTGGGGGTGGTGGTAGACATGGGTGGGGGCCTGGTGGAGGGTGCCCCTGGTGGCTGGGGGGTGGGGGTGGTGGGAGACATGAGTGGGGGCCTGGTGGAGGGTGACCCTGCACTGCTGGGGTTTGGGGGTGGTGGGAGACATGAGTGGGGGCCTGGTGGGGGGTGACCCTGCACTGCTGGGGTTTGGGGGTGGTGGGAGACATGAGTGGGGGCCTGGTGGAGGGTGACCCTGCACTGCTGGGGTTTGGGGATGGTGGGAGACATGAGTGGGGGCCTGGTGGAGGGTGCCCCTGGTGGCTGGGGGGTGGGGGTGGTGGGAGACATGAGTGGGGGCCTGGTGGAGGGTGACCCTGCACTGCTGGGGTTTGGGGGTGGTGGGAAACATGAGTGGGGGCCTGGTGGAGGGTGCCCCTGGTGGCTGGGGGGTGGGGGTGGTGGGAGACATGAGTGGGGGCCTGGTGGAGGGTGACCCTGCACTGCTGGGGTTTGGGGGTGGTGGGAGACATGAGTGGGGGCCTGGTGGAGGGTGCCCCTGGTGGCTGGGGGGTGGGGGTGGTGGGAGACATGAGTGGGGGCCTGGTGGAGGGTGCCCCTGGTGGCTGGGGGGTGGGGGTGGTGGTTCGACATGAGTGGGGGCCTGGTGGAGGCTGACCCTGGTGGCTGGGGGGTGGGGTGGTGGGAGACATGAGTGGGGGCCTGGTGGAGGGTGCCCCTGGTGGCTGGGGGGTGGGGGTGGTGGAAGACATGAGTGGGGGCCTGGTGGAGGGTGCCCCTGGTGGCTGGGGGGTGGGGGTGGTGGGAGACATGAGTGGGGGCCTGGTGGAGGGTGCCCCTGGTGGCTGGGGGGTGGGGGTGGTGGTAGACATGGGTGGGGGCCTGGTGGAGGGTGACCCTGGTAGCTGGGGGGTGGGGGTGGTGGTAGACATGGGTGGGGGCCTGGTGGAGGGTGCCCCTGGTGGCTGGGGGGTGGGGGTGGTGGGAGACATGAGTGGGGGCCTGGTGGAGGGTGACCCTGCACTGCTGGGGTTTGGGGGTGGTCGGAGACATGAGTGGGGGCCTGGTGGAGGGTGGCCCTGCACTGCTGGGGTTTGGGGGTAGTGGGAGACATGAGTGGGGGCCTGGTGGAGGGTGACCCTGCACTGCTGGGGTTTGGGGGTGGTGGGAGACATGAGTGGGGGCCTGGTGGAGGGTGCCCCTGGTGGCTGGGGTTTGGGGGTGGTGGGTGACATGAGTGGGGGCCTGGTGGAGGGTGACCCTGCACTGCTGGGGTGTGGGGGTGGTGGGAGACATGAGTGGGGGCCTGGTGGAGGCTGACCCTGGGGGGTGGGGGATGGGGGTGGTGGGAGACATGAGTGGGGGCCTGGTGGAGGGTGCCCCTGGTGGCTGGGGGGTGGGGGTGGTGGGAGACATGAGTGGGGGCCTGGTGGAGGGTGCCCCTGGTGGCTGGGGGGTGGGGGTGGTGGGAGACATGAGTGGGGGCCTGGTGGAGGGTGCCCCTGGTGGCTGGGGGGTGGGGGTGGTGGGAGAAATGGGTGGGGGCCTGGTGGAGGGTGACCCTGGTGGCTTGGGGGTGGGGGTGGTGGTAGACATGGGTGGGGGCCTGGTGGTGGGTGCCCCTGGTGGCTGGGGGGTGGGGGTGGTGGGAGACATGAGTGGGGGCCTGGTGGAGGGTGACCCTGCACTGCTGGGGTTTGGGGGTGGTGGGAGACATGAGTGGGGGCCTGGTGGGGGGTGACCCTGCACTGCTGGGGTTTGGGGGTGGTGGGAAACATGAGTGGGGGCCTGGTGGAGGGTGCCCCTGGTGGCTGGGGGGTGGGGGTGGTGGGAGACATGAGTGGGGGCCTGGTGGAGGGTGACCCTGCACTGCTGGGGTTTGGGGGTGGTGGGAGACATGAGTGGGGGCCTGGTGGAGGGTGACCCTGCACTGCTGGGGTTTGGGGGTGGTGGGAGACATGAGTGGGGGCCTGGTGGAGGGTGCCCCTGGTGGCTGGGGGGTGGGGGTGGTGGGAGACATGAGTGGGGGCCTGGTGGAGGGTGACCCTGCACTGCTGGGGTTTGGGGGTGGTGGGAGACATGAGTGGGGGCCTGGTGGAGGGTGCCCCTGGTGGCTGGGGGGTGGGGGCGGTGGGAGACATGAGTGGGGGCCTGGTGGAGGGTGACCCTGCACTGCTGGGGTTTGGGGGTGGTGGGAGACATGAGTGGGGGCCTGGTGGAGGGTGCCCCTGGTGGCTGGGGGGTGGGGGTGGTGGGAGACATGAGTGGGGGCCTGGTGGAGGGTGCCCCTGGTGGCTGGGGGGTGGGGGTCGTAGGAGATATGAGTGGGGGCCTGGTGGAGGCTGACCCTGGTGGCTGGGGGGTGGGGGTGGTGGGAGACATGAGTGGGGGCCTGGTGGAGGCTGACCCTGGTGGCTGGGGGGTGGGGGTGGTGGGAGACATGAGTGGGGGCCTGGTGGAGGGTGCCCCTGGTGGCTGGGGGGTGGGGGTGGTGGGAGACATGAGTGGGGGCCTGGTGGAGGGTGACCCTGCACTGCTGGGGTTTTGGGGGTGGTGGGAGACATGAGTGGGGGCCTGGTGGAGGGTGCCCCTGGTGGCTGGGGTTTGGGGGTGGTGGGAGATATGAGTGGGGGCCTGGTGGAGGCTGACCCTGGTGGCTGGGGGGTGGGGGTGGTGGGAGACATGAGTGGGGGCCTGGTGGAGGCTGACCCTGGTGGCTGGGGGGTGGGGGTGGTGGGAGACATGAGTGGGGGCCTGGTGGAGGGTGCCCCTGGTGGCTGGGGGGTGGGGGTGGTGGGAGACATGAGTGGGGGCCTGGTGGAGGCTGACCCTGGTGGCTGGGGGGTGGGGGTGGTGGGAGACATGAGTGGGGGCCTGGTGGAGGGTGCCCCTGGTGGCTGGGGGGTGGGGGTGGTGGGTGACATGAGTGTGGGCCTGGTGGAGGGTGCCCCTGGTGGCTGGGGGGTGGGGGTGGTGGTAGACATGGGTGGGGGCCTGGTGGAGGGTGACCCTGGTGGCTGGGGGGTGGGGGTGGTGGTAGACATGGGTGGGGGCCTGGTGGAGGGTGCCCCTGGTGGCTGGGGGGTGGGGGTGGTGGGAGACATGAGTAGGGGCCTGGTGGAGGGTGACCCTGCACTGCTGGGGTTTGGGGGTGGTGGGAGACATGAGTGGGGGCCTGGTGGAGGGTGACCCTGCACTGCTGGGGTTTGGGGGTGGTGGGAGACATGAGTGGGGGCCTGGTGGAGGGTGCCCCTGGTGGCTGGGGGGTGGGGGTGGTGGGAGACATGAGTGGGGGCCTGGTGGAGGGTGACCCTGCACTGCTGGGGTTTGGGGGTGGTGGGAGACATGAGTGGGGGCCTGGTGGAGGGTGCCCCTTGTGGCTGGGGGGTGGGGGTGGTGGGAGACATGAGTGGGGGCCTGGTGGAGGGTGACCCTGCACTGCTGGGGTTTGGGGGTGGTGGGAGACATGAGTGGGGGCCTGGTGGAGGGTGCCCCTGGTGGCTGGGGGTTGGGGGTGGTGGGAGACATGAGTGGGGGCCTGGTGGAGGGTGTCCCTGGTGGCTGGGGGGTGGGGGTGGTGGGAGACATGAGTGGGGGCCTGGTGGAGGCTGACCCTGGTGGCTGGGGGGTGGGGGTGGTGGGAGACATGAGTGGGGGCCTGGTGGAGGGTGCCCCTGGTGGCTGGGGGGTGGGGGTGGTGGGAGACATGAGTGGGGGCCTGGTGGAGGGTGCCCCTGGTGGCTGGGGGGTGGGGGTGGTGGGAGACATGAGTGGGGGCCTGGTGGAGGGTGCCCCTGGTGGCTGGGGGGTGGGGGTGGTGGGAGACATGAGTGTGGGCCTGGTGGAGGGTGCCCCTGGTGGCTGGGGGGTGGGGGTGGTGGTAGACATGGGTGGGGGCCTGGTGGAGGGTGACCCTGGTGGCTGGGGGGTGGGGGTGGTGGTAGACATGGGTGGGGGCCTGGTGGAGGGTGCCCCTGGTGGCTGGGGGGTGGGGGTGCAGGGGGACATGAGCAGGTGTGCAGGGTAGTCCCCTGTTTTGTGGGCTGCCTGCAGGGGCCGTGGAGGGTGTACAGGGAACACCTGTGAGGACCCACCCAGCCAAATCGCGTGTGATAATTCCCACGCACCCCTGTAATACACGTACCTGGCCAAATCGCGTGTGATAATTCCAGCGCACCCCTGTAATACACGTACCCAGCCAAATCGCGTGTAAAACTTCCCGTGTACCCCTGTAATACACCTACCCAGCCAAATCGCGTGTGATAATTCCAGCGCACCCCTGTAATACACGTACCCAGCCAAATCGCGTGTAAAACTTCCCGTGTACCCCTGTAATACACCTACCCAGCCAAATCGCGTGTGATAATTCCCGCGTACCCCTGTAATACACGTGCCCTGGCTAATCGCGTGTAAAACTTCACGCGTACCCCTGTAATACACCTACCCAGCCAAATCGCGTGTGATAATTCCCGCGTACCCCTGTAATACACGTGCCCTGGCTAATCGCGTGTAAAACTTCACGCGTACCCCTCTAATACACGTACCCTGGCCAATCGCGTGTTAAACTTCCCGCGTACCCCTGTAATACACGTACCCTGGCTAATCGCGTGTAAAACTTCCCGCGTACCCCTGATATGAACGTTACCCGCTTTGCGTTCCTTGTTTGGCAGCCCTGTAAACTGGTCCAGGGTTAGCGCAGCCCTTTGCGATGATTTAGCGATTTTGATGGCTTTTCCTTGCGCGAGGGCGTTCTTGGGGGCGTTACTGGCGCTGCTGCAGGGTCGCTGCGATACTCTGCGCCACGGCTGGTTTGGGAGCCTAAAATCCATGAATACGCTGTGCGCGGAAATCGGTTTTAGCGCACGTGCCTGGCGCAGACAATCGCACGCGGACACTCTGCGCCAGCCGCTTGCGACACTTTTCTGCGAAATTCTATGAATTACCCTGTTAATGTTTCTCTGAGTTTAATCATTGGGTTCATTGGGGAAAGAATTGTACAACAGACTTATTGATGTATTTGTTGGACACTTACTGTACGCTTAGTTGTTCTAGTTGCATAGTGTACAATGTAATTCCTTTTTTCTACAATTACGTAGGTACTGGTGGGTGTTGGGGAGTAGGGTATTCTGATTGTGTACATCAATGAGTACATTTTGGCTTCAAGAATATTAAGTAGACATTTGCAAGATTTGCAGGTAATCTCTGCTTTTGAATAATGTAAGTATCATTGCATTTCCACCATGAGAATTGCTTTCTAATGTATGCAGTATAGTGGCCTGCACTCGTTGTGTTGCCTGTTTGGTAGATTATGGCAACTGCTGTGAAGGTTTTCTTGCCAAGTGATACCTGTCCATGTGCGAAGCTAGTACGTTTGCAGTTATTATTGGTTCCATTGGCATTGTATCTTAAAAGAATTAACATTACATATTGACTATGTGATTGTATATGTAACGTCGAAAGATTATCGGAATTGCAAGAAGTGCACAATATGGTATGGTTTGCATTTTACACAACTTGTTGAAATGGAATGGATTCACAGTTAGGTATTGATACATAGACAATGCGCTCATTAGGGACTTGTTCCTGAATGACATGGTTGCAGTGAGTGCATGCATGTTTCCACATGTAGGAAATCTGACAAATTTCATTTATGGGTATATTTTTGCTTTCCAGGATTTATAGTAAGTACATTACAAAATCCTGTGGATCTTCTTGTCTGTTTAACGTGAATTTAACCATTCCAGCACAGTAGCCAATTATTGTGTTATTCCTGAGACACTGTAAGTGTTGTCAGGATAATTTGCTGCATTTCTGTGAAGGATTAGCATGTGTAAACACAACTGGTCCGAGCCATTTAAATAAATGCTGGCATTTGGAATAGAACATTCATTGCTACATGTGCATAGCATTTTACCCCAGTTGTATTGGAAAATTTGAATGGACCAGGTAATTCTGTGTCTGAGTATTTTGATGGATGTGCATGCGCTATCTTTGAAGAGGTACTTTTCTTTGTTTGTGGAGTTGGGTATGTGTTGTTCTTTTCAGTCAATTTTTCTGTGTTTTTGGTAGTTGATGCAGTATGAGATGATTTTAATTTCTTTGGTGGTAGTGTTGGGAAATCATGTAGAAATTCTGATTGCATGAGTTTGCTTTTAAAACCTTTCAGTTTTTGAGGAACCGGGTACATTTTGAGATGGGGTGTGTAGACTGCACGTAGTCTATTGCACTCTTTGATGCAAGGATTGTCAGCACTGACTGCACTTGCATCAAAATTGACTAGATATAGTCCTTCAAGTGTACATAGGCATGACAGTCTTCTTTAAAGACTGTGCTGCCAATATCAATGAATGATTCTTTCTAAGGTTAGACGTAGTGGTTTATGAATAGTCACTGCATAAGCTAGCGACAGAGAAGACTGGTCTCTGCGTACATACATGTCTTTGAAAAGAAGGAATCGAGCTGTTGTGCATCCTATCATTTTAACTTCTGAAGGTTTGTCAAACTGGACGTTGACAAACTGAATACTGTTGTCACTTGGGTATGTCTGGAAGCCAACCACTGTTCCAAATGCTCCATTAACTAAACCTTGCTCTATGTCAAGGTTATGTTTTAACATTGCTCTACAGTTAACACATAATGTTGAAATCTTCTCCAAACCAGTTTTGTTGGAGAATCAGTTTTCTAAGGTATTTAATTGTGCTATGGCTTGTTGATACATAGGTATTGTCATACCATGTACGTCCAGTTTGTCTGTGGAGTGAATTTCCACTAGTGGTTACATTTCTTTTTTCATCATTGAATTGTGCCCAACTTGCTAGAGTTGGCATTAAGGACATACAGTTGCCATTTTTGTGAGCTAATTGTTCCATGACATCATTAGGACAAATGCTATGCCCGTACAGCTCATGGATGCATCTGTTTTTAAGGTAGACTGCACTCCCTTTGATAGTACACCAATGCACATGTTTTTTAAAATGTCGGCATAGTTGAGGACTGCAGATTATCACATGTTTTCAGTTAGTTCTCTGTATTGGAAATGTTGCAAGAGATTTACATTCCCAATGCTTCCAAGACTTTTACGGCACAGTTTGTGTCCTAAGGTTTTAAAGATATGCTCACCTTTTTTCACTGGTGTTAATTGAAGGTGATCTCTGAAAACAATTACATGTTTTTCTCCAAAGAGTTCCTAGTAGTCTGTTTTGAGGTCCTCTTGCAATCTGAGGTGAATCAAAGATCACATTAGGTTGGAAACCAGCCTCACCTCATCTATTAGGATAATTTGCATGTGTTTCAAAACTCTGAATAGCTCGATAGCAGCTTCTGCTGAAAGTTGGTAGTACTCTAATTTGTTTTGGTGTTCTACTAGAAGCAGTAGCAATCGGTGTAAACTGATACCACCTATCTTGTAGGCAGTTAAACCTGTAAGGGCGTTTACAATGGCTGAAAGGTTGTTGATTGTTAATTGTTGGAGGAATGTACTGATAATTTTAATTAAGAATGCTTTTCCTAAACCAGCTTCACCATTTACATATAGTAGTACAAGTTTGTAGTTTTCACAGGTACAAGATTTAGTTTTGTGCTGTATACCATGTTCAATTTCTTTACTTACTTCTAGAAAAATGGTACGCTGCTCGTTGTTTAGTTGGGATTTTAGCATCCTTCGACAGATTGCTTTAACTGACACACAGTGGTCTTTACTTCTGTCATTTGCTATGAGTGGCTGTCCGGGTGGTTCTTGGCTTCCTGTCACAGAAGGTTTGCTGCTGTATATTTAGTTGTGCTTGAAGTTCTTGTTGTTGGTGGTGTTCATTGCCCAATATTGTTTTGTACTGTGTATAGTTTATCTCTGTTATGGTACTTCCACTTGCATTGAAAGCATCTTCATAGGAGATGTGGGTGGCTAATAACTCATTGTTTGGAAAGTTGCATTAGAGCCATGTAGTACAGTTCTTTGTGTTGAGGAATTTTTAATGATAATTTCATATGATTAATCGGGCTACGTTTCACCAGGCTGCCTTCACAACTTTCGACTCTATCTACCTTTTTCTCATCTGGTTTAATTTTATTTTTGTATGAAAAGTTTTCGGCTATCTGGTACAGACACATGGTTTCTAAAGTAATACTCCTGTTTGTGTAGTATGTGTCTAATAAGTTGTTTTTTCAAAATGTCCTGGCTGTTGGGATTATTTTTGGCTATTGTTTCTATGTATTTGTATGATTTCAGAACTCTTTTTCTAGATGCAGCAGGACCAAGGCTTAGCCACACTATGTTTTCAGATTTACCATATAAGGCGGTGCAGGTTAAACAGTCTGCAGCTTGATAGCTGCCACATTCTCCATGGGACAGCATGTTTATGCCAAAGCTGTACACTTTCTGAGCCAGTGTTTTGTCAGATGTCATTCCACAGGTATTTCAGCTCTGTTTTCTCTGCTTTGGTTAAGTAGGCTTTGACATATCATGCAACTGCAGTGGAATTGCCTGCAATGAACTGTACTTCTACATGTACATTACATACAAAGGCAATTATTGCACTGTAAACATTGATGTACTTCGATGCTTTGGTTCTTTTTATGCAGTATGTGCTCCTAGGAGATTTCCCTTTCAAAGTGTGTTGAACGAAAGACATGAAGCTGTTCACTTGCCATTTTTCTGAAACTGGTCTAGGGAAACCAAAGCAGCATTTGGTGTAGTATTTGCCTTTGTTCTTGTATTTGCACCGACAATACTTGCTACACATTCGTCTTTGAAAATGCAAAATGTGTGCATGTAGGTCACTATATGTACTTTCTGAAGGAATTTCGCAAGTGACATATTTGTGAATGAACTGCAAAAGTGTTGCATCACTGTCTTCACCACATTTAGGAGCATTTTTAATCCACAAAAGCATGTGGATATGTGGTGCTCCTCTGGCTTGATATTCTTTTCTCCAAAAGAAGTGTTCCACTTCTCTGAGGTAAGGAAGTGCTTTATTGCAAATGAGGTGCAGCATGGCAATGAAGCGATGATGGAAGTACATTGATACATTTACAAGGTCTAGAGAGCAAAGTTCTCCTGCTGTTTTCATGTCTACACCTGTTTTGTTTTTGCTTGCTATGCGTAGGGAAGTGTGCAAGTCTTTCCATGCATACTCCGCACAACTTAAAGTGACAAACCATGTGGGTGGGTCAATGTTGTGTAGTATACACCGTACATCTGCTTGCCATCCGAACCAGTACTCTTTCGTACCATTCAGGTTTGCCAAGATATTTGTAATACTTGCCAGCGTTTCTGAAAATGATGTCATGCATCTCGCTTACCACCAGCCAATCAGCGGGCATGCTGTATGTCTGCGGACATCATGCCACCCTCCAGCCCAATCAGAGGTGTGGCGGCGGAGCAAACAGGGAAATAGTACTGCAGAGCACAGCCAGATATCACACATTCTTTGGGACCTACATTTTACCAGGTTTTATAAAATACTGGATGGATGTACACCAAATTTCCAAAAACACGCTTTTGGGGCGAAGCCGCCACTCCTGCCACAAATTTAGTAAACATTTTGGGCTTGGTTTGGGCTGTCTGCGTGCGCAGAGTTCTTCTCCATTCAATCTATGGAAAGCCCAAAAATATTTGCGATATCTGGGTTGGGTCCACAGAATCATTTCCCAGTTCAGTCTGCGGACACGTCTCGGACTTCCCCAGGGGCTAACATGATGTACCGGGACATCGGACGTGTTTGCGGATTGGATGGTGGAGAGTGTGAGGTACATTATATTTTTGTAAGTGCCTGCCATGTTGGATCCGCGGACAGCTGCAGCAGAGTGCGGACAGCTCAGTGGGGAAAAAATCAGTAAAACACATTGTTGATCATTTGGTGGTGGAAAGAATGGCTGGAAAGGGAGTTGGAGTAGAAAAAAATATGTTTTTGTAGGTTAATAAAGGCCGGGCAGGTGCCGCAGTAATTTGCAGACCATGCAGTGGATTATGGACAGTGCCACGAATGGACAGCTTTGAAATAGCATTTGGGGTTGTTTGATGACTGGAAGAGGGCATAGAAATGGTAGGCAAGTGGAATGAAGGTAATGTAGAGATGCTTTTATTGGTTAAAAAGGGTTTGCAGATGCCGCCAGGCCCGTGGTCAATTTCGGTGTCCGCGGACACCACTTGTGCTGCAATAGTGGTGGGGGTGAGTTTTATTGATTGACCGTGTATGATACGTACTTGGTAAACAGTTAATTGTGTTGTGTTCAGTGGCCAGTTTCTGGGGGCCATGGCTGGGTAAAATGACCACAGTAGTACAGTAGTGATATGTATATTGTAATTATAGGTCATGTAATTGTAATTATAGGTAATTAAACAGTAAAACAAGGGGGGTTCTGGGAATCCCTCTACCAGCACATAATATGTAATAGTAGTATTGCCAGAATTGCCATAGTAGAAATATGTGTACAGTAATTGTATTTAATGCGATGGAAGTAAACAGTGTTTTTTAATACGGAGGAATTATGTAATTGAATTGTATACAGTACTAATGATTGTAATAAAATTCAGGATAGTGCTCACAGCATATGTAGTTTATTAAGATTGGTGTGGCTACTTAGTGCTGTGTGTCATGCAGCTGCCATCTGTGGTTTCTTTTCTGTGGAAATAAAAGTACAATTGGTTAAGCATGCTAGTTCAAAAGCTGTAGTGGTATACTGTTTTAAATATACTTTTCCATGTTAGACACTCATAAACAATACGTTTTAAGTATTATGTTTGCTACAACATTAGTGTATGACACACCGCTATTGGGTATCAGGTAATAATGTCCCCATACATAATGTCCCCATACATGTCGACAGGATAAAGTCATTGGCAACATTGTATATGGTGACATTATGTTTGGGGACGGGTTGCGGGGTGTCCCCCTTATGATCAACATAATAATGTCTCCGCAAAAAACGATGACATTTTTGGCAGGAGACATTTTTGCAGGGACAGTATTACATGGTACCCTGCTGTTGTTTTCACTTATCATTTGGTCATTGGGAGAAAAAAACTGTATGGGATCAAAAAAAACTGATTACAGTTAGGTGAGTGTACGGGTGATAGCATGTTTGTTTGAAGTATGTTGTAATTGAGGGAATGCATTAATGCATGAAATAGTTACATACCTTTTGGCACACTGTAACTACATTAAGATTAGAAGATGTTTTGACATATAACAATTTAGATAGTATATTTGAAATGTTTTGCAAAGAATAGTGTTTTTAAAGTAGATACCTTTTGGTATATTCTAACTAGATTGACTTTGCACAGTGTTATTGCAGTATTATGGATGTAGTTAGATGCCTGTTGGCGTATTGTAACTGTTACAATAACTGCTACTGTTTAGTGACTAAATTTTGGTTGAAGCAATATCAAGTAGGCATTTGTTAAATTTGCTGGTAGTCTATGTTTTGGGGTAATGAACATATCAACACATTCAAACCAACATCCAAAACCTTTGCCAATGGATCCCAGTCTGTGCAGAGGATCACAGAGTTCAGAGTAGTTTGTGATTAAGTCTTTGCCAAGAGTTCAGAACGGAGTTGGTTGGACGAAAAGTTACTTTAAAGAATGGAGAAGGACAAGCCCTCGGATTGCCGAAAGATTTCACACACTTTCACCGCGGCTGGACGAAACGAACAACCGGGTTAACACAGTACCTTTAAAGGAGAAGAATGCTGTAGCTGAGGCAGACGTTCCAGGCAGGTCTTGCAGGCTCACGGTTCCTGAAGCGACTGTCGGACTGACAAGAAGGAGGAAGACTGGAGGATCCTGCACTGCCCAGGGAAGAAACCAGCAGCAGAGCAAAGCGATGAATAAAAGGTGAGCTCCTTAAAACACAAGCAGGGTCCGTTCCTCCTGGCTAGCTGGTTCACTGTTGCTCTCGGCAGCGAAGTCAACCAGAGAAGGGAGGCATGGCGAGCAGTTTGGTGAGCTGGTTGTTCTCACCAGCTCAAGGGGAGAAGATTCCTTTCAGGCCTTCCCTGTCGTTGAAGTTTGAAGATTCGGACACGCAGCAGGGCTTCACTGGGAGGTTCAGTCGTGGTAGAGGTCCTTTCCTGTCAGATTCTCGTAGACTCCCTCGTTCTAGTGGCGACTCTGCCTTTCAAGACCCAGAGACCTGCTTTTTATGCAGTTTTCCTCTATTCACACAGTCTGGCTCTCAATCACACAGCAGGATGGCTATCCTGCCGGGACAGTCACCTCAGCCAATCATATCAGAGTGCCACATGGGTCTCCAATGAGACCCTGTGTTGGGAGTCCTAAGCCCCTGCCTCACATCCTGTCCCCCTCAGACATACAGGTGCCTAAGGAGGGCTTTGGTGCAGAAGCCTGCAAAAGGACACCGAACAAAGGAACCAAACCTGGTTTGGCACGCAGAGTAAAACACGAGAAAGACTTTTACAGAAAGAAATGGCGAATAAACCCAGCCGGAGCGGTATAAAAATGTATATGGTCCAGCGGGTTTAAGTTTGAGGCTACCAAGATAGCCAAAAAAAATACCAGGGCTATTTAAAATAACCGCGGTAGTAAAAATAGGGTAGTTACCACTGCCACCAGCCAAGTCTTAATGAAAAGGGAATGAAACAATGTTCCAAGAGAAATAGACAAAAAGGGATAAGTATTAACGCTTTCCAGCACTCTATGTAAGATAGTTTGTACTGGGTCTGTGAGTTTTAAAAGAGACTAATAAAGTCAATGGCAACTTTACATGCTCTGGGAGACAGTAGTCAGTCCCAGAAAATGGAGTCTGAGTTGGGAAGTCTAAAAGACAACCCTGTGTCACTGCACTCAAGGTGCTGTGTAACACACAGTAAAAAGATGATGCCTATGGAGTAGGTGAGGCTCCACAGTCTATGAACACAAGAAAATGTTAAACACACACAGCAAAACACATGTAAGAATGGGAAAAAAGGCCTACACTCTTACCAGCAAAGGTGCTGAGGGACTCAGTAGGTAAGGGAAATTAGCCATTCTGGAGAATTCTCCCTAACAGGGTCAACTGTAGGAGTTCTCTGAAAACAATAAAATGTTTTCCTCCAAACAGTTCCTTGTAGTTGGTTTTTAGGACTTCTTGCATTCTGAGATGAATTAAAGCCGACATAAGTGTCATGATCTCTGCTTCCAAAAGGTCAGGGTTTTCCCAACTCCCTTGGAAGCAGATCCATAACCCAGGTTCCGAGTGCCAACCAGTCCCAATTGGGACCTTTTGGACCCAGTCCTGGCGCCAGTGGCACCAGGCTCATAAATATGCCCAGTCCCAGCGCTGGAAGCGCCGGGCTCATAATGCTTGGGTGGACTTACCTTCAGCAGACCATGCTGCTTACTTGCCTGCCAGTTGAGCCTCTGATCCTCTTCTGTTTGGAACTACTTTTCCTGTTGGGTGGGGCTGGAGCCACTCCCTAGATTCAGAACACTGGAACTCTTCTGGAAGGCAGGAACTCTTTTCTTACCAGGAACTCTTTTCTTACTTAGGCGTGGCTGTGGAAGGAGACACCTAAGCACTACAGGAGGCTATTTAAACCACACCCGGTGGATGAATCTTGCTTTGCGTTATTCTGCAACCTCTGCAGCAGAACGCTCATCGTGTCTTCTGCATCCGGTCCTGGGCCTAAGGAAAAAGGCTTACCATCCTGAATCCAGTCTTCAGCAACACCTATAAAGACAAGAAAGAACAGGTTAGCATTCCGGCATCTGAAAGGCAAAGGCTTACCATCCTGAATCCAGTCTTCAGCAACACCTATAAAGACAAGAAAGAACAGGTTAGCATTCCGGCATCTGAAAGGCAAAGGCTTACCTACTCTTCGGCGCTGCATCCCGCATCTGAAAGACAAAACAAGGTGCGTTTAAAGACATTGGGGAACTTTAATACTCACGTGCCATGACTCCTTTCCACATCTAATCCAGTGGGTATTCCGGCACCCTGCAGCCGCTCCGAACTCATACCTGCAAAATAAAAAGACAGTTAGAGCGCATAGTGAAGCAGGCAACAAGCGCTTACTTACGTGCTTCCAGGCGCTTCTATTCATCACACGGGCTCCATCTTCAACTCACTTCAGCCCGTCATCCGCCATCGCCGGAACCCTGCAGTAAACGACGGACAGCAGCCCTCTGAAGTCAAGAGGCCTGCGCTACCTATCCTGTGAAGAAACTGGTTACAGCACCCTGCCCCGAGGCAGATGGAGAGCTCGGCATTCACTTACCTAAGGTGAGAGCGTTAACCTTTGGGGGTCTACAGGAGAGGAGAAGAGGAAAGAGATAGGGACACCCCAATAACCCCAGTTCATTAACCCCATATTTTCTATCTGCAGACATCTTACTCTACACGTCAGGCATACAGTGCACAGAGGTCCAGCCCAAAGAGCCAACCGGGTGCTACACATCACCTTTGAAGATACGGTAGTTGCCCAGTCTAGACCGGCGCCTCTGCGAGAATCAGGTGAGCGTTACAGAACGCAAAGCCTACCGCAAAACTCTCGCCCAGGCGCTATGGAAACCTCGGATACTGACCCCCTAGCCCGGTTACTTGGGGAACTAAGGGCAGAAGTGCATGCAGCTCGTCAGGAAACGAATGCTCTAAGAAGGGAACTAATTATTTCCAAGGAGAGAACAGACAATCTTGCTAGACAAGTGCTACAGTCACAAGCCGGACAGACCCCGTTACCCGCATCAGGGGCAAATCTTCCTTCAACATCCTCTATCAATCCAGTGCAGATCAACCTACCTGGGAATGTACCTCTGGCTCCGCCCGAACGATTTTCTGGTGACCCAAAGAGGTTTGCAGTATTTATCAATCAGTGCCGGTTGCACTTCTTATGCCGGCCAGCAGCCTTTCCAACTGATCAAGCAAAAGTAGCTTTTGTACTTTCGTACCTTAGTGGCAATGCGGCAGACTGGTCGATCCCTCTAGTTAATCAAGATGATCCGGTTCTCCATGATTTTCAAGCCTTTCAGCTTAGTATGGAAAAACTGTTCGCAAGACATTCACAGGGGCAGGCCTTGGACAATGAGCTTCTTTCATTGCGACAGGGTAATCAAGACCTTTTGGCTTATATTGCATCTTTCAATAGGCTAATAGTGGAAACTCAATGGCCTGAGGACAAAAGGATTACGCTGTTTTATAGAGGTCTACGTGGAGAGCTCAAAGACGTTTTAGCCCAAGTAGTGAATCCCCCACAAGTCTGTTCGGATTATATAGACTTGGTCGTTCAAATAGATCACAGGCTGCAGAACAGGAAGGCCGATCGTTCCAAGTTTGATGCTCGAGTATTTTCCAAACCGCCAACTCCTTCCAAAGGAGTAGACTCCGGGGAACCCATGCAAATAGGGGGTCTGAAAGGTCCTCTAACACACATGGAGCGGGAGAGGAGGAAACAGTTGCAATTATGCCTATATTGCGGAAACTCAGGGCACTTTCTTCGAGACTGTCCGGTGAAACCTGCCAAGAAGGCAGTAGGAGCTGCAGTTACCAAAGTTACAAACTCTGAGCAGGGAAACGACCTCGCCCGACAAGAATAGAGGTCCTCTTGCCGAGCGTGAAAACCAGTTCCGTGACCTCGCATTTCGTGATACCTATGGTCCTCATTAGCCCTGATAATCCGGATCGATTACATGCAATTGAAGCTTACATCGACAGCGGTGCCATCGGCAATTATGTGGATCATGAAATGGTTTTGAGGATGAATCTAACTCTTTGTCCCAAGGCTGTAAAGGACGTCATTACTACGGTGGATGGTACGGAGATAGCCTCCGGGCCAGTAACGCATACCACTCAAGAGGTGACGCTAGTAAGTCAAGATGGACACCATGAGAAGGTCGTGTTCGATGTGATCAAGGCCCCTCAGTTTCAGATTATTCTAGGAATACCTTGGTTAGAGAAACACAATCCTCTGATCGATTGGCGAGCAAGAACGGTCCAGTTTCCAGAATGTGTCTCTACTTGTCACCCTCCACCTGGTGTTGCACTGGCCGCAATTTCTTCAGAGACTCCCCAGTTACCTCCCGAATACCTAGAATACCAAGATGTTTTCCGAAAGGATCAGGCTAACTCTCTACCTCCTCATAGGTCTTATGACTGCCAGATAGACCTGATACCTGGATCTACTCCTCCTTGTAGTAGAATTTATGCCCTCACCGAGCCTGAGAACCTTCACCTTCGACAATACCTGGATCAATACCTGGCAAATGGGTTTATTCGTCCTTCCAAGTCCCCTGCTTCTTCAGCTTTGTTCTTCGTTCCAAAAAAGGAAGGAGACCTTAGAACTTGTATCGATTATCGTTCCCTGAACCAGATCACCGTTAAGAATAGATATCCGTTACCTTTGATCCCTGAACTCCTGGACCAAGTCAGAAAAGCATGCATATATACAAAGCTGGATCTTAGAGGAGCTTACCACTTGGTACGAGTAAAAGAGGGCGATGAATGGAAGACGGCCTTCCGCACCAAGTATGGGCTATTTGAATATCAGGTCATGCCCTTCGGACTTTGCAATGCCCCGGCCGCCTTTCAATATTTTATGAACGATGTCCTCAGAGAGCTCATAGATGTGTGTGTTGTTGTTTACATTGACGACATCCTCGTTTATTCTTCATCGGAATCTGAACATCGGAAACACGTGAAAATGGTCCTCAAAAGATTGCGTCAACACAAACTTTTCGCTAAGTTGGAAAAATGTGTTTTCAACGTGACTGAAGCTGAATTCTTGGGATTCATATTATCACCTGGCGGAGTGCGTATGGATTCAAAGAAGGTCGATGCAGTTCTCAAATGGCCATCACCATCCTCCGTAAAAGGTGTGCAAAGCATGTTAGGCTTCGCTAACTTTTACCGCAGGTTTATCCCCGAATTCTCTCGAATAGTCCAGCCCATCACTGCCTTGTTAAAGAAAAACAAACGTTTTGAATGGTCTACCGAGGCGGAACAAGCTTTCCAGGATTTGAAGACTAAATTTATCTCTGCACCAATCTTAAAACACCCTCGCCCCGAACTCCCCTACATCGTGGAAACTGATGCTTCAAGCCTTGCCATGGGGGCAGTTCTATCACAAAAGGACCCGGTAACCAATCAGTTGCATCCCGTGGCATTTTGGTCCCGCAAATTCTCGCCTCCTGAAATCAATTACACGATTACTGACAAGGAACTTCTGGCTATCAAGTCTGCCTTTAAGGCTTGGCGGCATTATCTGCTGGGGGCCCGACACACCGTTACTGTGATTACGGATCACCGAAACCTGCAATATTTGAAGACCGCAAAAGCCCAATCCTCTAGACAACTCCGTTGGGCATTATTCTTTGCCGAGTTTGACTTCATAATTACCTATCGACCTGGTACAAAGAACGGTAAAGCCGATGCCCTTTCTCGGATGGGAGTGGAAGAACACTTGGTCAACCCTAAACCTGTACCAATCATTCCCGAACAAAGAATTCTGGGTGTAATCGCCACAGAATCCATAGAGGAAGTTAAGGATAAAGCCAGGCAACTTGTAACTCCAGCAGACATACAGAATTGGCATCTGCAGGGAAAGGACTTTGCAGTAAAGGACAACTTATTGTATTTCCAAGAACGATTATACCTACCCAGCACAGATTTACAGAAAAAAGTAATCTCTTGTTATCACGACTCTTTAATGGAAGGTCATCCCGGTATAGCCAAGACCTCAGAAAAGATCAAGCGCTACTTCTGGTGGCCGTCTTGGAAAAAAGATATCAGAGACTTTATAATGTCCTGTGGAGTATGCGCCCAAAACAAGAGTCAAAAGGAAAGACCAGCAGGCCTCTTACGCCCTATTGACATCCCACCTCGCCCTTGGCATACGCTTTCTATGGACTTCATCACCGATCTACCTCCATGCTCCGGATACAATACGATTCTAGTAATCGTGGACTTATTCTCCAAGATGGCGCATTTCATTCCGCTCAAAGGCTTGCCAACAGCAGCAACTCTGGCCCGGGAATTTCTCGAAAACATCGTCCGACTGCACGGTTTTCCTTCGGTTCTAATTTCGGATCGAGGTAGTCAATTTATTTCTCATTTTTGGCGAAGTTGCTGTCGGTCGGCTCAAATTGATGTGAGACTATCGACCAGTCACCACCCTCAGACCGACGGACAAACCGAGAGGACCAATCAAACTCTGGAACAGTATTTACGCTGCATGCTGCAACAAACTGAAAAAACTTGGAAAGATATCCTTTGGATAGCCGAGTATGCCTACAATAACTCTGTCCATTCGGGAACTGGGAAAACCCCATTTTTTCTTTTGTACGGCAGTCACCCTCGAACCTCGGAGTTGGATCCCCTCCAAGATCTTGAAACACCAGCAGTAGACTACCTGCATTCTACAATCACCCAAGCCTTTAAGGAAGCTGTTTCTCACCTTCAAAGGGCTAAAGAACAATACAAGAAAGGAGCAGATCAACATCGGAAGGAAGCCCCTCACTATCAAGTAGGGGATCAAGTCTGGTTATCCACCAAATATCTATCTCTAAAAGGGCCACGCACATTCAACCCAAGATACCTTGGTCCCTATTCCATCACTACGATAGTAAACCCAGTAGCGGTCAAGTTGGACTTTCCCCCGCACATGAAGATACATCCGGTCTTCCACGTCTCTCTATTAAAACCTGTGCAACCTCAAACCCGACTAACCAAATCTCCAAAACCTATCCTAGTGGATGGAGAACTCGAGTTTGAAGTCAAAAGCATTCTGGACTCCAAGATCTCCAAATCTAAACTATTCTACCTAATTGACTGGAAAGGCTACGGCCCCCAAGAGAGATCCTGGGAACCTGCTGAATATGTCCACGCTCCTCGCCTAATCAAAAGATTTCACCGAACATTTCCTGACAAGCCAAAACCCCCGGAGAAGCCCGGTTTGGGAGGGGCCTTGAGGGGGGGTACTGTCATGATCTCTGCTTCCAAAAGGTCAGGGTTTTCCCAACTCCCTTGGAAGCAGATCCATAACCCAGGTTCCGAGTGCCAACCAGTCCCAATTGGGACCTTTTGGACCCAGTCCTGGCGCCAGTGGCACCAGGCTCATAAATATGCCCAGTCCCAGCGCTGGAAGCGCCGGGCTCATAATGCTTGGGTGGACTTACCTTCAGCAGACCATGCTGCTTACTTGCCTGCCAGTTGAGCCTCTGATCCTCTTCTGTTTGGAACTACTTTTCCTGTTGGGTGAGGCTGGAGCCACTCCATAGATTCAGAACACTGGAACTCGTCTGGAAGGCAGGAACTCTTTTCTTACCAGGAACTCTTTTCTTACTTAGGCGTGGCTGTGGAAGGAGACACCTAAGCACTACAGGAGGCTATTTAAACCACACCCGGTGGATGAATCTTGCTTTGCGTTATTCTGCAACCTCTGCAGCAGAACGCTCATCGTGTCTTCTGCATCCGGTCCTGGGCCTAAGGAAAAAGGCTTACCATCCTGAATCCAGTCTTCAGCAACACCTATAAAGACAAGAAAGAACAGGTTAGCATTCCGGCATCTGAAAGGCAAAGGCTTACCATCCTGAATCCAGTCTTCAGCAACACCTATAAAGACAAGAAAGAACAGGTTAGCATTCCGGCATCTGAAAGGCAAAGGCTTACCTACTCTTCGGCGCTGCATCCCACATCTGAAAGACAAAACAAGGTGCGTTTAAAGACATTGGGGAACTTTAATACTCACGTGCCATGACTCCTTTCCACATCTAATCCAGTGGGTATTCCGGCACCCTGCAGCCGCTCCGAACTCGTACCTGCAAAATAAAAAGACAGTTAGAGCGCATAGTGAAGCAGGCAACAAGCGCTTACTTACGTGCTTCCAGGCGCTTCTATTCATCACACGGGCTCCATCTTCAACTCACTTCAGCCCGTCATCCGCCATCGCCGGAACCCTGCAAAACAAGAGACATCATTACTAAAGACTTTAAAGACATTTGAATGACTCGAAACTTACCGTTCGTGCAGTAAACGACGGACAGCAGCCCTCTGAAGTCAAGAGGCCTGCGCTACCTATCCAGTGAAGAAACTGGTTACAGCACCCTGCCCCGAGGCAGATGGAGAGCTCGGCATTCACTTACCTAAGGTGAGAGCGTTAACCTTTGGGGGTCTACAGGAGAGGAGAAGAGGAAAGAGATAGGGACACCCCAATAACCCCAGTTCATTAACCCCATATTTTCTATCTGCAGACATCTTACTCTACACGTCAGGCATACAGTGCACAGAGGTCCAGCCCAAAGAGCCAACCGGGTGCTACACATCACCTTTGAAGATACGGTAGTCGCCCAGTCAAGACCGGCGCCTCTGCGAGAATCAGGTGAGCGTTACAATAAGGTTGGACACCATGCTTACTTCATCTATCAGGAACACTTTAATTTGTTTTAGAATACTGCCTACCTCAGTTGAAGCCTCTGCTGACAATGTGTAGTATTCTAATTTGTTTTGGTGTTCTACAGGGAAGAGCAATAGTCAGAAAAAAGTGTGACCACCTATGTTGTAAGCAGCTAACCCTGTGGGGGCCGTTACTTGGCTTCCTATAAGGGACGGTTGACTTCCCATAGGAGTGTGTTTGTGTAGTTGAGCTTCAATTTCTTCCTCTTGTTGGCGTCCATTGTCCACCATTTCTTTGTACTGTTGAAATTGTCATTGGCTATACTGCTTTCCTTTGCTTTAAATGGAGCTTCAAATTAGTTATAGTCACCTAATAATTATTTTTCTTTTCTCCAATGTTTGAGAAGTTGGAGCAGGGCCTTGTAATACAGTTATCTATATTGTGGAGTTTTAAATGAAAACTTAATATGAGTAATTAGAAAAGGGTTTAGTTAACGTCACTGGGCTTCATACACATGTTGAGACTCAATATTTGCTAGTTGTCTCATTTGGTGTGACATTGTGTTTGTAGTTGTAGCTTTGGGCAATGTTGTAGAGACACTTGTTTTTCCAAAGAAGTACTTCTGTTTGGGTTTTATGTGTCAAGTACATTGTTTTTTAAAAATGTCCTGGCTGGTGGGATCATTTGAGGCTATGTTTTCTATATCTTGGTAGGATTTCAGTATTATTTTTCATGATGAGGCTGGTCCAAGATTCAGCCAAACAATGTGCTCAGATGTGCCATATAAGGCTGTACCTTTAACGGTCTACAGCTTTGTTGGACCCACATTCTCTATGGGAGTGCATTGTTATACCAAAGCTGTACAATTCCTTTGATAGTGTGTCAGATGACATGTCATGCCAGAGGTCCTTTAGCTCTGCTTTCTCAGCTTTGATGAGATAGGCTGTGAAATAGCTTTCAACTGCAGTGGAATTGTCTGCAATCTATTGTATGTTTATGTGTGCATTCCACAAGTGGGCTCTGATTGCATTGTAATTATTGATGTACTTGGGTGCTTCATCCCTTATAATGGTGCATGTATTTTTAGGGGATTTGCCTTTTACACTGCGTCAAACAGAAGACGGCGAGCTATTTACTTGTCCATTTTTGCAAAATGGTCTATGGAAGCCAAAGCAACATTTGGTATAGTATTTCCCAATGATTTTATGTTTGTGTCAGCAATATTTGCCATATTTATTTTTCAGGAAGCGTAACACTTGTGTATGTAGGTCAATTGTCTCGCAGGTTATGTATTTTTCAATGCATTGTAAAAACAGTGGCATCAGAATCATGGCCACATCTTGGAGTATCTTTCATCCACAAAAGCATGTGGATGTATGGTGTTCCTCTGGATTGATATTCTTTTCTTCAAAATAAGTGTTGAACTTCTCCAAGCGGAGGGGTAGTTTTATTGCAGATAAAATCCAGCATGGCTATGAAGCGATGGTGAAAGTACCTTCATACATTTACAGGGTCAGGAGAACTGTGTTCTCCTGGTGTTCTTATGTCTATTCCATCTATATTTTAGTTTACAGTGTGTAAGAAGACATGCAAGTCATCCCATGCGTACTCTGCACAACTTAAAGTAACAAACCTTGTGGGTGGGCCTGGGTTACTTAGCATACAACGTACATCAGCGTGACATCGGAAGCTGTATTCTTTTGTACCACACATGTTTGCCAAGAGACTTGTGTTACTTGAATGTAAAACTTCATCTTTGTCTTTTATTTTTTTAAGTAGATGGGTAGCGGGTATGTTTACAATTTTAGAGCCTGTTTTTAATGTGTGTGCGACTCCATAATAGTTGCTAATTCACTTTCAAAGAAGAGGTGGACAATGTATTTGACATTTTGCCTGAATGTGGGGTCTTCAGAAAACATTTGTAAAGAGCGATATTCTGAAGCACTAATTTGTGTGGACCTTTCATCATATTTTTCTCCTTTTCCTGTAGGAAAGAGTAGAGGAAAACAACGTGCTTCGGCACTTTTTTCCCAAATGCTCATTGGGGATCCTTTGGCTTGATGTATTTGATATGTCTCTAATGCATCATCAGTTGTGCCTTTGGAGTGCAGTGGGTGAATGGTGTACTGATCTAAAATGTTAGCTGCTGTAACAGGGTCTACACATGCAAATTGTTCAGTTTCTGGTGACTTTTGAATAATGTGGATTGTTTATTTTAAGATTTCCTCTATGTTTATATCTTTGTAGTATTCATTGTTTTCTTTTAGATAGTGTAGGGCTTCTCTAACTTAGTTTAAGTCGTCTCGTTGTTGCCACATTTTTTGTCTTCTGTTGGCACACCATTAACTAGTATAATCAAAGATTGATCTATTGGTGATTGTATTCCTAGAGTTTGAACATTTTCTTTTAGTCCACTGGTAAATATTTTACTCAGCCATGGATGCCCTTTAGTAGTTCGAATGGAGGTAATTTGACAATTTGACTGTTTTTGGTTGAAGGCATAGTATAGATTAAACTGGGTTCACTGTTTGTATTCTAATGCTCTCACACTAAGTTAATAGTGATACCACATGATGGCATTTGGTTATTGCCAAGCTTTGTGTTGCAGTACGTGCACACTCTTGAGGGATTAGTTATGTTGTATTTACCTTCTTCTGTTAGATATAAAGCTAATTGTCACCATTTGGATACTTTATTGTCTTCTATTTTGTAAGCTAGATTTACTATTTTGGTGCTTTTTTATAAAAAGTTCTGCGGCAACAGACATATTTTTGGTCTGGTATTTCAACAGATGTGTTTTGAACCTTAGCTAATTCTTTTGCGTATGTGTTTATTAGTGTGTTGGTCTTTATCAGGTTTTTGATAACAGTGCATATTATAATGTGGTAATTGTTCTTATCGCTAGTGAACAAATCCCATGCTCTTAATATGTACTTTTCACATTGGCTAAGTTAGTGACAGTGCTCCTATTTTGGTGGTAGAGCCGGCAGATTCATTAGTATAACACATACAAGAACTTCCAGTCATACTTGGTCTACATGTCAATCTTTGCCTTACTGTATTTTCATTGGGCAAAGAAATGACACAGGTAGCACATCATTTCTTTGTTTTGTGCTTTGCTTCTGTTCCTCCCAAGCCACATATGTAATGACATTCTTAGGGCTCAAAACAGCAAGTTTAACATCATCATCATCATCATCATCATAATCCTTATCAACACTAGGGTGTATTTGCAATTCTTGCATCTTCCTTTTACCAGACCTTGGGTTCCAGGCTGTCATGATCCCTGCTTCCAAGGGGTCAGGACTTGCCTCACATCCTTGGAAGCAGGCCCATAACCTTGATCCTGGGTACCAGCCAGTCCCTATCAGGACCTTTTGGACCTTGTCCTGGCGCCAGTGGCACCAGGCTCATAAAGATGACCGGTCCCTGCGCTGGAAGCGCCGGGCTCATAATGCTTAAGAATGCTGGGGTGGACCTACCTGCAGCAGACCATGCTGCTTACTTACCAGCTCGATGGTCTTCTGATCCTTCTCTGCCTGGAACTACTTTTCCTGTCTGGGTGGAGCAGGAGCCACTCCCTGGAATCAGAACACAGGAACTCTTTTCTTACCTGGGCGAGGCTGTGGAAGAAGATGCCTAAGCACTACAGAAGGCTATTTAAACCACACCCGATTGATGATACGTGCTTCGCGTTATTCTGCATCTGCAGCAGGACGCTCACCGTGTCAGCTCCAGTCTTCCTGAGATTCTTCAGCTCCAGTTCCTGTGAAAACGAATTCCTTACCTGCTAGAGATCCGATCCTCAGCTGCACCTGCAAAGACAAAACAACAGGTTAGCAGAATTCAATTCGAGAGCAGCGCTCTTACTTACCAAATACGGCGGCATCTTCCAAAGCCTTCTGCCGCTTTCTTCGGCTCCCCATGGACATCTGCAAAGAAAAGGACTTGATTAAGCATTGCATTCTTGAATTGCTTACCTGCGCTCCGCACGTTCTGAACTTCAAGAAGCGCTGCATGCCGGCATCTGCAAAACAAAGGGAGACATTTTAAGGCGCATTCTAAACCAACCATAAACTTTCTACTTACGCGCTCGCACGTTCGCCGGCATCCATCTAGCAACGCTCTCTGCATCCACGATCTGCAAGGACAAAAGAGACATTAAGGCGTGCTTTTGAAACAAACAGCAGTCATTTTACTTACGTGCACCGCGCTTCATCTTCTTCGTACATACGCGCTTGCACGATCCTGGGCACTTATTCATCAGCGTCCATTGCACCTAAACCTGCAGGACAAAGAGACATTAGAAAGGGTGACAGCAACCGGTCATCTTTCCTATTCACCTGCTCGCCGCATCATTCCTCTACAATTTCAATCTTGACACCCTGAGACTGAGCAGGGGACTAAATTAAGGGTGCTCCAATAACTATCAAGAAACCGCTCGTGCGGGAAACGGCGGTATCTTCCAACATCAACCTCTGCAATCAAGAGGATTGTCAGTGAACCAGTGAAGTAACTGGTACTTGCGCCCCTGCAAAGACGCAGGATGGAGAGCCCGGCCTTAATATATCTAACGTGAGCAAGCCACGCCCTTGGTTCGAATAAGAGGACTGAGGAAGGAGAAGTTCAGTCAATCCAGTTCCTAAATCCTTGTTCTTCCGTCTGCAGACACCTCACTCTACACGTCCGGTACATCGTGAGAAGGGCACCAGCCCTAGGAGAAGGCCGAGATCTATGAGTCACACTAGAAGACACGGCGACAGCTCAGTCCAGCCCAGCGCCTCCGTGGAAATCAGGTGAGCGTTACAAGATTGGGTCATAATCAGCATCACCTGAAAGTGATGATGGTGAGAAATTGCTGCCCTTTAGCTTTTCCTCACTGAGACCACCAGCCTTACATTTTGCTGCAGGACGTTCCTTTTCTGCGGTCACTACTGGACCTTCAGTTTGTTTTTCCCCAGTGCTTGTTCCTCCTCCATTTACTGTAACTTTAAACAGAAGCTTGTCTCTACAGCACCGATCTCTTTCTTTTCCCTATGACTCAGATCAGATGAATCCTTTTGGATAGAGTCATCAGAATGTCTTTTATTTTTACTGGGTGCACTAGTTACAATAGATGGTGGTTGCTGTGCTTCTATGAAGAATTGGGAGTGTTTGGTCCTGACTAGGCAATAATTCTGGTTTTCATAAAGCTGGGCATGTTCTTGCTTGCTTCAGATTGTATTTTTAGAGGAATGTGTGACCTTTCAGAAAATGAAAGATCTTGATTGGTTGATTGGTCTGACTATATGGAAGGAAAAAATATATACGTATGCACGCACTATGAATGTAATGCATGCACGTGTCTGCCTTTGCCGTTTTGTGGGTTTGTTATAAAAGAAGCAAATGTTCAGTAAATACAATATTCATATACTAATTAAATGTATTTATACACGAATGATAGATGCCTTTGAATCTGACTGAAGTACTAGGCCTGACTGGAGCCGGAATAGGCAAAGTACTGATTACGCCAGTTGTGTGACTTCTTGAAATGTTACATACATATGCAGCGTTAGGATGGTGTCCTTCTTTTTCACTTTGGTGCTCATTGTACAATGTGTTTCCCCTTCTCTGGGCCAATCCCTTCAGCTCTATTCCGGGTACCGTTCAGCATGAACCAATCACTGACTTTAGAAATCGTTGCTCTCCCTCGAGGGTATTGAATTATCTTCAAGCATTTCCAATATGTTATGTTAAAAGGGACTGCCCCTTGTATTCGCTAAACTGCAGACATCCGGCAATGGACCGGAGCGACTCGCATTTCCTTTTCCATTGCTGAAATCATCTATATATTGCACTCACTTCAAACGTTTGCCATTGATAGCTCCGAGAGGGAAATGGGTGTGTTGTGTAGGCATATGTAAGACTTATTCACAGGCCAGAATGAACTAAAGGTATGTCAACTCTGACCTTCCAAAAATCTCTTTAATGTCAAAAACCTAGAAAACTGATAATATCTAGCATGTCGTTGATTTGTATGTATACAGACGGACAGTGGACGCTAATATGTTTTTATAGTTACATTTAATTTAGCATGGCTTTTATTAAGTTTAGAGTGACATAGTTCATACAAGGTTTTTTTTCATAGGATCTAAAGCCTTGAAAAATCCAGAAAACATGTGTTGTTCTCTTGGTGAAGATTGTATATAATAAAATAATGTATGATTAATAGGTAGCAGACATCATTGTTGTGGGCGTTGTGTTTGTTAGTGTGCAGGATTTTCTTATGTGTCTTTCTATCTCTAAAAGTCATGTTGTATGTATAACCCAGCGGGCACAATACGTGTCCTATATCTTGCGTCTAGGACTATTTTTGATAATATAGGTTTTTCCATGTGGTGAGAAGATATCAAATGCAATTTAACCTTTGCTTTTTCATCTCTGTGGGCTGCTGCATTTGCCAGCTCGAAACATTTGTGTGCTGGCAGGGGGTCATATTAGACTGATGGCTCTCAGTAATGCCATACGCATTGCTAAAAAGCCATTATCTGCAAAAAAATTGCAAGCCATATCGCTTGTTTATGTGGTGGCTATTTTGTATGACATTTGATTAAAGTGTTTATTCGTCCTTTGAGGCCAGATATAAGAATCGTCCATGCTGTGAGAAAGATGCCTCTCGTCCTGTTTCTCCACAATGCTGTTATTCCACAGACGCACATTGTTGAATCTAAATTACATGTAAATATATTTTCTGTATCACGATGGGCGTTTTGCTGAAGTGGGCATCTCTTACTCCATTAGCACAAAATGGATATAAGAATGAATTCATATCAGAGTTAGTATTACTGAGATGAACACGAGGTATAGCTCACTGTCCCGTAACAAGGAGGCAACACTAACACGGAGCATACCATTTCTAATTTACCTTGAAAGCGGAAACATGGACCAACGTTTTTAATACAATGATTGATCAAATCCTAGACTTAGCAGCAGACTAGAATATCTAACATGGCAGAAGACGATGGATCGATCACAGGGTAATCTGTAAATATTCCAACCATCATGTTCAACCTCATTTGAGTCACTCACTGCAGACCCACCAAGGGGATCCTTTCATCCCTAGCACATGTCACAGCTGCACCCAGTAGCCATCCCTGGAAGTTCACTTCCAGTTCAAATATCAAAAGGAACCCCTAAAATGACATTAAAAAAGAATTATCCCCGATTTGATCAATTCCCTGCCCTTCCCTTCTTGAAAATAAGAACCTTACCAGGCACCCAACAAGTGTAATCATTGGTGTTGGCAAGTAAGCTAACTCCCTCTGCTCAAATACCACTTCTTCCATTTCCAAGTAGCCATCAACTATACAGACAGACTGGCAGTGGGAAATACAATCTAGAGGAGAATAAGCTGATTTGGCATAAGCAGCAGGGCAGGGGCAGGTGGGAGTCAGATACCACATCTCTGCTGGCCTTGCATGTGCCTGGACCTCAGCTCATTGTGGACCTGCTTGGCTATTTACTTCTAAGAGAAGACCAGCAATGGGTAGGCTCTCTTCTGCAGCACCATGATGCATCCTTCAACACAGGGTCAGTCACTCGATAGGGCTGACATCCTGCACACTAGGAGATCTGCCGCTATGCAAGGGACCCGGAAATACAATCTGATCATTTCCACTTTACCAAGGAATATGTTAAAAAGTGTACAACGTGCAGCCTGTGCAGACTTCTTGTATAACACTTTGCATATGGACATGCTTTAGTTGTTACTTTCGATGAATCTATCCATTTTAGAAGTTACGAATAATTCCGATATGCAATTACACCAACATCAAGCGGTTGGAAAGAAATGCATGGTTACTTTCTAGAAAAAAGCTAAACTACACTGTTCAAGTGAAACGTACATTCTATTCTCAGACCTTTCCAGTACCGCGCTCATTACTTAATTCAAGCGTTCATGGACATGATGAAAAAAAGCGAGCAAATAATCCCACTTTTGCAGGTATTCTTGCAAAAGGAGGATTTTCTACTTTGATATGATTATTGGCATATGATGCTACCTGTCGGAATGCTTTAATAGGAAATACCACTAAAAGTATCAATGTTTCTAATATGCAGGCCATCAGAGTAAAGCAGGCCACAGACCCACTGTAGAGCATGTGAAGTAAGAACAGCGCCACACCAGTAGCAGAGGCAGCTTGTGGTGCCGGGGGGGGGCAGAAAATAGGAATCAGTGGGAGTCTGGGGGGTGCACTGGGCACAAGGGGTGAGCCAAGGGTGGCTGACGCCCCTTACCCCTCGCCTGACTCCACCACTGTGCTGAAGAGAAGAGGTTGAAATCCACCCCTGCCTCCCATCCCACCAGACACACAAACCGGAAGAAGAACCGAAGGAATTATGACCATTCGTACCATTCCAGACCGACCTGCACTGGTCCCCTGATTGACAAATACCTTGAAAGGTATCATCTCTGCCAACCCTGTAGACTGGGACAAACACAAACACTCCCTAGAGTGGATGAGGAATCACTGGACATCGTTAAGGGCACGTCAATTAACATGCCTCGACTAAAGCACCAAGAAAACATACTCAAAGTCTATAGAGACACCACGACATAGCAGCGTTAGACATGAAGCACACGTGCCATCTGCACATCGGGACATAATCACGCACCTGAATACATGAAGAACACTTGCGTACCGTTGTATAAAATAGAGGACTGTTAAATGTACATACTGTCTTTGCCTTTATTATTTTGTCATTAGCTTGACCGCACAACAGTGGAAACCAGAAAATGTAAGAGAGCCTGTGTAACTGCTTGCAGATGCCTATGTCCAATTAACTTTATGGAACGGCAGGAGCACCTGAGGGAACTGACAGCGCCATATACAACTAACCTATGGATACCATAGAACAGCACAACCAGATCAGGAGCCACACCATGGCTCGGACAAATTACAAGTAGGCCACAACTGTCTCAGTGGAAGCCGAGAGCTGAATTCAGAACACACCGTGTTGGACAGGGCCTGCTGCCAAGGTCGCCACGATGGAAGTGACATTCCAGTCACTGAACTGCAGTAACACCAGAGCAGAAAATACAAATAATTCACTACAAATTCAGACTAATTCAGAGCTGCAGAGCTCAGGAACACAGTCTCTGGACACATGACTGGCCAAGCCGATGATGAACAGAAACCAGCAGCTGGGAAAGCGGAGCAGTCTCACACAGCCAGACAATGACTTGCAAGAAAGTTGCTACAGATAAGCCGAGTATTGCATGATGAGAACAAGCGCTCTCATAGTTATTGGTGGTTCACACATGTTATAATACAGACTCATAGTTGTTCTTATTACCTTGAAAAGGTACACTTCGAGCTGAGAACTGACTTATTTCCCAGGCCTGGGGGCAACAGCTCTAACCAATCACAGTTCAGGACCCCAGGGGTTGGTAGCAGTGGGCACAGACAAATGATCGTACCCTCACACTGCAACATTGTAGAAGTAGCATTTTTGGGGATGAAACAGGCCAACCATCTGACATGGGGGAACCAATAATCTAACAGCTATAGGGCATGCCATAGGTGGACTGTCACTCAACGCCCAATCCGGGTGCCTGATAGTTTTGCTGGGGAGGGGCCCAAATTGTGACACTCTTATGATACAATAGTGTATTAAAACTGGTCTGGGAGCCAGAGCTCACCGAGATGTCCACAGGTTGTCTTCTATTTTTGTACTGATCCCTGTTGATTTTGGCTGTAATAAACCACAGATTGAACTTGCTGTCTGTCTGGGCCTACATTCCTTTTAGGAAGGGAAGGAGTTAGGCCTTCCATGAGTTATGATTTCGCAAACTCCTAGCACCCCTCGGCCTGTCTGTGAGTTCTATCCTAACAAGTTGGTAGGCAGAAGATGGTTGGCTGTGCCAGCCCGGCACCAAACCAACCCCTTCGCCATCGAACCTGAGAGGCTGTGGGAACCTTATGCTCATTTCGAGCACACCAGGAAATGTGTAACCAGATAAAGGTCATCTGGAACCATTTTGGAAACCATCCTGCACGGAATCGGCGAGTGTCCAAGCAGGCCACAATGGGGAGGCAATCGCCTTGAAGGGGGAGTCGGTGGCTGAGCAGCGCCACTGTAGCACAGAATGTTAGTATTGGTCAAGACAAACAGCAGTTGTGGGGAAACAATGGGTATTTTTGGGTACTAGGAAAGTATTGTTCATTAGCGTGTTGTAGCATTGGTAGTATTGTCGTGTGGGTAGGGACTGGAGCCGAGGTAGAAGTACAACTTTCTATTTTTAGGTCCCATTCGGTCTTAGAAGGTTTGAACAACATGGATTGTGTAGATAAAGTATTCCTGTGAGTTGGGCATTTTAGCTTGGGTTATAGACGATAGATTGCGGAAGGTGAATTGGCTGATTAAGTCTGCTAGGGAGAGGCATTTCACACGTTAGGCGACACAGCGGGTGAAGTTCAATCACAAGAAATAGAGGTATACTCTGCCCGGGAGAGGCAGAAAGACAGCTGTGGGGTTTTAGGGTTTTATATAAGGCTTGGAGGAACAGGTCATTGTTGTATGTGCACAATTGCCCATTCATCTGTATTGTGATCATAGCTTGGTGAGGTCACCCTTAGATTACACATAGGACGGAGACATTTTGGATGTTGAGGAGCTAGTATTGTGAACCTGGGATTGGCAGCCGAGGTGAACCAGCACAGAATTGTGGTGGTTTGTCGGAAAAAGACAGCGATTGTGAAGGAGGGGCGGTGCGCGGAGCATGCCTGCTAAGGTGCAGAGCCGAAGAGACTCGTAGAAATTGAGATTTGTTCTCATTGCATTTTAACCCCTTTTTCCAGAATCGTGGATTATCGGAAAGCATCGGTTTAAGGTCAGGTAAAACAAGGATTTCTACAATTTATCAGGCAACTAGTGGTGGAGTAACTCCCCTTCAGCATTTATGTAAGACACTGCCGCTTTACAAGGAAACATTTTTTCAATGCAGCATAGAGTGGTCCAAAAGCATGGAAGGCAAATTGACCAAGCCATGGCCATCCAGCGGCAGTTTCTCCAAGGACGTACATCAATTACTACTGACAAACATACAGGCAATTACAAAGGGAAGAAGTTGACCAAACGCATGGGGGTATTTGAGTTGAGGCGCATGTTCCAGGAGGGAGAGGGGAACGCGGCAAGGCATATGTGAATGCTAAACCAGCATGAGGTGAAGGAAGAGGGCTCTCACCCTTCCGTACCCTCTCCTGCCCCTCCCAGTGTAATATCCGATGACACAGAGGATGACCAGGGGATATATCCAGTAAGAGAACTAAGGGCAGCAGAGAGGTACTCAAATCCAACAGATACTAAAAATGAGAAACTGAAGGATGCAGGACAACTAGCTAGCAGTACAGGAGCAAGCAAGGAGGGACTGGAGCACACAAAGGCAGAGTTTGTGGACATAGGTACGGAAGAATGGATAGCAGCACAGATACTCTTGAAACTTAAAGTAAAGACAACAGCGGATGCAGAAGGAGTGACAAGGGCAATAGAGGACTTGGATAGGGATCACGAAAGACTGGATTGGGTAGCACAAATGGAGGCGGAGGAGCAAAGGGAGATGTCACGACCCTCGCCCAAAACCCCCTCTGGCAAACCCATTGGCCAGGTGGAGTCAGGAATTGGGCCTCTAGAGCCTGGCATCCTCTTCCAAAACCCTCTTGGGGCCACTCCTGGCACCTATGGCGCCAGGCTCATACACCATGAAAAACATGTGCTTAGGAATTACTTAATGGGTTGTCAGCCAACATGGAAGCATCCACATAGCTTGGTTCTAAGGAACCAAGCTATGTGGTCTAGAGTTTTGGGTGTGGTAGCCTAGGGACTACTTTACCTGGACCGATTTTGTTGGGGCTATTTAAACCACACCCGAGCAAGACAACACGCTTCGCGTTACTTTGCAGTTTGCAACGTGACGCTCACCATGTCCCGCTATTCCCTCGAACCCCGGAGAAGCAGAACCTGCAAAGAGACAAAAGGAACATCCTTAGCAGCAGCATCTTACCTGCAGTCTTCATCTTTAGCCACTCGCAGCTACTGAGAACAGCTTCCTCGAATCTGCACGCCTCCTGGACAGAACGACCTGAAAGAGGAAGATAGAGGCAACATTAAAGAAAGCAGTAGAGACATTTGCAAATTGTGAACTGCTCAAAAGGCTTACCTGGCTGGTCGTCTCTCGGCTGGCACCACTCTGGACATTCCACTCTCGCTGAAGAACACCGCGACCTACAAGGAAGGAAAAGACAGGTTAGCAAAGGCAAGACTTCGCAGCGCTGCGCATAGCGCTTACCTACCACATCACAGCGCTCTTAATGCGCCATCATTTAACAGCGGAACTCAACCAAGCCAGTTCACCGCGCTGAAGCTCTGCATACCTAAGGGAGAAAAAAAGAGACATTTTAAACAAAGAAAGGCATGCAGAATAGCAACAAAACTAAAGAACAGCAATAAGACCTACCTGAACAATATCAAACGGGCCAGCGTCAGTGAAGTAACTGGACCGCACACGCCCATGAAAGACAACGCGCCCCTGCAAAGAAGGCAGGACGAAGACCACACCTAACTCTACGACAAGGTGAGGAGAGGGCGCCAGAGGGACTGAAATCATACGGGGGTGGAGGGAGGATACTTACCCCAGTCGGTCAGTCTTGAACACAGTCCTCCTGTATTTTCAGGCAGAACCTTCCCCGCAGACCACATCAGGGCAAAGCTAAGAAGCATACCAGCGAGTAACCCGGCTGGGTGGCGTCCCTTTGGATACCAAGTGAGCGTAACAGAACGCAAAGCCTACCACAACAAATCCATCTGGGCGCCATGGAGACATCAGAAATGGCCCAATTGGCCCAATTACTAGTAGAGCTTCGTGCTGAGGTTCATTCTGCCCGACAAGAGACTAATGCCCTCCGGAGAGACCTAATAGTGACCAAAGAACGCACTGAAGAGATTAGCACGCAATACTTGCAGTCACAGGCAGGACAGACGCCTCTACCTGGAAGCAATCCAACAATGCAAAACCCTGCCATACCACCCACTCCGGTACAGATCACGTTAACTCGAACAGTGCCCCTGACACCACCAGAAAGGTTCTCAGGTGACCCACGGAAGTATGCTGCATTCATCAATCAGTGTCGCCTTCATTTTCTTTGTAGGCCTGGAGCATTTCCAAACAACCAAGCTCAAGTAGCTTTTGTCTTATCATACCTGAGTGGTAGTGCAGGAGATTGGTCGGTGCCGTTGGTAACCCATGACGATCCTCTATTAAATGACTTTGGGGGTTCCAGAGAGAAATGGAAAAACGTTTTGCTCGCCATACCCAGGAACAAGCAGTAGACAATGAACTCTTGTCCCTCCGACAAGGGAATCAGGACTTGTTAACGTGCATTGCTACCTTCAACAGACAGGTTGCCGAAGCTAGGTGGCCAGAAAACAAAAGAACCACCTTATTCCATCGAGGCTTACGAGGCGAATTAAAAGACGTCTTAGCCCAGCTGGTTGATCCACCCAGAGACAGAATTCATAAATCTGGTCGTGCAGCTAGACCACCAGTTGCAGGACCGAAAGGCAGACTGGTCTAAGACGGACCCTTGGACCGTGCATGTTCGACCAAAGGAAAACACACCCCGCTTACCTGAAAATGCTGTAGAACCCATGCAGATTGGAGGGATACGGCCTCCATTAACAAAACAAGAGCGGGACAAAAGAAGACAACAACAGCTTTGTTTGTATTGTGGGAAACCAGGACATTTACCGAAGGACTGTCCAGTAAAACCCCCAAGAAGAACAGTCGGGGCCACAGAGAAGGATGAAGCTAAGGAATCGGAAAACTACCAAGCTCGTCAAACGTAGAGGTCAATTTGTTGAGTGAGAAGAAAGAATCGCTGACCTCGCACTTTGCAATACCAGTGATCTTAATCAACCACCAACAGTCGACAAGAATGCATGCTGTTGAAGCATACATCGATAGCGGAGCAGTTGGAAATTATATTGATCAAGAACTGGCAGCAGAGATGGGGCTTCCTTTGTGTTCTAAGCCAACTATGGACAAGGTAACCACCGTGGATGGGACAGAAATTGTTTCCGGACCAGTAACCCAGTGCACAGCCAGGGTAACCTTGCTGTGCCAGGACGGACATCGGGAGTCTATTTAATTTGATCTCATCAAGCCACCTCAGTTCAGGCTAATACTAGGGATGCCATGGTTGGTTGCTCACAACCCTTTGATAGACTGGCGGGCATGAAAATTAACCTTCCCCGGTGACTGCTCCCCTGCCTGCTATTACCAAGAGGAGAAACCCGACGTCTGTATCTCCATAACTCCTCGAGCGACAGTATCAACCCTAGGAGCAACTAATACCCTTCCAAGTGAATACCATGACTTCCAGGATGTTTTTTGAAAGGTCCAAGCCAATACATTGCTACCGCACAGGCCCTATGACTGTCAGATCGACCTTGTTCCTGGTGCACTAATCCATTGCGGCAGGATCTACGCTTTCACAGAACCAGAAAACCTTCATTTGAAATCCTATTTAGACCAGTACCTTGCAAACCGATTTATCCGTCCTTTGAAGTCCCCCGCAGCCAGTCCTTTGTTCTTCGTACCGAAAAAGGAAGGAGACTTGAGAACCTGTATTGACTACCGCGCATTGAACCAGATCACTGTGAAGAACCGCTACCCCTTGCCACTTATCCCTGAGATGCTAGACCAAGTTAAAGATGCCCAGATTTATACCAAATTGGACCTTCGAGGAGCGTACCACGTGGTCCGAGTCAGAAAAGGAGATGAATGGAAAACTGCCTTCCGTACTAAGTACGGCTTGTTTGAATATCAAGTCATGCCCTTTGGGTTATGCAACGCTCCTGCGGCATTCCAATATTTCATGAATGACATCTTAAGGGAGTTAATTGATGTGTGCGCCTTAGTGTACATAGTCGACATCTTAGTATACTCATCCTCAAAATAAGATCATGTCAGGCACGTTCGTTCAGTCCTCACCAAGCTCTGTCAACATCGCTTGTTTGCAAAGCTTGAAAAATGCTTTTTTCACGTCACCGAAGTAGAGTTTATTGTTTTTATCCTTACTCCAGGAGGCATCAGAATGGACATGCACAAGGCAGATGCCATTCTGAAATGGCCTTCACCGACGTCTCTGAAAGTGGTACAAAGCATGCTGGGCTTTGCGAACTTCTCCCGCTGGTTCTTTCCAGATTTCTCTCAGGTTGTGCACCCAATCACAGTACTATTACGAAAAAACAATAAAAAGTTTGCTTGGACCGAAGAAGCAGAAGAAGCCTTTCGGGAACTTAAACAAAGGTTTACCTCTGCTCCAATCCTGCAACATCCTCGTTCAGACCTCCCTTATGTCATTGAAACTGATGCGTCGAGTCTCGCAATGGGGGCTGTCCTTTCACAGAGAGATCCGGAAACCGGCCAGCTACATCCTGTGGCCTTCTGGTGGAAAAAGTTCTCACCTCCAGAGATTAATTATGCCATCACGGACAAGGAACTCCTGGCTATTAAATCCGCCTTTAAAGCCTGGAGGCACTACCTTCTGGGGGCCAGACAAACCTTAACAGTCATCACAGACCACCGAAACCTGCAATATCTCAAAACAGCCAAGGCCCAGTCCTCGCGCCAATTACGGTGGGCCCTTTTCTTCGCCGAATATGATTATGTGATCACATTTCGACCAGGAGTCAGAAACGGAAAGGCGGATGCCTTATCTCGCATGGGCATAGATGAAATAGTATATACAACTTCAGACCCAGTACCTATTATACCTGAAGACAAACTCTTGGGTATCACGACAGCCTTAACACAAGCAGAACTACGAAAAGAAATCCAACGGACAATGAATCCTGGTGCCTTCCTCACATGGCAAACTCAGGGAGAACAATATACCATCAAAGACCATCTACCCTTTTTTAGGGATTGTCTATATGTACCCAAGAAGGAATTACAAAAGCATATTATTTCAAACTATCATGATTCACTGATCGAAGGGCATCCTGGGATCGCCAAAAATCTAGCTAAGGTGAAAGAGAACTTTGGTGGCCTACCTGACATAAGGACATCATTCAGTATATTCAGTCCTGTGGTGTCTGCGCACAAAATAAATCACAGAAACAAAAACCATCTGGTCTCCTGCAACCATTGGTCATTCCTCCAGTTCCATGGCACACTCTTTCCCTGGACTTCATCACTGATCTACCTCCAAGCCGAGGGTTCAACTCCATCTTTGTAGTTGTGGACTTGTTCTCGAAGATGGCCCATTTTATTCCTCTCAAAGGCCTCCCAGACGCAGCCACTTTAGCAAAAGTGTTCCTGGAGGGCGTGGTTAAGCTACATGGCTTCCCTTCGGTTCTGGTCTCTGATCGAGGCAGCCAGTTTGTTTCAAACTTCTGGAAAAAATGTTGTGCAATGGCGCAGATCGACGATCGGCTATCTACCAGTCACCATCCCCAAATGGACGGCCAAACCGAGCGAACCAATCAGACACTCGATCAATATTTACGGTGAATGCTGCACCACGAACAAAGGAATTGGGAAGACCTAATATGGATAGCCGAATATGAATATGACAATTCTTTGCATTCAAGCACGGGACAAACGCCCTTCTATACCCTTTATGGCAGACATCCACGTACTTCTGAACTAGACATTCCAGCCAGCTTGGAAATGCCAGCGGTGAAGACTCTACACACAACCATTACTCAGGCTGTCAAAAGGACAATGGAACACCTTATTCATGCCAAACAAAAACAAAAGAGATTTGCCGACCAACACCCGAAAAAGGCCCCTGATTATCAAGTAGGAGACAAAGTTTGGTTAGCCGCTAAATTCGTACCCATCAAGGGAACCCGGACCTTTCAACCCAGATTCTTAGGACCCTATACCATTAAGGCAATTATTAACCCAGTAGACGTGAAACTGGATTTACCACCTAATCTACAAATCCACCCGGTATTCCATGTTTCCCTCCTGAAACCAATGCAACCTGGCACACGGATTGGGACAGCACCTAAGCCCATACTTGTTGACGGAGAACCAGAATTCGAAGTCAAAGATATCTTGGACTTTAAATACTCTAGGATCAAGCTATATTATCTCGTCGATTGGAAAGGATTTGGGCCACAAGATAGATCCTTGGAGCCCAGTGAGAATATCCATGCACCGCGTCTAATCTGGAAATTCCATCGGAACTTCCCAACCAAACCTGGGCCAGACAGAAGGAACACCATAGGAGGGGACTTAGGGGGGAGTGCTGTCATGACCCTCGCCCAAAACCCCCTCTGGCAAACCCATTGGCCAGGTGGAGTCAGGACTCGGGCCTCTAGAGCCTGGCATCCTCTTCCAAAACCCTCTTGGGGCACTCCTGGCGCCTATGGCGCTAGGCGCATTCACCATGAAAAACATGCGCTTAGGAACTACTTAATGTGTTGTCAGCCAACATGGAGGCATCTACATAGCTTGGTTCCAAAGAACCAAGCTATGCGGTCTAGTGTTTTGGGTGTGGTAGCCTAGGGACTACTTTACCTGGACTATTTTGGAAAACACAGGTTAGCAAAGGCTAGACTTCGCAGTGCTGCGCATAGGGCTTACTTACCGCATCATAGCGCTCTTAATGCGCCATAATTTACCAGTGGGGCTCAACCAAGCCAGTTTGCAGCGCTGAAGCTCCGCATACCTAAGGGAGAAAAAAGAGACATTTTAAACAAAGAAAGGCATGCAGGATAGCAACAAAACTAAAGAACAGCAATAAGACCTACTTGAACAATATCTAACGGGCCGGCGTCAGTAAAGTAACTGGACCGCACATGCCCATGAAAGACAACGCGCCCCTGCAAAGAAGGCAGGACGGACAGCATGCCTAACTCTACCACAAGGTGAGGAGAGGGCGCCAGAGAGACTGAAATCATACGGGGGTGGAGGGAGGATAGTTACCCCAGTCGGTCAGTCTTGAATATAGTCCTCCTGTATTTTCAGGCAGAACCTTCCCCGCAGACCACATCAGGGCAAAGGTGAAAAGCATACCAGCGAGTAACCCGGCTGGGTGGCACCCCTGTGGATACCAGGTGAGCGTAAAAGTAGAAGGACAGGGAAATAAGGTGGGAACGCGAAGACAGGGAGAGAAGCAGAGAAGAGAAACTGGAATGGGGAAGAAAGTGAACGTACAAGGGAGTGGGAGAGGCAACTCATGGAAAGAGAACGAGAAGAAAGGATGGAGCGGTATCTCAAGGGGAAGAAGAGGGCAGAGAGAGAGATGAGGGAGAAAAGGGAGTAGGAGGAAGAGAAGGCAGATAGGAGGAGGGAGATAGCGGAGCAAGAGAAATGCAAGTTAGCTGAAAGGGAGCAGAGAAAGTTGCAGTTGGATAGACGGGCGAGGGAACGAGCATGAAAAGGGTATGAGGAGCAAGCAATCAATAAGGTTAGCAACCAAGTTGCCTGGGATTGGGAGAGAAATAGATGAAAGGAGGAAGGCGAGTAGAACCAGACAGTACGAATGTGCAAGGGAGATACACAGGAAGTGGCGCCGCACGCCTAGGAGAATGGGCATGAGCCAGTAAGCATAACTTGGTGAACATTGACCTTAGTGTAAAACCTGATGCTGACTCAACAACAAGGAAGTTGAGTTTTTCTGATGACTTCTGTAGCACCACGGATATAGGATCAGTCAATGATGATAGTCATAGCAGTGACGACAGGGAGGAGCCGAGCAGACTCTCCCTTACGAGAACAGGAGAGTGAGCATCATGGGAGTGTAGATCCCATGGGCAAGAGAAGGAGGGGCCATTCCAAAAGAACGGACACAGCAGGAAACTGAGAAGTGCACCACACATAACTCATATGTCAACAGACTCAGAGATTTCCAGGGGCACAGGAGAGAAGAGACAACACTGGCACATTCTAGCGGGCGACTAGCTAGAGCTCATGATGGGAACAAGCGAGTGCCCACACCAGAACCCGTGGACATATGCGCAGGCATTGAGGATGAAAGGGGGCCTATTCAGTTCAGGCAGTATCAGAGAATGCCAGAAGAAAGGGCAGCATATTTGCAAATGCCCCTATAAGAGAGGGGAGAGACAAGGCCTCAGTTTGTGCCATGGACACATACGGACAAGGATAATGTTAAGTACAGATTACCCTCATTGAGTGTGGGCGCTGGGAAATGGATTTTTGAAATGGAAAAACTGACAGCGGGTCACAGATTAGCAGTGGGTGACGTCAAACGACTGTTGGTTTCAATATTGGGTGACACAGCGGATGACATATGGAAGAGGGGTGATTCCCAGGGGTGGCGATACAAAACACAGCACATGATGGATCACCATTCACAAATTGCAGAGCAGAAGTATGGCAAGCATTACGGACACAATACCCAGACACGTCAGACATCAGGGCAATTCCCTCACACAAAATGCGTGAAGACGAGGATCCTGTCCAATATGTTCAGGAGATTCAAGAGCTTTGGCACCTTGAAACTCGAGAGCTGTGGGACAAAATGATTGCAATCTTTGATCACATCTTAGTACAGGGACTCCCAGAACCGGTACAGAAGAGTTTGAAGAAATTGTTCCAGCTCACAATAGTGCACCAATGTAGATTGTGGGAGGAGAAATTTAAATAACAGACAGAGGAAAGGAAGGCAGACAGGGCCAAGTTAGTGCAAAATAAATTATCAACGTTTGCAATGGAAGGGGTGGTCATAACCAGTGCCACAGCAGCAGTGCCAACAACCATAGCAGTACGCACCACCCATGGGAGAAGGTACATGGGGAGAGGCGGATTTCAGCTGGGATTTCGAGGAAGGGGAGGTTTCAGAAGGGGCATGGCTTAGTAAGACATACACATCACATCAATTCAATCAAGGGGGTTCCAGGGATACAATCAACAGCTGGAGCAGGGTCCAGGAGACTTCCCAGGGGTTTTTCCAGGACATGGGAGGGATCCACCTGAGTGCTGGACGTGTGGGCAGCTAGGACATATTTCAAGAGTGTGTAGATTCAGAGGGGCTCAACAGGACTGGGGAGATCAAGGACAGCAGAACTATCAAGGGGACTGGATGAGTATTATTATGCTCAAGGTACACAGCAACCAGGGTCAGATAGAGGGCACATATGAGCAGATGCCACAAGCACAAACACAGGCACCAGCACCACCACAGATACAGTCCCCAGAAATGACAGCACCATCGTCCCAGTGCTTACAAGCATCACAACCAGAGCAAATGCACAGCAGTTCACACAAATACAGGACAGTGACACGACGAAGCCCATGGATACCATGGAGACAGTGCTATTTAGATGATTTGGAGGGGTTAACATGGTGGGAAATAACTCTTTCTCAGGGAATGGATTGTTATTGTACCATCAATAGCACAGCCTAAAGACGAATTTGATGTGCCCCATCCTATCGGTCAAACCCAATCCTGCGGAGAAACCTCGCATAGGGGTGGCGATAGGTGACAGAACATTTTCCTTTTTTGTTGACACAGGTGCAACTAGGTCATGCATCCGGGATGGGACTTTTGCACTGTCAGGTGAGGCCATGAACACTTAAGGAATCTCAGGGCACAGGAAGTGGTTCCTTTTACTGATATTATCTCCCTATCAATAGGAGATCACAACTTATCACTTTACTCTCAACAGACACCTGTAAACATATTCGCATGTGACATCATGAGCATACTAAACATGACCTTTTCATTCACAGACAAAGGCAAAATATACTCAACACCAGGCATATGCATGTTAAACATAAGACAGATAGTGCAAGCTTATTGTGGGAACGCAGTACAGAGTGGGGTGCCAATAGACCCAGGAATGTTCCAATATGGGACAGACATTGACATTGCATGGATGCCAGGCATCACAGGGAAGGTGCGGCAAGAGCTGGGGATATCTGTTCAGGCTAGAGACACCAATGGATGAGCCAGAAGGGACAATACTATGTATTGAGATCCAAACAGTGCTTGCTAGAGAGGATTGGATTGCAGTAAATGCAACGGATGACACTGGGAGGGCATGGAGAGCAATAATTGCAGTAGCAGAAGGGTGCAGTTTAACAACAGTGACAGATGAGGAACTATTTGGAGAAGAGAGGCTGGAATTGGAAATGGTGCTCGAAATGAGTGTAACATTTTGGTTGCAGATCAATTAGAGAGAGGTGCCACAGAGAATGTTGATTGCGCCTGAGGCACCACCCGCATTCTGGGAGGAGGACATGGCCAAGGTACCTGACAGCTTATGGACCACAAGTCCTTATAACGTTGGGTGCATAAAGAGCATAGGGGGACTGAAGATCAAATTGAAGCCAAGAGCAATTTTGCCAAGAGTAAAACAATACACGCCTGACCAAGGACACAGATGAGGGCATCTATGAGACAATCAATGTCCTCATTGAAATAGGCATTTTGGTACCCTCAGAGTGTCCATGCAGAGTCTCCATACATGGCAGTGTACCCCATATGCAAGGCCAACGGGGGTTCATGATGTTTCTTTCTGGATTTACATCCGATTAACCACATCGTAGAGGCAGAGTATCCAGTAGCAGTAAATCCTGTATCGATTTTGCATGGCATTCCAGCAGAAACCACCTGTTTCACAGTCATTGATCTAAAGAACACATCATTTCCAGTACCACTACCCTCAGACTCACAAGACTAGACCAGCTTTATGTATCGCAATAAGAAGTTGAATAATACTTGCTTACCACAGGGATACTGAGAGTCACCATTTATCTTTAACAGGGTGATTCAGATGGATTTAGGCAATATCGAGTCAGAGAGCACTGTTCTACAGTACGCAGATGACATTTTGATTTGCAGTGAGACAGAAGATCAATGCAGGGCAGATTATGTGCACATGCTGTCAGTTCTAGCAGACAAGGGATAACAGGTAGACAAGACCAAGCTCCATTATTGTCAAAAGAATGTGCTGTGAATTGGGCAGATGATATGAAAGGATGGGAGACAGATTGCCCCAAAGAGAGCACAGACAAAAAAAACAACACGCCACAGCCAAAGACAGTGAGGGAAATGCAACAGTTTTTGGGACTGTGTGACTATTGTAGGCTATGGGTCTTCGACTACAGGACATACACCAGACCACTCCTGACTGCATTGGTAGAGGCCCAGAGGGTAGAAATGACATTGACCTGGACCACAGAGATGACTGACACCTTTGAAGAATTGAAACAGGCAATATGTACAGCCCCAGTGTTAGGGACCCCAGTCTACAAAAAGGGGTTCTTCTTGTTTTCACACACTGACGGTGTAGTAATGAAGGCAGCTCTGACACAGAAGACAAGCATGGGCCACCAACCAATTGCTTACTACAGCGGACAGCTTGACCCAGTGATGAGTGGACATTATCCGTGCGAACAATCATTGACTGCTTCAGCCTTCGCAGTGGAACGGTCATCAACAGTGACAATGGGGTGCATCACTACTCTTTATGTGGAACACGTTATGTTTGCAATACTGCACAAGCCAAAGAGAACATTGACTACCCAGAGAGCATCAGGATATGAGGTCATACTATCCAAAGCAGAATATAGGATAGTAAGATACAAGATTGTAAACCCAGCATCATTCTTGGCAGATGTCTACTAACCATGACTGCACAAAAAACATAGAGCAATTCAGTGAGACATGCAAGGTGGAGGAAGATGCACTTGAGGGCGGAGACGTGCTTTATATTGATGGGTAGTCAACTATTGATCAGACTGATGGGATCAGAAGGACTGGCACTGCTGTAGTGAGATTGAAGGAGGACTGGACGAGGGAGGTAGTAGTGAGTGCACGGTTACCATCTCATTATTCAGCCCAGGCAGTAGAACTAGTGGACCTTATACTGGCCTTATAGCACAGCATAGGCAAAAGTGTGATGATATATTCTGAGAGTGCTTATATCTCATCAACAGTGCATTCTGGATTAGCGCAATGGCTCAGGAGGGGGGTCAGGAGAGCAGATGGGACCCCGGTACATCACGCACTGTTGCTAGGCAAATTGATTGAAGTGATCACATACCCGCAGGAGCTAACACTAGCGAAGTGTCAGACACACACCAAGGGGAAGACACCATTTCAAGGGGACATGAAGCAGCAGACTATGAGGCAACATACACTGTATGTTTTTGAAAGCTGTGAGAACTGGCCTAAGGTCCCACAGAGGTGAGAAACATGATGATGAGAGAAGGGTAAAACTATCTACCAGAAACTCAGATTATGGAATTGCAAGGAGCTGCATCATCAGAGGAAAGGGAGTTCTGGGAGAAGAGAGGATGTTCCATGTCCCCTACAGACGCCTTATCATGACAGAATAACACAGGAAAGGTGGTCATGCCATTGACCCTACTAAAAACAGCACTAGCACAGTTACATTACCCAACCCACACAGGGAAGGAGGTCATTGCTACATTTATTGGTGAAACATGGTTTTGCCTGAATTTAAATGAACATGTTGCCAATTTCATTGGTGCCAGCAGTTCACGGCTAGACACACCCTGAGAGTTGTGAGAGGAGCTATACCCAGACCGGAAGGCCCATTTTTACATCTCCATGTATACTACTTGGACATGATCCAATTGTGTCAAGGATAACGATACATGACAGTGTTTGTCTTCCCATTCTCAAGGTGGATAGAGGCTGAGCCCTGTTCCCATGCTGAAGCCCTAAGAGAGGCAAAATTCCTGGTCCAGGATGTATTCCCAAGATGGGGTGGGTGTGAAGTCCTGTGGTCTGACAATGGGCCCCACTTTGCCAATGAAATGTTCCAGCATATCACCACCCTGCTAGGAATAAAACACAAATTCACCTGTGCATACCACTGGAAGCAAATGGTGTGTGTGAACGCCTCAATGGCCTCCTGAAGGAGTGCATTGCCAAAACTCAGCAGAGCACCAAGAAGAACTGGCTTCACTGTTTGCCACTGGCACTCTACGAATTAGGCAACAAGCCAGGGTCTGACCACCATTTAACTCCCCACGAGGTGGTGACAGGACGGCGCATTCATCTCCCCCTGGCTCCTCCCACTAGGGCATTGAAGGATTGTGAAAACAGTGTAGAGATATTAGGTCAAGAAATGTAAGAATATGTCACTTCCCTGGTTTATAGCGCTTCATTTATCTCTCGCCAGATACAGAGGACACCTAGAGACAACAAACAAGTAACCTCAGATGACACAGAACCAGAGACTGCAATTAAACATTTAGTGCAAGTGGGAGACTTGGTTCTCCTGAAAAACTTTACATGGCACTGGAACTTGCCTTGGTTTACTGGACCTCACCTAGTGGAGACCGTTACTGATCGAGCTGTCCGACTGGATGGTAAAAGTGTCTGGAACCACATCCAGGATATCAAGCCCTACAAAGCAGTGGCCTTGCCTAGCAGCGCAACAACGAGAACTGACAGGGCCAACATTACAGATCGCAATGGACTTCAAGAGAGGGCAAATTCTCCTGAGTTAGGGAAACCTGCCCACCCCATGGTCCGACGCTACCAAGTAGCTGACGTAGCGACCGAAATACTTGTGCAAATTGACAGCTGTAGCACATTGCTTGTTTTCTCTTTTCTCGCTTACGCAGGTTGTGAATTTGCAATGGTAATATTTGCACACCCTAACAGCTGAAACACTGTGGTTGTCCTCTCTTTCTGTTGCACATGCAAGTGCATGCATATGTTGTTAGAATTGTGTAAGGAATTTCCCAGATGTTACCTCCCACTGACCACCCTGAAACATTCTCCAATCAATGTGTGTACTCTATAAGAAGACCAAGACGATTCCGAGCCCAAACTCCTGAAGTATATTTCCTCATGTTCATAGAGTATCTAGCCCAAGCATACCCACAACTCAAACAGAGTGCCTACAGGGTTCTGCTCACATTAAGAGACCCCCTGATAAGGAAAGTTTGGGAAGAGGTTTCACATTCGCCATTAGCGACTATTTCGTTTGTGGAGCTTGAGGGTACATGCAAGTACCAACACTATAACGCCTCTCTTGCAATTTTCAGGCAGGAAACTTTACGATCTCATCAGCTGCACGGACTAAGCAGCGTAAGTGGTCATGTCACGTTTGCTTATTGATTCCAACTGCAGTATTTGGCTTTTCAGTTTGGCAGCTCTTTTTTGCAAAGCATGTTACCGCTGTGTCCCCTACTAACATTCCCCCGACCCAGGCAGGAGCAACTACCATGTCAGCCGGAAGGAGAGATATTGCTGATAAGGTAAGAAGAGGTAAGTGCAGTGTTGATACAAACATGTAGGGAATTGACATGTATCTCACAGACACAGCATGAGTAACAAACAACATGTGGTATAAACACATGTCCAAAGTTGTTAGGGACTACACCCGGGAGAGCTGTTATGTCTGCTCATGAATCCCCTACACCTTTAGTGCCTTGAGAACATTCATTGCAACTGAAATACCTCCAGCAAAAGCACAGTGCTTAATATATCTCGCGATGGTCCAGATGCAAGGCCCATTCCAGGGGAAGACAGCAACCTTAAAACGGATGTCAAAGGGAAGACAATTATATCAAGACACTAGACAGGATGAACAACTACTGCAAGCTCGATGAAGGGTTGCAGTACATAACTGATGGGCCAGAGAAGGGAGAGACAAAGACGGTGACACTGAAGGAATTGCCATGCCCCTGGGCAAGAACAAAGGAAAAAGGAGGAGAGCCTGGCTGCTCAGAGAGACCACAGATTTTGGTCTATGGATACGTATACACTATCGACGGCTGGGAAGATGGAGTGGTGGGAAGCAAGGCCCTGACTTTAGCCAATGCACCAGTGAACAAAGTACAATAAGAAAATGAGAAATGCTTGAAATAATTGGACAGAGTGCAAAGTTGGTAACTTGGGTTGAGAATGAAGCTGGACCGATGTTGATAATTTCCCTGAAGATGCCAGCCTTGTGTTACAAGCACAACAGCAATGTGGATGTTGGCGAGAATGTGGAATACAAGATGACAGAGACTATCCCAGCAATGGGAGCAGGAACAGCACTATTGATGGATCACTATTGGGCATGCAGATCTAAAGCATATGGGAAATTTCCACCCAACTGTGGAGGGGTATGCTCCCTAGTACACATCAACATGCCCTCGCTGGTGGTACCCAGGAAAGATGTATAGCTTGATGACTTACTGAAGATGAAAAACAACAAAAGGAAGAAGAGATAACCACCTGTCCAAATAGAAAAGGCTGCCAAGCAAAGTGGACTGAGCAGAGTGAAGAGAGGAAGAATTACTTCTCATGCAAATAAGAAACAGCCTTGGACTAAGCACCAGCACAACACAGAGTGTTCAGCAGGACACAAATATTCTTCACATTGTTGATACCTGGAGTACAGACATATGTAAATGCCAAATGGTTACTTATAACCGGCTGAGAATTGATGTTAAGAATAAATTCACAATGTATGGGTTCAATGCAATAAAAGAAGAGTTTAGAGCAATAGGATTGGTGGTACTCCAGAACAGGTACGCTCTGGATCGTCTCACGGCAATGGAAGGAGGAGTTTGTACAAACATATGGAGTTCCTGTTGTACATTGTTACCCACCAACGACAAATATAACTTTACCCTCTCAGACACAGTTGCACAATTGGCACAGATGAGTGTGAGGATGGAGGACGGAGCACGTGAGACAGGGAAGGACAAGAGCTGGCTCGCATACCTATTGTCATGGATGCCATCATGGCTGTCTGATGGATTGAAAGTGATAGTTGGAGCACTGGCACTAGGAGCAGCATCCCTGTGTGGGCTCAAGATCTGCATTGGAAGATGTAAGAAAACAGAAGAAGAAGAAATAGGAATACAAATACTGATGGATGTGAGCATAGGAGGAGCAATTGATGACATTGTGAAAGAAAGAGACAGGCTAAGGGAAAGAATAACGATGTGTGACCTGTTCCCAGCGGGGACAAAAGTGGACAATCCCCGGGACCGAAGGAAGTATGAAGGGAAAGGGGCATGTGCTCACATTTATTGGTCCTTTGATGATCATGTAAACTATTATGGACACCTCGGAGCAGTGACAAAGATATATAATTAAAGGAAGATGAGTGGTTCTTTCATGATGTGGTCGACAAATCAACCACAGGAGGGACTGAAGAGTGGAGGATGAAATCCAACCCCACCTCCCATTCCCCCAGGCACAAAAACTGGAAGAAGAAGCAAAGGAATCATGACCGTTCGTACCATTCCGACCGATGCCCCACTGTTCCCCTGATTGACACATACCTTGAAAGGTATCCACTCTACCAACCCCATAGCCCAGGACCAAAACATACACTGCCTAGAGTGGATGAGGAGTCACCAGACCATTAAGGACACTTCAATTGACAGCCTCGACTAAAGCGCCAAGGAAACATACTCAAAGTCATAAGAGACACCATGATTTAGCAGCGTTAGACATGAAGCACACATGCCATCTGCACACCAGGTCATAATAGCGCACCTGAATACATGAAGAACATGTGCATACCATTCTATAAAATAGAGGACAGTTACATATACATACTGTTTGTGCTTTTATTATTTTGTCATTAGCTTGACTGCCGCAACGTGGCAACCACAATAAACAAGAGATCCTGTGTAAATGCTTACACACGGGCCACAAACGTCTCAGTGGAAGCTGAGCTGAGCTGAATTCAGAGCAAACCGTGCGTGACAGAGCCTGCTGCCAAAGTCACCAAGTTGTGAGTGACATTCCATTCCCTGAACTGCAGTAACACCAGCACAGAAAACATGAATAATTCCCTTCAAATTCAGACTAATTCAGAGCTGCAGAGTTCAGGAATACGGTCTCTGGATGCATGACCGGCCCGACCCGATGATGAACAGAAACTAGCAGCTGGGAAAGCAGAGCAGTCCTACACAGCCAGACAATGATTTGCAACAAAGTTGCTACAGAGAAGCCAAATATTGCATGATGAGAACGAGCACTCTCATAGTCAGTGGTGGTTCACACATGTTATAATGCAGATACATAGTTGTTCTTATTACCTTGAAAAGGTACACTTTGAGCTGAGAAACTTGGGTCCCAGACCTGGGGGCGACAGCTCTAACCAATCACAGTTCAGGACCCCAGGCCTGGGAAGCAGAAGGCACAGACCAATGATAAGACCCTCACAATGCAACGTTGTAGAAGCAGCATTTTTGGGAATGAATCAGGCCAGCCACCTAACATGGGAGAACCAATAATCTAACATATATAGGGCCTACGATGGGTGGATTATCACACAACGCCCAATCCGGGTTCCAGATAGGTTTGCTGGAGTGGTGCCCAGGTTGTGATGCTCTCATGAAGCAATAGTGTATTAAAACTGGCCTGCAAGCCAGAGCTCACTGAGATGTTCACGGATTGTCTTCTATCCTTGTACTGATCCCTGTTGGTTTTGGCTGTAATAAACCACAGTTTGAACTTGCTGTCTGTCTGGGCCTGTGTTGGTTTTGGGAAAGGAATGACTTAGGCCTTCCATGAGTTCTGAGTTTGCAAACTCCTAGCACCCCTCAACCTGCCTGGGAGTTCTATCCTAACAGTGCAAAACCACCAATCAGCGGCACAAGACACATATTACAATTTTGTAAAAATTGTTCTGTAATTTCAATGGAGGCAATGTGACTGATGCTGCCAATTGCCTTTTTTGCATTGTCTATATGTAACTATATGAAAGAACATCTTTGGTCAAATACAATGTATATTGAAGAAACTAGTTACCAGTATTACAGTAATTAGAAATATCTAAAAATAATTGAGTGTGAGATATAGCAATCTACAAAGCTAAGCCTCCGAACTTTATGTTTAACTTATTAACAAACAATATATTTCACTTATTCAAATACAAAAGCTAGGGCAGAATTGTCACTTCATTTGGATGAGGTTCTCTGTGGACCAACATAGGGACTCTGCCCATTTCCACAGTACAACCATTCGCAAATATTCACGGACTACATACATCAACAAAAAATAAACAGGGAGATTATGGAGGACAGTGCGCAGAAAAGTGTGTACGTCATTCTATTCTTGATTTATTTATTAACTCTAATTTTCATTTTCTCTGTCAAACTGAATCCTGAATTACCCCGACAACTCCTTTACTCCAATCTCCCTTCATACTGCTTCCACTTCCTTCTCTCATACTTCTCGTCAACACAGGTGTAGTGGGGGCACAGGAATTCTCTTTAATTCCTCATGGACTCTTCCACCTCCACGTTCTAGTCTCCCAAGATTACCTTCTTTTCAATTTTAATTTTCATCTTTTTCTAATCCTTTCCTTGTCTCTCTTCTTGTTGTCTATCATCCTCCTGGTCCACTTGCTAATTTTCTTGAACATCTTGATCTTCTCTTATCCCACCTTCTCTCATCTCCTCCGCCTCTCATACTTTTTGGCGATTTCAACCCTTCCTCTAATTCATCTAATTTCCTCAATACCGCCCCCTTCTCCTGTTTCTTCCGGGCACCAGACCATTAAGGACACTTCAATTGACAGCCTCGACTAAAGCGCCAAGGAAACATACTCAAAGTCATAAGAGACACCATGATTTAGCAGCGTTAGACATGAAGCACACATGCCATCTGCACACCAGGTCATAATAGCGCACCTGAATACATAAAGAACATGTGCATACCAGTCTATAAAATAGAGGACAGTTACATATACATACTGTTTGTGCTTTTATTATTTTGTCATTAGCTTGACTGCCGCAACGTGGCAACCACAATAAACAAGAGATCCTGTGTAAATGCTTACACACGGGCCACAAACGTCTCAGTGGAAGCTGAGCTGAGCTGAATTCAGAGCAAACCGTGCGTGACAGAGCCTGCTGCCAAAGTCACCAAGTTGTGAGTGACATTCCATTCCCTGAACTGCAGTAACACCAGCACAGAAAACATGAATAATTCCCTTCAAATTCAGACTAATTCAGAGCTGCAGAGTTCAGGAATACGGTCTCTGGATGCATGACCGGCCCGACCCGATGATGAACAGAAACTAGCAGCTGGGAAAGCAGAGCAGTCCTACACAGCCAGACAATGATTTGCAACAAAGTTGCTACAGAGAAGCCAAATATTGCATGATGAGAACGAGCACTCTCATAGTCAGTGGTGGTTCACACATGTTATAATGCAGATACATAGTTGTTCTTATTACCTTGAAAAGGTACACTTTGAGCTGAGAAACTTGGGTCCCAGACCTGGGGGCGACAGCTCTAACCAATCACAGTTCAGGACCCCAGGCCTGGGAAGCAGCAGGCACAGACCAATGATAAGACCCTCACACTGCAACGTTGTAGAAGCAGCATTTTTGGGAATGAATCAGGCCAGCCACCTAACATGGGAGAACCAATAATCTAACATATATAGGGCCTACGATGGGTGGATTATCACACAACGCCCAATCCGGGTTCCAGATAGGTTTGCTGGAGTGGTGCCCAGGTTGTGATGCTCTCATGAAGCAATAGGGTATTAAAACTGGCCTGCAAGCCAGAGCTCACTGAGATGTTCACGGATTGTCTTCTATCCTTGTACTGATCCCTGTTGGTTTTGGCTGTAATAAACCACAGTTTGAACTTGCTGTCTGTCTGGGCCTGTGTTGGTTTTGGGAAAGGAATGACTTAGGCCTTCCATGAGTTCTGAGTTTGCAAACTCCTAGCACCCCTCAACCTGCCTGGGAGTTCTATCCTAACAGTGCAAAACCACCAATCAGCGGCACAAGACACATATTACAATTTTGTAAAAATTGTTCTGTAATTTCAATGGAGGCAATGTGACTGATGCTGCCAATTGCCTTTTTTGCCGCCCCCTTCTCCTGTTTCTTCCGGGCACTTTTATGCCTTTGATCACTTACTACGTTCTTTCTCTGTTCCCCTCCTGATCTACCTGCATATTTCTTGACTATCTTTACTCTGCGTTATCTTTCTTCATTTGAATCTCCATCTTTTCTTTTCTCTTTGCACTCTTCACTTCCATCAATCCCGCGTTTCTCTTACTTCTCCCGTGATACCGCTTCTAGAACTCTACATTCATCTGTGCTTGACTCAACTTTTCCTTTGCACGCTTTTTGTTCTACTCATAAAACTCCACAGCCCTGGCTCTCTCCCTATCTTGTCTCCCTTTGCCGCAGCTTGCGCAAAGCCAAATGGCAATTTAAACATTCTCGTTCCCCTCTTGACCTCGTCACACTCTCAACTTCCCATTCCTCCTTTGACTCTGCTTTACTTACTGCAAAAAATTGTATTTCTCGGAACTCACACTCTCTTTATCTCACCACCCCCGTCGCCTCAACATATTCACAATATTCTGTCTCCTAAAATGCCTGACCCATCTGCTTTCCCATCTCAATCTTCCTCTGACTTTGCAAACTACTTCACATCTAAAGTAGCAAATATCAACTCAGCTTTCATTTCATCTGTTACTCCTTCTTTCTCTCACTGTCAAGTTCTATCTCTACATTCTTTTTCATCGCTCTCTCCTCTTGCTGACTCTGATACTCTGCCATTTTAGCTTGTGCGAACCCTACTGCTTCTTAAATTCTGATCCTTTTCCACTTCTCTTGGCTCATCTATTCCTGCTAACTTCCACCCTATTTATTTTATGCCCATTCTTTCTATAATTCTTGAGTGGGCTGCCTATGCTCAAGTATCCCGGTATCTGAATTTTCATTCCCTCTTCCTTCCTCCTCAGTTGGCTTACACCATAGTCACTATACAGAGACTGCTTTCTACATGTCTCAAATTCTTTCCTGTGTGCTTGTCACTCCAAACTCTCGTCTATTTTTATTCTTCTTGATATGTCTGCAGTGTTTGACACTGTTGATAACTATTTTCTTATTTCCTCTCTTTCTACCTTGGGCATCTCAGAGCCTGTTCTTGAATGGTTCCCCCTATGGTCCTATCTCTCCCTATGGTCCTACTCTATAATTTGGGCTGGGCCCTGTTCTCCCTCACTCTCCCTATTATATGGTGTCGCTCAATGTTTGGTATTTGGTCCTCTTCTCGTCTCCCTTTACACTGCACCTCTTTCTGCTCTTATCTCCTCCTTCCATCTATCTATTCATCTGTACGCTAATATTCAGATCTTTTTCTCTTTTCCATCCTTTGATTCCATTCTACACTCTACTGTTTCAAACTGTCTTTCAGCTGTTAAAAACTGTACGTCCACTCATTATCTACTTCTGAATCCTTCTAAAATAGAAGTTCTATTATTTCCTGCCTCTACTATTTCTCCCAGTCTTCCCTCTCCCTCTCTTTCTTTTGCTCCATCTTCACTTTCTTTCTCACTGTCTGTGCGTAACCTGGGTGTAATCTTTGACCTTTCCCACTCATTATCTTTTCATATTTCCTCTATAGCCCGCTCTTGTCATTACGCACATTGCAACATCCTTTGTGCTCACCCCTAGCTCTTCTTTCATGCTTCGAAACGTATCCTTTTTTCTCCTCATATTGACTACTGCTCGTCTCTATTGCTTGGTCTTCCTGCTTCCCAAGTTCTTCTGCTTCGTTCAGTTTATAATTCCTTGATTTGTCTCCTCTTTTCTTCACCCCCTCTGACTTCTATTGCGCCATCCCTACTTTCGATTACATTACTCCCTTTTGAATCTCGTCTTCTTTATCACTTTCTTTCAGTTGTTTTCAAATGCACCCATGGTCTGGCCTCCCTTATCTCTCTCCCTTACTCTGGTTTTACATCCCATCTCACCTCCTAAAATCCCCAAACTTATTTCTAACTGTCCCCAAATCTCTGTATGCTTCTTGTTTTCGTTCTTTTTCCCTCCTGGCGATTCTACCTCATCTTTGTGTATCTTTCAAACAAACCTCAAAACTCATCTCTTATCTTCTCTCATACCTTAACCCTCGGGCTTCCCCCCCTTCTGTTATTAACCATGTTTACATTTGATCATGATTGTACTGATGTTTTATATATTTGTTCAGCGCCTTTGGCTAAAATGCAATCAAAGGAAAAATGAAAATGAAATGAGGGGAAATGAAAGAGTACAATTTCAACTTCAAGTGGAATGGTACAGATGCCCTGTGCAATGTCTGTGGGAGGATACGTGCATAGCACCTGTCTCTGGCTGCTGAGTGAGCCTTAAAGGAGACTAGGAATAAGGAATAGAGCCATCATGAAACATAGTGGGAGAGAAAGAGTGAAATAAGGAAGGGTGTTTTCTGCAAACATGTAGCCAGATCTGCATCATGTTACAAGGGAAATAAACTATGCTAGGTTGCATGTTACCATGAGCAGAATCAGATCAGGCTGTGAGGAGAAGAAGGAAACATTGGGAAGTGGAAAGGAATGCCTCAGTAGGTAGCCCTTTTGGTGGAAGGGATTGTGTTTAATACCCATCTGTGTATGTGTGTGTGACAAACTGACTTCTGTTCAGCACTGGATGAGAAGAGGCTAAAGCACCTGCTCAGCTATCGCACTTCTACAAACCAATAGTGAAATCAAAAGTGATCAACAGGATAGGAAATGGTTGGGAGCATCGTTACACTACTTTCATTTTTTACTGTTACCAACTCCACTTCTTTTTGCAACCATGTTCACCATCCCAGATCTATTCTTTGTGAAGTTAAAGCATATGTCTTCACTGTACCACTGGATAGCAGTGTTAGGGAGAATGTGCAGTTTCTGTGCTAATTCCCTTTAAACTTAGAGCCCCCCAGCCCTTTGCTGGAATCTGGGACCTTTTTGATTTTAACTTCCCTTTGTGCCACCCACTCATGCCTTTTCCCCCTGATGTTTTAATGGAGTCTGGTTAACCCCATAGGCATCCGATTTTATTTTGTGACAGACAACACAACTTTTTCAGTTCCACTGAAGAGTCCCTTGGACTCCTCTAAATGTTTAAATACATTTTCTTGTCTGAACTACTGTTTCCAAGAAGAGTAGGACAACGTTTGTCTTACTTACTTTTTTCCTTTCTGGGTCCAGCAAACACCCCCTTATGTGGAATGCTGGGGTTTTACATAGTAACTCCTTATCCCACTTCTCATGTATCTTTTTTTTACACTAACTAACTTGAATGGCTGGTGGCAGTGGTTTCTTTGTACTACCTTTTGTGCAATGTATCTGCAGGATGATTTCTCAGCTGCCGTACTGCACCCAAGGGTGACTATTTAAAAAAAAATATCCCTGTCTTCTTTTCTTGCCATTGCTTGGTTGTTAATGCCTTCTGGGATTTTACTCTGTTGTTTGGATCAGGTTTGAGTCCATTGTTTGTTTTGCCTTTGGGGGGCTTCAGCCCTGAATCCTGACCAGGCTCTAGTGTGTCCAGCGAGGCAGGAAGTGAGTGCAGAGCTCAAAACGTCACTTATCTTTGTTTGTTGGCATGCCTGGACAAAACGAGTTCCAAATGGGTCGGTGAATGTTCTAGAGGACTTCCCCATGTGCGATTAACACTTTAGTGCTGTGAAGAATTGGGATTTTGCATATAAAAGCCAGGGTTTTGGGATTACAGACGGAGTCGACCAATGGAACATCAAATCTGAAGAAGATGCAGAGAGAAGGCAGCAGCATCTTCCAGGACCGCAAAAGTACAGGTGATGCCCTGCAGCTGTGCTGACCCCATTTTCCAATCAACAGGGAAGGTCCACCAAAGGATGACTTCCTCCCTTAGAATGGTGGGACCAACTAGCCACCAAACCTTCTTCGTTCTGGGATAAACCCTGGGTCACTTTGACCTTTCTGGGCTGCAATTTCCAAATGCCAGGGGTACTTGAACCATCTACGAGTGCAACGTCTTCCGAAGGATAAATCCAGCTGAAACTTTGCAGGCATACATATAAGTTTACAGAAGAATGACATCTTTCCCCAGAGTCCCCTCACCTGAGTTCAGGACTGAGGGACCAAGAAATTTCAAACAGCCTACAAAGAGCCGCTGAAATGAGTGAAATCCATTGCTGCAGAGTCGTTCTCGAGATTGCTGGCACAGAAGCCCGCCACACTTCCTCCCTTTCCTCATCACGACCAAGGTCCAGGAACAAGGGTCTGCATCGCTGAATCAAAAAGTAAGTCAGCTGGAACACCTGCTTCAATTCTAAGGTACTATGGGGCTTTGGGATTAACCATCATTAGTCAAATCTAGTGCTTCCTAGCCTGGGGAGTGCTTCTTCATATCCTTTTGATTTACTTAATTTTACTTGTGCAGGCCTAACAGATTGTGCACATCAGGTAGGCTCTCTTGAGCGCCAGGATTTTTCTTCAAAGAACTAATGCATGTTCAAATACTTTTTTATAAGAAGATTGCATCAGAACTAGAAATATCATGTTGAGTTTGGCTGTCATGGCTCCCTAAAGGCATTCCTTCTAAATCCTGCTGGCTTTGGCAGTGCTTGTTCCCTATACAGGTTATAATTGTTGTACTCTTGTATTGCTGGGGAAAATACTTCCTACATCCCTATGGGAGAAAAAATCAATATTGTATGGTGAACCTTAAGTGCTACTACTGACCTTGATTGAAGTCACTCTGTGTTTTGGACATTTTTTGGTACAAAAAGAAATTACTCACCTGCAGTATTGCTGCTTGAAGAACTTGATTCTGAAATTCTATTGAATGCTACTATTAGTTGCTGCATATTTAGTGTGATTAATTTGCTTTGTGTATATATAAATACATACTGTAATACAACTTTACAGTGTGTAAGTGTTTACTTGAATACTTGTATTTATGGTTTTCATTGCAATGCTCTAAAGCTTACAGTACCCCTTCTAAGATCAGCCTGGCTGCTCAGCCACTGTACCAACTTGTTTAGTACAGGCCTATGTGAAACGTTGGGTCACTAATACCAAGCAGATAAGTTTTGTAAAGTCCCACACCAATTGGACTCTTCCAAATCTTACCTACCAAGCAGTTACAGCTAAACTGAAATCTGTTTCAACTCTATTTTCTGTCTCTCAGCATTGCTGCAACCCTTGAAACATGTTTCTCGTTGGTCCCCTTACTTTTGATTCTCCCCCGACAGAGTCACAGTTCCACTACTTTTTTGGTAAACGTCTACCACTGGCACCAATTCATACACATAAAATCAGCACAGTTAAGAGATATACCTACCTCGCCTTTTGCGGTGATGTGGAATGAGGTAATTATATAGCCTTTTCATAAAGTTTACCCCTACAAAATGATCTACTATATTAAGAAAACATTCTTTTAACAGAAAACATGTACAATAAGAATATCATCGGAATAAGTGACTACATACACAAAGCCAATGTATGATTTTTGTACAAACGTTCTTTTATTTAAAAAAAAACATTGCATTTGAAGATGACTTTGTGCAACCTTAACTAGGAAACCAAGACACATGACCTAATTAAGTCATCAGTTTTACAGAAAACATATACAGACATGCCAACATAGTAAACTTATTTTGAGTAAAAACATATTTATTGTATACTCATACCATTCTATGACAAGACAGGAGGCTCGCATTATGCTTTATCTTTCTTTAATACTGCCATGTCAGCATTCCAAAACTTTAATTTTTAACTTTTATGTTTTGGTTTTTCTTACATGTTACTTGGAAAAAAACAAAGCAGGAAGTTACAAGTTTCATATCTCAACTGAAATCAACTAGGTTTCATAAACCACGCTTCCCATAATCCTGAGGCCCTTTGTAGTCCTGACCTCTACCCCCACACCAATCAGTGGCCAGATAGGGGTATAAACACTGACTCCCCTAGGTCCATTCCTCTTTCTTTTTGCTGCCATATTGAGATAAGTGCTATGTCTCATGTTTATGTTCTTGGATTATCGTTGCCTATTATAATAGAGTCACTAAATGTAGTTATTATCAATGTTTTTTTTTTGACATGTTTACAGGAGTTTATTAAAATAATAAGCTAAAATGGCTATCTTTGCCTATTGGTAGAGCATTACCGCTGCCTATATAAATAACTAAGGTTGCTCGCCAGTCGTCAAAACATCCAACATAAATATGCCCACAGTCCAAAACGAGTTCTAGCTGACCCTACAATACTTTACCTAACTTTAATTATACTAGGAGAATATCTCCCCTCTCCGCGTATTCCCTTATACAAAGTCTGTTCTTCAGGCAAATGTTTTCTTCTGTAAGATATCATCAAATAGTCTCTTGCCACCTTCTGGACAAGGTCTTGCAATTCTTTTACAATGCACTTGGGTTTTGGGCTCCTATCTTGGGGCAGTTGTTCTCCTTTTCTTTTTATCACAATTTCTTGTACTTTGATCCAAGATTATATGCCTTTCTGCTTCTTGTAGCCCAGGCCTTTTTGAGGTTGGATTCCCTTCATAGGGACTTGACCTGGGGTTGTTCAGTTAGATTATCTCTCTTATGTGGTTCACTTGACTTCACTTCCCATTCATATTTATACATTTCTCACTCTCCACAGGGTGTTGTGTCAAGTTTTTAATACCTCCCCTTTCGGGATTATTCGTTAATCTATTTACCATAGTCACACAGTTCCACTTAAATGGCTCTGTCTTTACAATCTCGCCAATTTCCCTGGGACAGGTTCCTCCTGCTCCATTGCAATGCCCCGTTGCCCGCTGGTTCACCCAATCACTCTGTTACCTCTGTATCTGCAGGGGACACTATCGGCTCTGTACTTGGTCGAGTTCTCTCCCTCTCCTCCAGGTTTTGTGCTTCTCCTTGTTGTCGGTGTCCCACCCTCGGTCCACTCTCTCATTGCGACCAGATGTGGAGGCGGCTTAGATGGTGCACGGCCCATCACAAAGTCGTCGTGCTCACACCACCACAGGGATAAGGATCCGCTTCTGCTGAGTAACGCTGGCACTCCAACCTTTTTCTCTGCTGCTTAGGACTCTTCCAAAAGTCACAGCTCCTTGTCTTCCGTTGGCTCTGCCTCCTCCAGGTGCCACATCATCAGGGGGCATCCGCTGCTTACTCTCTTCTCTTTGACACTGTGCTTCCCCTCTCCTCGGCATGCTGTCCTCCGTCATCCTCCTCGTCCCTGGTAAATGTACGCCTCTTCTTCAAGAGACAGATCATTTTCCTTAGTCATAACGGTGTATTTTAGTTTTGTCTTCAGCTAAATGTCTGGATCTCATAAAGTTCTTTGTATTTGTATATGCTAAAATGGTGGGATATATGTCCCATATGGGGGAGCCTCAGTGTGTTCCCACTTTCACAGATCCCTAGAAAGCGTCTTGCAGAGCAGGCTTACCACCCTAGCCTCAAAGGGGGAGGCACCCGTTTGGGGAGAAGTGATGAATAACCTTGATTCATCTCTGAGCTCTGTCACATGGACAGCTTTAATTTCGTGCCTCCATCTAGCATTATGATCCATTTCAAGTTATAGTTTGCTCTTTACTTTGTACTAGATGTTACCTAGATTCATTCAAACTAGCCTGACTAGTGACAAGTGCCCTAGTTTTGGATGACGGTGCTTCTTTCATATTCTTGAAGTAGTGAGTCTCTTGTGTTGTGAGTCTCTTTCTTGCTGATAGATTTGTGTTTCCACAGCTGACTCTTTATTGGCATTGCACCAGGTGTTTCATTCTTTCTTCAAGTTTTCAATGTCTGACTTCGCGTCATCGAGAGCTTTGGTAAATATGTCTAGTTTCTCTGTCAGCTGGAGATTTTGTTCTATTCTCTGCACTGGGTGTCTGAGCACCTGTCACGTGTCAGGTGAGTCTGTGTACTTGCTGAATAGCAGCATCTTTCTCTTCAGCTAACTGGGCACTTTGTCTCGTAATTATTTAAATATCATTTTAAAGCTGATCAAATTCTGCCTGTGAGTTGAAATGCTTTATTTAAGGTATTGCATGTTCCTCACAACTCTGCGTCAATAGGTTTTTCATTTCCTCACTATCTCATCAAATAAGCTATTAATGTAAATGGCTTGGTTAGTTACTTTGGATTTTAATTCCTCATGGGTCAATAGGCACTGATTATGAATATCAAATAGGCGTGTGAGTTCGGCCTCTAAGCACTGTTTGGCTTCTTGCACCAATGATATTTCAGCAGAGGTCTTTTGTGTATTTTGTGTCACGTCCACAGTGCAATTCGTGTGAGCTTTCTGGCAATCTATTTTCCACTATTTTAAGGTACAACAGAAGGTGGGCAGAAATACTCACAAGATTCTGTGTTTCATCAGCACTTGTGGAGGTCATATAACATTTTTTCAGGGTCTCATGTAGCATGCCTTGTTGCACCCAAATACCTGGGTCCTCGCTATCAATCTTCTGTCTCATCTCTGACCTCCATGTTTCAAAGTCCTGCACCTGACATTGCAGGTGCAAGAAATATCTGCAATTTGCACGTATAGTTACACCCATGTCTTTTGTGATGTCCTCTGATATTATTCAATCAGCATAGACACTAATACCTTTTCTATTAATAAAATAATTACACACTTTTTCTTTTAAATGCAACATCCCCAACACTGTCTGTACATTCTATGGGACCATACAAAAGGGACCATTTAATGACATGCACCAATGTAATCTCTCACACCTGTGTGCCCATTTTTGGTTACTCAATCGACTAATGCATGTTCATCGGCAATCTCATCAGCCTAAGACCCTATGTTACGATCCCCCATTATTTTGTAAGTGTAGTTTATACAGTTTGGTTAGGATCACATAGATGTGACATGCCAATTAAAAGCCCTGTTTATTAAATCCCACCCCACAAGTCAGGCCAATGAACAGACTACGAGGTATTCAAAAATAGACATGCATTTAAAAGAATTAGATCACTTTTAGACAACTGGATTGCCAGCTTTACCATAGATCCCACTACAATATGGCATACAAACACAAAACCAGTATCAAACGAAATGTTACCTGCCTATATGAAACACGATGATGTAACCCAAATTAGAGATAATATCACAGAATCTACAAGACAAGCGCCAGTGAAACAAAATCTTAAAATATTGTATTGTTCATTTATAACGCGCTTACCAGCAAGTGGTTTCTAAGTTGTAACAGTCCTTTTGCAAATATTTGTGTGAATGGAAGGATAGTACGCATGATGGCTGATTCTGGAGCGAAGTTATCGCTGATGTCACGAGAAATGAATGATGGTGTTGTAGGTGGCAAAGTGGGGAATCTCACACCATCCGATAAGAGGCCTGGTGGTTACAATTGTGAAAAGATTGATGTTATAGGGTATTTTGTAGCAGTGTTACAATTCAAAGGGAGGGAAACGCAAGTAAAAATATATGTCACGAGGAGTGGTGAGAGATTGCTGGGATGGAAGGAACAGAAAGGGTTAAAGATAAGGATCGACCCAAATACGCACAAGCAAGTATTGAATGTTACAGAAGGGTTGAGTGTAGATGACAGTTTCCCGAATGTGTTTTCTAAGACGATTGGGTGTGTGAAAGGAATGGTTCACAAAATTGTACTAAAGGAGGAGAGCAAAGCGGTGGGAGGGAAACTTCGTCCTGTTCCGATGGCTCTCAGGGACGGTGTGAGAGATGAGCTCAGGAGGTTGAGGGAGGCGGGCATAATTGAGCCTGCAAAGAGTGTTGAGTGGGTATCACCCTTGGTCGTCGTAAAGAGGTCAAGTGGAGAATTGAGGTTGTGTGTTGACCTGAGGGAGCTAATTTATTTTTAAATGTTTTTATTGGCATTTATATCGACAAAGAACAGTTAAACATGGATGCATAACAACATCCGGTTTGTCACGAGTTCGCCCGATAAACATTGCAGAACAGTAACAAAGAAAATAAAAAGAAAGGAGGAAAAAGGAAAAAAAAAAAAAAAAGGAAAAAAGGAAAAAACCAGAGACAAAAAACAAACCATAACTTCACCGTCCCGCCTCCCCCCACTGCGTGGGTACCTGCCGGCCCCGCTTCGGGCCTCACTCCAGACACCATCCGGTTGTTTCTTAAAGTCCCAGGGTCAGGGTTGTTGTGAAAGTAGCTGTTACGTTTGCTTCAGGGCGACAGTTCGTTGCAGAGGGTGCGCTCAAGGGGGCTTATAGTCTGTCAGGTAGATCATGTCCTTCAGGAGGGTCTTCCAGGACTCCAGTGTTGCACTCACGTCTTCGCCTCCTCGGTTATTCCCCTCCTCCCAGGCTTTGGTCTCAGCGCTGGTTCATCTCTCCATTTCCCTGCTCCACGGTTCGTATCTGGGGCCTCCTGGGGATTTCCAGGCCATTGCTATCGTTCTCTTCATTAGAATGCACGCCATGTCCATTAGTTTCACCATATGCTTGATTTTGCTCAGTCTGGGGTATGTGCCCAGGAGGCACTCCTTGGGCGTCCACTCGTACCTTTCCAATCTGGCTCCCCTGCAAGTCCTTTCGACAGCGGACCAAACTTTCTTGGTTTTGGGGCAAGTCCAAAACATGTGGATTAGGTCTGCATGCTCGCTGGTGCACCATGGGCACACTGGTGGGGTTTTCCTGCTGAATGTGGATACCCTCTGTGGGGTCATGTAGGTCCTATATAAGACATTCAGCTGGATGAGCCTGAACCTGGCGTTGCGGGACACTTCCTTCGGGTGTATCAGGGCCCTGTCCCACTCGCTCTCCGCGATGTCGGTCTCCAGGTCCGCCTCCCACCTTTCCTTCAGGAGTGCACTCCTCGGGTTGCGTCTGTCATTCAGTTGGGCATACAGTCTCGCCGTGGGTTTCCAGCCGTTGCTTAAGTTGTGCATCTCTTGCACGAGGGGGTGGGTTTCTGGTTCCTCTGGCCATGTGCTCCATGTCTTCTTAGCAACCTGTTTCACCCTTTGGTACCATAGGAATTGTCCAGCAGCAAGCCCCTCTTTCATCTGTAGTGAGTCAAATTTTCTGAAGCTTCCATCCTCATACATGTCCCCCCCAGGTGTATAAGCCAAAGTTTTCCCATTTCCTCATTGCTGGTAAATCGATGGGTGTCTTACAGACATCAGCGAGCATGGGGATTTCAGGCATGTATGGTTGTTCCAAGTCGAGCGACGTGCGTGCCTTGTTCCAGACTTGTCTCCCCAGCCTCACCAGCATAGGCGGGTCGGGAGGCCCAACCTTTGAATTCCATACTACTTCTTTAGGGTGCATTGGGGCTATCAGCTGGCGAAGGAGGCCTGTCTCAGCTGTTGGTTCGTCGGACAACCACTTAACAACGTGTGTCAGTTGCGCTGCAAGGTAGTATTTTTGGAATTCAGGCAACTGGATTCCACCCTCTTTGTACGGGAGAGTGAGGGTGTGCAGCGAGATCCTATGTCTGGCCGGGCCCCACAGGAAGTCTCTGATGAGAGATTCCAATTTTATGAAGAAGGGGGGGGTATATAGTGCGTTATGTTGGTGAAGTAGTACAGGAATCTCGGTAGTATTATCATCTTCGTGATGGCCACTCTGCCCATCACAGAGAGTGGGAGTCGGGACCAGAATTTGGTGGATTTGCGTACCCCTCGCATTGCTGCTTCCGTGTTGCTTTCGTGTGTGGAAGCAGGCGTGTGCATGATGGTGAGTCCGAGATAGCGGAACGCTGCCGTCTGCCATTGAATCCCAATGTCTGGTAGCTCTTCTGTTTCCTTCCCTTGAAGCCCGGCCAGGGGGAAGGAGCCTGATTTCTGCCTGCTGAACCTTATCCCGGAGTATGTCGCGAAGTTGTCGAGGATGTCCAGCGATGTGGGTGCATTCATTCGGGGGTTGCGCAGGTAGAGGAGGACATCGTCTGCATACAGCGAGATGATGTTATCAGTCTCGCCCGTTCTGATCCCTGCGTCGAAGAGCTGCTTCCTGAAGTAGATCGCTGCTGGGTCCAGGCCGAGTACGTACAGCATTGGTGACAGTGGGCATCCCTGCCTTGTTCCTCTTTGGATGTCCCAGGATCCAGACACCACGCCCCCTGTCTTTACCCTCGCCACTGGGGTGTTGTAGAGCACCTTGATCCATCGTATAAAGCACTCGCCTAGTCCGAACTCCCTCAGGGTCTCCATCAACCATTCCCAGAATATTGAGTCGAACGCCTTTATGGCATCCAGTGAGAGCACAGCCAGGTCTTCATTGCTCCCTGCTGATTGTGCTATGACGTGCTGGAGCCTCCTCAGGTTGGCTGTGGTGTTGCGCCCCGGGATGAAGCCGTTCTGGTCCTCGTGTATTATAGACCCGATCACCCTGGACAGCCTCTTAGCCAGTATGGTTGTAAGGATTTTGCTGTCGTAGTTCAGCATTGCCAGAGGGCGGTACGAGTCGCACTCATCAGTGGGCTTGCCGGGTTTAAGCATTGGTATTATGAGTGTCTCTCTCATGCTGCCAGGTAGTATGCCGGTCTCATATGCCTCTGCATATACTCCGTGTAACACCGGGGCTAAGATCTCCTCGTAGGCTTTATAAAATTCTGGTGTGAGGGCGTCAGTTCCGGGAGTCTTTCATGTAGAGAGGGACCTAATTGCCTCCGAGATGTCCTCCTTCGTGATGGCTTCTCCCAGCATCTCTCGCTGCTCCGAGCTCAGTTTGGGGAGACCCACTTCGTCCAGGGTGTCTCGGATGTCTTCTATTGGGACCAGCTCATCATGAGCATAGAGCTTGGCATAGAAGTTTGAGAAGACATCGTTGATTGCCTGTTGTGTCCTCTGGGTCACTCCGTGTTCGTCCTTGATTTCCTTGGGGGCTTGTCTTGGTTGCTCTTTCCTGCACAGCCAGGCCAGTATCCTGCCCGGTTTGTCCGCCTCCTTGTGTGCCTTGGCGGTGCGTGTGGAGAAGTCGAATTTGGACAGCCTGTCCCAGGCAAGTCGGCATTCGTCCCTGATTTCTGCTAGCTTGGGTTCCCTCTCACTGGGTGGGGCCGGGCTGTCTTCCAGTCGCCTGATCTCCTCTTCCTTGGCCTCAAGTTCCCTTTTCAGTTGCTTCCTGATTCCGCCTGCTCCTGCTATCACCTCGCCTCTGGTTACTACCTTCATTGCCTACCAGAGCGTGCTCCATTTCTCGACCGACCCCGTGTTGATTCTTACGTATTCTTCCAGCTTTTCTCCTAGGGTGCCCTTGAAAGAGGGATCCATCAGGGTCTCCGCGGGCATACGCCACATCGGGATGGGGGGCCTGGGGCCCTTCAGACATAGTTGCATGAGCAGGGGAGAGTGGTCCGAAATCGACCTGCCCAGGTAATCCGTGGAGTGCACCTGTGGGATAAGTTCGCCGTTGATGAAGAAGTAATCTATCCTGGTGTGGAGGCCATGCGGGGATGAGAAGAATGAATAGGACCTATCGGCTGGATGAAGGTCCCTCCAAATGTCGACCAGGTCCAGGTTTTCCATTGCGTTGCGAAGTGCCCTTGAGACAGAGTTGTTGGTGGTTTGTGGCGTCCTGGACCTGTCCATCTCTTCATTCATGACACAGTTGAAGTCGCCTCCCCACAGGAAGGTGTCCTCTCTGTGGTGCACTATTCTAGTGCATAGTTGTTTCAGGTGGGAAGGGACCCCGTGTTGAGGGAAGTACGAGTTTACTATACATATCCGTGTGTTCTCCAACGTGCCCCACACCACTACATATCTTATCTGCTTCTGTTCCCATTTGGTGGAATGGTGTGTCTGGGCTTATCCATGTGTATACACCCCGTGCATATTTGGAGTAAGATGCGCCGCTGCCCTGCCCTCCCCAATAGTCTGCTAGTTTGGGTGTGGCTTCCGCCAGGAGGTGTGTCTCCTGGAGCAGTGCAATCGATACCTTCTTGCGCCTCAGGTAGGAGTGGACGCGGTTCCTCCTTACAAAGGATCCCATCCCCCTGACGTTCCATGTGATTATGTTAAGTTGTGGTGCCATTGCTTGAATACAGTTTCTGTCTTGGGCGGTCCCTTGCCTCTCCAGTACTCAATCTCGTGTTGCTGGGTGCCGTTACTTGCTCTAGTTCTGTGGCCAAATGCTTCTCTCGGTGTCAGGTACTCATTTGTTACTTGGGTTGTTTCGGGTAGCGGGGCGGTCTCAACAGTAACACATACAAAATAACTATAACTGGTGCACCCAGCTCCTGCCGGTGAAGTGCAGTGCTCAGGTACTCTCGCGCAATCTGGCCCCATCTGGGTTTCCGGCGCGAGCAGGGTCGTGCTGGCAACGGGCCTGCACTGGTCTTTCGGGGGTTGTCGTTGCGTGCCCATGCGTGGGAGGCCCGGCCGGCCCCGTAATCATATTGCATTCTCATGTCATGCTGGGGTCCAGCATGCTCGTTGTATTGTGCTGGATTGAAATTCGATGTGCGAATCAGGAGAAAAAGGCTCTGGCTCCAGGCTATCGTGCTTTGCGAGCTGTGACGCTGTTGTCAGAGATAGGCTCTTCAGGGACCTCGGCCAGGTTGTTGTGTTCCATCCACATGGTGGCCGCGTCCGGGGTTTCAAGAAATATCGCTCTCCCTTTGTAGATCACCTTCAGTCTGGATGGGTACAGCAGCATGTACTTCAGGTTTAGTTGCCTCAGTCTTGCCTTGATTGGGACAAAGGAGTTCCTTGCCCTCTGTACCGATTGTGTATAGTCCGGGTAGATGGTGATTTTGGAGTTGTTTCTGTCAATGCACCACCCTCCCTGGAAAATCTCAGGATCACTTCCCTCTCTCGGAAGTTGAGAACCTTTGCTATGATGGGTCGGGGGTACGAGCCTGGGGAGGCTTCTTCTGGAGTGATCTGTGGGCTCTCTCTATAGCAAAACCCTGTGACAGCTTCTCAGCCCCAATGTCCTGCTGGATTAGGGATTCAACATATGCGGTTGGGTCGGGAGTCTCTGTCCCCTCAGGGACGCCAAGGATCCTGATGTTATTTCGTCTGGCTCGTCCCTCCACCTCCTCCGACCTTGCCTCTAGGATGCCCACCTTCCTCCTGAGATCTGCCACCTCGGCTTTAAGGTCTTTCGTGTCCTCCATGGTGTCTTTCTGGGCGGATTCGATGTTAGTGACACGTTCTGTCAGGTTGCAAGCATCTTGACGGATGAGCTGGATATCGGCCTTTACCTCCCCTATCTTAGTGTCTATGAATTCCTTTAGGGCCGCTATTGCCTCAAGTACTTGGCTGTTTGCGGGGCTCTCCCCCTGAGTGTCCTGCGGCGCCGCCCCCTTTGGGGTAGATTGGGCGGCTGGGTGGGCCTTGGTCGTCAGGAAGGAGTCCATTGTGGCCGATTTGGGCTTGCTCCTCAGTGTGGGCATTGTGGTGCTATTCACTCGGCTGTTACGCCTCTTCGGGCTGGGTTGCTGCGTGGGCCCCGCCAGTCCGTTTCGCCGGTGGCCCCACCTGTGGTGTTCCGGGTTGTCGTGGTAAGGAGTGTCTGCAGTATGCTCCTCTAGGTCTGGGGGGTACGTGCTGCCCCAGAGTCCCTGGTGTTTTGAGCTTGGTGGCGCCGGGTGCAGGGCCGTGTCCTGCCTGGGTGTGTTGGGCGTGATGTTGGCCCCGGGAAGGCCTCTCCCTAGGGCCTGTTCTCCGCAGGGATGGCGGGCTAGGGGCGGCGTCGCGGTATGTCCGGGTAGGCAGGGCTCTCGGGTCACCCCCGTTGGTTGTGGAGGTTAGTGGTGGGGGGCGCGTGTCGCCCGCGGCCCCAGCATGCCAGTCGGCCGCAGGCCCCCAGGGCGGGGGAGGCAGCAACCCAGGTGGGCCCGGGGCTCCGGCCGGAGTCCGCAGCTCCCGGCGTGCGTTCCGCGCGGCCCAGGGATGCGTCTCACCGCCTCCGGGAACCAGCGTGTGTCGCAGGCCCCAGGTCTCGGCCGCTTCTTCGTTTGTCTTCCTCCGGAGGCTCCACGGGGGGAATCACGCCCGTTGTTGCGCGGCCCGGATGAGCCGGGTTGCAGGGTGCTGGCGGTGCTAGGGGCCCCTCCGCCGAGGCCGCCCGGGTTTGGGCCGATGGTTCGCACGGTCCCCAGCGCCCAGCGCCGCGGTCTTCGGTCGACACCGAGGGCTCCAGGAGGTCCGCGCCGGGTCTCGCCGGATCTCGCCTCCTCCGGTCCACCGAACTCCTCCAGGCGACAGGAGGGGCAGCGGCCGCTGCTGGCGCTCCGCCTTCTCCACTCGGGTCAACAGCGTCGGGGCGCCGCGGCCGCCATCTTGCGCGTCTCACTCAGGGTCGGGGGGGACGCCAGGCCAGAGCTCCCGCTCGGTCCCCGCTGTCCGATTTTCGTCGGGCTGAGCTGCCAGAGAGGGGTTATCGTCCCAGCTTCAAGTGGGTCAGCTTAGATTTGGTGTTGCTAGTGAATGGGCTCACTGATCAGGATCGGATTACGGGCTCGGCCGGAGCTCGGGATTTCAGCCTCCTCACTCCACGAGCACCAGGCCACGCCCCCCTAGTTATTATCAATGATAGTTAGCTGATAGACTAACATGTGTTTGATTGATGGCTGTCGAGAGTTTATTTTACAGCGTTTGTACCGTTGTGTAGAAGGCGCGCGCATATTACCATTGGTTTACCCCGTAATACTTTTATTTCAATTCTAACAGGAACGGGAGTGAGGAGAGGTGGGGTGGAGCCGCGGGCAAAGCCGCTCGCTTCTGGCAGCCGCCCCGTTCTCCTCCGGCGTATGCAGAGTCTTCGTTCGTGAAGGCGAAGGCTCTAGGACCCTGCCGCAGCCTACATTATATGCGTGTGCGCGGAGGCGGCTCTTGCCACCGAACGTGCAGGGCTTTAGGAGCGTACACATAGCAAAACGGAGCGGAGGGTGGTGCGAGTCAGTACCTGAGAGACATTTTCGAAAAAAAAAAAAAGGAGAAAAGACATTTCTTGGTGGCATCTGCTGGATCTGCAGAGAACGCGAAACAGTTTCACAGATAGGCTAGAAGGCACAGAGTGCATAGGAGGTTAACTCTGATTCTGATTCAGAGCCTTAATTTTCAGCTGACCCCGAGAAGTTAGCGCTGCTAACATTATTCAATGGCTCACTCATCGCACCTGAGAGATTCCCAGTCCACCACACCAGAGTGGAGTGAACAAGAGTGGAAAGAAGAACCCACTTGGCAAGACACAGATTTATCCCTCAGTTTCAAGAGGGTACTGGGAGATTCACTTTCTCAAGCAGTCTCCCAAGGGGTGCAACCTTTGACTGAAAGGTTGGAAATGCTCGAAGCATGCATGGCTGAGCAGCAGGAACAGCTGGCGGCTAGGAAGAGATGGGCTGACCCTAGGGAGGGGACGTCAGCTGGACACCCTCAGAAGAGGGTTGAAAGTAAGGGAGGTAAAAAAGCCCGGAAGAGCACAGACTCATTGACCCCCTCGGGCACAAAAGATAGGGTTGACTCTGTTCCCCTAAGTGAAAGCGACCCAGTCGCCAGATTGAAAGAAGCCTTTCAAGCAACATTAGCAGATGGCCACATCAGACCCCCTGCCCCGGGGGTGGACAATTCAGGGGAATATGAAGAGGGATACGCCCCCGACGATGAAGGCGGCAAGGAAGAAGATTTCCCTCAACCAATTCCTCAAACTCTTCCCGAGGAAGAAGACAACGTAATCGATATGTTTGACCCAGAGTCCATTAGACACCCAAAGTCTTCTGAGTGGGTGCCCTCAGCCAGAGTGGCATTATACATGTCACAACACATCAGGAAGCCGCTGGACAGAGAAGTTTGATCCTGCATGCGATCAGAATGTCCACGGCCGGAGGTGCCCGGGAAGCTGGCAGATACACCAGAATTAGACCCAAAAATGGTCACTTTTGTGACCAAAACAGCACAAGACGTTAGGAAAGGCATTGATCGTGCGTGGAAAGGGTGTCAAGATAAGCTCCTGGACTTAGCAGGTCCACTGGCAAAGATTATGGACCTTGTAGAAAAATCAAAAGGTACTGGTACCCCAGTAGACATTCACGCCCTAGGTAACTGGGCTCAAAGGGCAGTGTGCATGTTGGGTAACGCCAACTGTGCCTCTCTTCAGAGCGTAGAAGAGGCATCCTCCTAAAGATCGACAGTAAGCTCAGCGATCTAGCCACATATGAAGCAGGTGAGGGCGCCAAAGGCCTTCTTTTCGGGGAGGCCTTCGCAAAGGAAATGTCTAAATTTGTTGGCCCTCAAGAGAGCTCAGAGCTCTATAAAGAAGATATTTCCCGGGCGTGTTTTTACTGGGACCGGACGAGTCAGAGGTTGTTCGTCCGGTCGCTACAGCTATCAAAGAAGGCCTCAAGGTCCACGCGCTCAATATTGGGAAAACCGTCAGCAGGACACCTTTTTCCTGGCCAGAGGAAGGCATCCAAGAGGCCGCAGAAGAAGAGGTTCTTTCCGTCAGCCCGGCGCAACAGGCGGTGAGTACACCAATTGTTCCTATCGGAGGCAGAACTCTCCGTTTTCTGAGAGAATGGCAAGTTTTGTCAAGCGATGCGTGGGTTTTACAAGCAGTAGCGGGCCTTCACCTAGATTTCATAGACATCCCAAAGCAGTACAGAGAACCTGTCCCCATTTGCATGCCAGAAGAAGAGAAAGCGCTTTTACACAGCGAGTTAAGCAAATTAGTAGAGAAAAACGCAATAGAGCGCGAGAGCACAGAAGGTCAGGTTTTCCTCAGCAATATGTTCCTGGTGCGCAGAGGGGAAAAGATTCGTCCAGTCATAAATCTAAAAGAATTGAACAGTTGGCTGCAATACAACCATTTCAAGATGGAGGGCATACATCTCCTCCGAGACCTATTGCATTCGGGAGATTGGCTAGCTCGTCTAGACCTCAAAGACGATTATCTAGCGATTCCGATAGCAACTACCTTTCGGAAGTATCTCCAGTTCCAATGGGAAGGAGAGATTTGGCGATTTGCATGGCTGCCGTTCTGGCTGGCGTCAGCACCTTGGGCGTTCACGAAAGTGATGAAGCCAGTAGCTGCAGCTATCAGGGAGAGAGGTATTCGTATGATTATTTATCTGGACGATATCCTGGTGATGGGATCCAGCAAAGAGACCATCACGACAGATGTGCAGTGGATTTTCAAGTTCCTATCATCTGTGGGATTCTTAGTCAATTTAGAGAAGTCCCAATTAGCGCCAGTTCAGAGATTGGAATTTTTAGGCTTCACCATAGATACTGTGAAAGCGACTCTAGAGCTTCCAGGTCACAAAGGAAGAGCGATAAAGAAGGAGCTCAGGACAGTGATTGCAAAGCGAGCAATTTCGCTTCAGAATCTGGCCAGAATAGTGGGTCTGCTTGCAGCTTCCATTCAGGCCATCTTCCCGGGACCGTTACATTATCGAGCATTACAGAGGCTCAAGATCAAACATCTCTGCGGAGGCCTGAGATATCATCAGCTAGTGAACCTAGACCAAGAAGCCATGACAGAGCTACGGTGGTGGCTAGAGAACATGGAAGCCTGGAACGGACGAGCAATTTTCAAAGATTTTCCAGAACTGACCATCGAGTCAGACGCAAGCAGGTCAGGTTGGGGAGCCAGGTGCGAACAAACCCAGACAGGTGGGAAATGGTCCGGCGAAGAGTTGAATCTCCACATAAATTGTCTCGAACTTCTAGCAGGCTCCTTCACAGTTCAAGCGTTCACGAAGGACAAAATAAGATGTTGCTTATTGCTCAAGATGGACAACATCTCAGCAGTCAACTACATCAACAAATTAGGGGGAACAAGATCAAGAATGCTAGCAGAATTAGCGAAAGATTTCTGGCATTATTGCCTTCAGAACGACATTGCAGTGACTGCAGAATATCGTCCAGGGAGCCAGAACAGCATAGCAGACTGGAGCTCTCGATATCTTGTAGACTCCAGCGATTGGAAGCTGCACCCTCTAATTTTCAAGCGTCTCCAAGACATATGGGGACCCCTAGACATAGATCTGTTTGCGTCCAGACTGAATGCGCAGACGCAGAAATATTTCAGTTGGAGGATAGATCCAGGAGCAGCGGGTACAGACGCTTTTCTACATCCATGGAACGGAACAGTCCACTATGCCTTCCCGCCTTTCGCAATGATCACAAGAGCTCTAGCGAAAGTCTGCAGAGACAAAGCGGAAGTGGTGATGGTGCTACCCTGTTGGAGGGCGCAGGCCTGGTTTCCAGTAGCGATGGAACTTCCTACGGATTTTCCAAGGATAGTTCCGAGCATCCAGGGCCTTCTACTCGACCCGACCGGTCGGGTTCACCCGCTCATAGAAGCGTGTTCCTTGCAGCTGATTGCCTGCAGGGTTTCAGGAGAAGATGGAACTTGCCAGGAATTTCGGACCTCGCTGCAGATTGTATCTGAGATTCCTTGGTGCCTTCCACCGTTAGGAGCTATTACACGGCTTGGAACAGTTGGGCGCAGTGGTGTTCAGAACACAGTCTGGATCCCATTTCAGCACCTCTAGTCAACATCCTGAACTTTTTGGATTCAAAATTCCAAGAGGTTCTGCTTACAGAACGATAGGGGTCTACAGATTTTAGCAGGGCACAATAAAATAGAAAATAATCCAGTAGGAGAGCACCCAGCAATCTTACAGCTCCTCAAAGGTATAAAATTGAGAAGGCCGCCAGAGCCAAAGAATGCGGTTTTATGGGACGTTAGAGACGTTTTTCAGTTATTCCTTAGGTGGCCGGAAAATTAAGCTTTATCCCGGTCACAATTATCAGGCAAATTAGCTATGCTTCTATGTCTAGTAGCATGCCGGAGAGTATCAGATGTGAAAGCATTGGATATCGATAGAAAGATATTTTATCCAGAAGGAGTAGCGTTTACTATCGGGAAAAGAACAAAGACTGATTCCAGAGTAATTTCCTATCCATATTTTGCAGAGAATAAGAAGTTATGCGTAGCGCAATGTATCAAAGATTATGAAGCAGCAAAAGCTCAGATTAGACCGCGCGGCGTAACCCAGTTGCTTATAGCGCGTAGGAAGCCTCACCAAGCAGTAGCGACAGTGACCATTGCGAGATGGGTGAGGGAGGTCATGCAATGGGCAGGGATACACTTATCCTTATTTGGTGCACATTCCGCTAGGGGAGCAATGGCTTCTAGAGCGTTTGCGACAGGAGTATCCCTACAAGATATTATGAAATCTGCAGATTGGTCTTCTGAATCCACCTTTAAGACCTTTTACTTCAAGCCAGTATCTGATATACCGAATAGAGTGATAGCAAGCTTCGAACAAGCATAATGCAAGCCTCCTGTCTTGTCATAGAATAAAGATTGCCCACGCTAATAGCTCAGGAAAGTCTTCATCCTATTAAAGACAAGGAGGCGAGCATTATATCCCACCCAAATGAATGAAACAAATGAGAGAAATGACTGAGCGAATGAAAGCTGTCATGCATTGTGTTCCATTTGTAGTTCATTCCCGCCCTCATATAATTTTTTCTGTTCTCATAGGAGATGATCGGAAGGCGACATGAGCAAGTCAGGGTATACACCGATGACATTCTGGCAAGTTGTCCCGTTGGACCGATCAGTCACGCCAGCTGCGGATCAAGAGCAGGCCTTATGAATTGTGTTTAACATTTTGTGGACTCTCTGTACTTCTAGAAATTTGATGGCAAAAGAAAGAGGAATGGACCTAGGGGAGTCAGTGTTTATACCCCTATCTGGCCACTGATTGGTGTGGGGGTAGAGGTCAGGACTACAAAGGGCCTCAGGATTATGGGAAGCGTGGTTTCTGAAACCTAGTTGATTTCAGTTGAGATATGAAACTTGTAACTTCCTGCTTTGTTTTTTTCCAAGTAACATGTAAGAAAACCCAAAACATAAAAGTTAAAAGTTAAAGTTTTGAAATGCTGATATGGCAGTATTAAAGAAAAATAAAGCATAATGCTCGCCTCCGTGTCTTTAATAGAATGAAGACTTTCCTGAGCTATTAGCGTGGGCAATCTTTATTATTTGTAATAGTGGGCACACAGTGAAAGATGCCCTGTTTTTAAATACATTCATATTTATGACAAGCTACACTAACTATCGTAAAAACTGTCATTTCAATACTTCCTTTAAAATCTGGGTTCTTTTAAAATCTGGGTGCGTACTTGTATTGGCCACCTGCAGACATAAGACGTTAATAACAACATTTCCTAATATACACTTCATCTTTCAAAGTTTTTCTCTTAAATTGTATTGCTCTTTAATACATTTATTTGCACAGAAGCTGAAGGGACTGTGCAATAAAGTGATATTTCCATGCACCCCAACATGATATTCACATGTATTACTCACGCTCTCCCATGGAAGCATATCCACAGGCAATATCCAAATACATGTTTATTAAATGTGGAGGTGTTAATAGAAACTATATGTAAAACGTTTTAAAAATCCCAAGTGTCCCAGTTGGGGTGTTGAATAGTGGTGTCCAGTTGGTGGATCAGATGGGTGACTATAGGGATTTACAGGTCAATTGTATCCTGAGGGCTGAAACGCGCCTTCCAATAAATAGTCACACCATTAGTCCATTAAGAGTTTTCCTGGGGGAAGATAGGATGAATTCTGTTTCTAACATTGTCTTAAGAAATAATGAAACCTTAAAATATGTTCAACAATATGAAGAAGAATTATTTAAGTGTGGTTACGCATGTAAACTGGTTGGCATTGGTAAAGATAAAAAACGGAATAGGGTGCAAGGGTCCCTGGTAAAACATGGACATGGTGCAAAGATGCTAGAGCATGAGCTGCAGACATGAGGCCATGAAACTCTGGCACATAAAAGGCATGATGATAATCTGGTTCTGGAAGGCTTCTTGCAATGGATCCCCACAGCCTTCGAGAGTTACCTCAATAAACAATTCTGATAGTTGGTTGCTGTTATTTTCTCATGGAATACAAGAGGGAACAGTCAAATCTGGGATTCAGGAGGGTTGAGTGAAGCGTGTAATTTGTTTTTTTATAATCCTATTGCAGGAGTCATGGATGGTGGATGAGCTTCAATTAGTGGGGAGGCAATCAATTAACATTGTTTCAATCAAAGGAAAAAGAGGGACTTGGGAGGATAGCTCATGGGTAACGTGCTCATCTTGGAAGCAAGACGGCATGGAGCAACACAGGTTCGATCCTCGGGTCCGTGCATAGAAACCTCTTGGTATTAAGCGCGTTATAAATAACCTATCATATCATATCATATCATATCATATATTTAGATTGTCTATTGAATCCCTGGTCAAAATGATTAGTGAATTAAAGGTGTCTCATGCCATGGGCCCTGATGGATCATGAATTGCCTTACTTTACCTTAATGCCTTAATATTGTCCTGATCTTTATGGGATGTTATGACTGCAATCAGTAAATCTGGGAAAATCCCCAAATCCTGGAAACACAGTACAATACTGCCTGTGTTTAAGAAGGGAGAGCGAAATCATCCGGCTAATTACAAGATGATTGCAATGCTCAGTATACCATCAACATTTTTGCAATAATATTACTCGAAGGATTGTTGTGAGAGTGCCAAAAGTTTGCCTTATAACCAAAAAGGTTTCAGTAAGACAATGGGCACCATTAATAACATCCAGATGCTCACAAGATTAATTGAGTTCACTTGGGGCAGGATGGGTTTACCTTTGAATGTTGCCTTTATAGACTTTTCTGCTGCATTTGATACAGTAAACAGAAGAAACCCCGGGAAGAAATTGGGTGACTGGAATATACTAGATGGCCTCTTGAGTATGATTTCTGGCGCTACATACTAATACTAGGGTACCAGAGCATCTGAATCAACCTGGGAAGACTCCAAATTGGGTTAATACATTGAAGGGAATTAAGCAGGATGTCTACTTGCTGTATGCTTATTTAATGTATATCTGGCAGATCTCAAGAGTGCCCTTGACTCATCAGAAGTGTGCCCTGTTCAGTTTGGAAGGCTGACAATTTAGTGGTTAGGCTCTGCAGATGTTGATCACCAAGGAATAGACACTGCATGCCCAACATGGTAATGATCGGAAGATTAACACAGTAACAACAAAAATCATGGCCTTTAACAAATGCTCTAAACGATTGAAGAACTATAAGTGGTATCTCCGGGACAAGCAACTTGAAGTTGTTAGAGAATACACACATCTTGGGGTAATTGTTGATGACTAGTTAAAATGAGTTAAACACTGGGAGTCGATAAAACTAAACGTTAATAAAATTGTGGGAGGAATTAACACTTTCTCAGGGACACATTGGGGACATAGCCTGGAAGCCATTGTTACATTGTACAAAGCAAACATCTGCTCCATTATGACCCATGGGGTTGTAACATGCGATAGTAAGTTTATGTGCTGCCTAGATATTTAGAGGCCAAAACCACT